>NC_050444.1:95215727-95526227 GCF_903995425.1 Onychomys torridus
AACTTCTTCCAACAGCAGACTGGCAGAAACACAGAGACCCACAGCCAGAGATGAGAGAGAAAGAGAGAGAGAGAGAGAGAGAGAGAGAGAGAGAGAGAGAGAGAGAGAGCTTGGACCACTTAGCTCTAAATGAGGTGTCTTCATCAATGCCTCCCCTCAGAGCTCACAGAACCCCAAAGAAGAAGAGATAGAAAGACTATAAGAGCCAGAGGGGATGGAGGACACCAGATGAACAAGGCCTAACTCAACCGAGAAAAGCTCATATGAACTCACAGAGACTGAGGCAGCATGAACAGGATCTACACAAGTCTGCACTAGGTCCTCTGTCCTCTGAATATATACTATTGCTTTCAGTTTAGAGTTCTTATGGGGCATTTGAGTGTGTCTCTGACTCATATGTGTTCTCTTGGGCTCTTTTATTTTTCTGTTGGTTTGCTTTGTCCAATTTCAATGTGATGGTTTTTGTTTTATTATATTTTATTTTGTTATGTTTGGCTGTTATTTCCTAGAAGCCTGTTCTGTTCCAAGGAGAGTCAGAAAGAGAATGGATTTGGATGGGAGGGGAGGTGGTTAGGAACTGGGATGAGTAGATGGAGGGGAACCTATAATCAGGATATATTGTATGAGAAAATAATATAAGGGAATAGATAGATAGATAGATAGATAGATAGATAGATGAACTATATATGGAGGGGAAAGGGACTCATAGGCTCTTCCACACATATCAACTGACAACCAACAAATTCTGGGAGAGGGTGAGCCATAGTATCCAACTGATTCTGATGATTATCTCTGAGCTCAGAGCCACACAGATGATCTTGGTTAAACACTTTGGGACAACAAATAAAAGCAAAACTCATAAATAGGGGAAAGGAATTGGTAGGGAAGAAGGACACTCATAGAGATGGGAAGAAAATGGATGAAGAGGTACTGGAAAACATAAACATATGAAATTAGGTTAGAACAAAATATATTAGTACATATGTAAATTAACAATATGCGTGCATTGTAGAATTCCTAAGTCCAGATCATTAACATACAATTATTCAATTTAAAATTAATATTTTTTGTAGAGAAAACACTGAAGATTTACTCATTCAGCAAGTATCAAGGGTATAGGACATGTTGAGTGATAATAACCACCCTGAACAACTGATCTCTCCAATTTATTTCTTGCATTTAACACAAGTTTTATATTTTTAACCATCATCTTTCTGAGTCCTCCTTTCACCTGGCTCTAAAGAAGTTTTAAATATGGGCAAAACCTTGGTGCAGAAGGATTAAATGAACAGAGGCATGGTGATTAGGAGACTTGGTCAGCAAATCAGAAAACCCCAAGGACCATGTGTTAATCATGGGGTAATTTTTATTTCTCACACAAATGTGGAGATGTTACTGCATAGACATAGCTGCTGGGCTTGTCTTACAGTTGAATCTAACAAATTGCTGATCAGAGCTATTCCTCTAATGTCAATATGGGCTTCCTCACAAAAGGACACAAAATCTATGTGCTGCAAACATTCAGTGAAAACATTAATAAACTTCTAATAATTTCTGTAAGTTCTTAATTTCAAAGTCAGTATTAAATTTTCCTGGTCAATAGAATAGAAAATATAATTTTTCCTATCCACAGAGTATTTTAGGGTCCAGATATAATGGATAAAATATGAGTGTGTGTGTGTGTGTGTGTGTGTGTGTGTGTGTGTGTGTGTGTGTAAGCCATGGAAAGACAGACTTTAAAGTCATTGATAGAATAAATAAAGCAATTCCCCATAAATTAATTTTACAGACAAAAGTAAAAGAGTTTTCCTTTGAAAAGAGTTGATGAGAAGGAGACACCTAAAATCAGAATTTTTCGGCAGTGTAGGCCAACACAGTAGCAATTATTCTCACCAATAAGGGAACCATCCAAGCATCAAAGAATGTGAAACTAGGATGAATAGCAGTAGCAGGCAAAGATGATTAAACACTGAGAAACGAAAGAAGAAAAACCTGTGACTATAAGTGGTTTATTCCTCTTTTAAAAGGTCTTTCATGAGAGGAAATTAAAAGTTAAAATAGAACCCTGCTCGGTAAATCATTATATGGAAAGAGGCTTATGCTCACTGTATGAAAGGGAGCTGTAATTATTATCCCTTTCTAAGAATGTGAAAGCTAGCAGTCACCCTTTGTGTTGTCTCATAAGGATTTCTTCCATAATGCTGAGAATGGACATGACCAGATTTTCTTGGCCACTTTGTGACAGGCATGATATTGAGTAGAGGATGATTTCCTTTAGCTCAGGGCTAATCCTTTCAGAAAGACACTGTTCTTTTCCTTTTCTCCAGATAATCCAGAAAGGCTAGGGATATTTATTAAGCACACACGCTAGCACTTAAGTCTACACAGTTGGTCCTTAAAGCAGAGACTCTTGTTCACTGGGACATACTTGAGTAAATCAGATCTGAGCACAGTAAATATGTGTGACCCTGGCGTCATTTCTATGTGGGACATCAAAGGGTTGAATTCTGTGTGATTCTATGGAAGAGCTCCATAAGCAGCTCATGCCATTGTCTGTGCAGACCTCAAGTCTCTGCAGAAAAGTGAAAAGATGATCCCTGAAAACCAGTGAGTAAATATTTTTTAGACTTTTCAGTATATGTTCAAGTAATGTTGATGCTAAGGACTTTCCATCCACCCCCTACAACAAACACACAAAGTGAAAAAAAAAATATAATATGGAAACTATTATGTCTGACTTTATTCCAACAATATTTTGTTTACAGACACAAATTCAAGTCTGATGTAATTTTATCATATCACAGAACAGTCTTATTTTTCTTAAGTATTTATATGGAGATCATATAAAACTACATGGTGGTAACTCTAAGTCATACACTTATATTTGAAGATTTGGATCTAAGAACCATGAGGAATGCAAAAAAAAAAAAAAAGGCAGCATGGGAAGTGACTAGAGAGAGAAACAGCAAAGTACAAGTCATAAAAATGGGGAAAAGAAAGAAAAACTGGGGGTATTTTACATTCTTACATTGTTTTATGTGTATGTTTTCCTCTAATTTTCATGTGTATGTTTTTTTCTCTGACTCTATGGCAGTGTACCATATTCATATAGTGCCTGCAGAGACATAAAGAGTCAAATTCCCTGGGACTGGAGTTGTAGATGGTTGTAAACTATGACATAGGTGCTAGGAATCAAGCTCAGGTCCTCCAGAAGAGCAGCCAGTGATCTTAACCACTAACTCATCTCTCCAGCCTTTTGAGATGTAAATTAGAGTAGGGAAGGAGATCAATGCAGAAGAAGAAAATTGAGGAGGGAAGATAACACTAAGGATGTTTGAGAACACGTGTGTGTACATATTTGTATGTATACACATATATGTATGTATATGTACACACATATGTATATGTGTATGTGTATAGTTTAACTGCAGTTATGCTACTTGGGCTAACAATGCTCCTCCCCAAAGCCATAGACTATCTAATAACCAACCCAGTACCAGAGAAACCTGTTGAGTTGTTCATCAAGGGAGTCCAAGAGGCTCCCCAAATAACAGAGTCTATTACTATTACCCCTCAGTTACTTTGCTGAGGTTGAAGGTAATTCCCTTGAAGACATTAGGCTTTGTGCACACAAGATATAGAGCATATGAACTGGATCTGACCTGAAAAGCTTCTCTGTGAGTACTAGATATCGTAGTACAATTAAGTGGGAGGTAAGCAACCAAGGTGGGGAAGCAATGGATAGTCCAACCCAGCTAAGACTTCTATGAACCAAAACAATGACCAGTACTGTAAGGTATCACTGAGGGTGCAATTGTGGCACTCATATCTTAGCAATAACTAAGAGCTTTCTAGTTGGACTTAAGGCATGCTCAACAACAGAAGCATCCTACCTGGTACTGGAATTATGGCCAACTACTTGGGGCTAGTGAGGTACTAGATGTCCTATCACCACTTACTAAAATAAGCATAGTTCTTTTTTATATAATATTTTTATCCTTTTTATTGGAAATGGTTTCTTTTGCCTTATAATATATTTAGAATCCATTATCCCCTCTCTCTGCTCCTCCCAGTTCTTCCAAATCTCCCCTCCCATCCTGATCCATTCCCCTTCTGTCTCTCATTAGAAAGAATAGGGGCAGGGCAGTGGTGGTACAGCCTTTAATCCCAGCACTTGGGAGGCAGAGGCAGGCAGATCTCTGTGAGTTTGAGGCCAGCCTGGTCTACAAAGTGAGTTCCAGGAAAGGTGCAAAGCTACACAGAGAAAACCTGTCTCAAAAAAAAAAAAAAAAAAAAGAATAGGGTTCTAAAGGATAATAATAAAATTAATAAAACAAAAGCTATGACATCATATTTTGACAAGAAAAATAAACAGAAAGAAAAGAACCCCAAAAATGGCACAAGAATCAGATCATTCTAAATACTTATCCTTGTACCCACAGATAAGGGTAGCTCTCTCCTCCCATTAAAGAAGTTCATGGGCAGAGAGGAAAAGATAGCAACAGCAGTGAAGGGGTTTCTCTGTAGCTTTGGGGCCTGTCCTGGACTAGCTTTGTAGACCAGGCTGGCCTCGAACTCAGAGATCCACCTGCCTCTGCCTCCCAAGTGCTGGGATTATAGGCGGGGGCTGCGACCACCACATGACACTCATCTTTAATTGTAACAGTTTGGAGGCAGAACAGACTGATCCCTCTGAGTTTGAGGCCAGCCTACTGTACATGCAGACCAGCTGAGACACCCAGCCTCATGAGACTGATCAGCCTTTAGATTCTTGGACTTATCTTCAGAACTGGCCACTGTTGGATTGCAGCCTTCCTAGACATCCTGTAAATCATTGTCTAGACCACACTGGCCTTGAACTCACAGAGATCTTCCTGACTTTGCCTTCTGAGTGCTGGGAGAAAAGGTGTGCACCAACACTGCCAGACACTTCTTAAATTAACACATCAAAAGAGACCAAACCCCAGCTCCTGTCCGCCAGGAACTTCCATCTGGACCAGAGGTGAGTGCCTGGGTTATAGCCAGAGAGGCAACTGCCCCTGGGTCCCACCACTGGATATAGCCCATCCCAGGAGACCTGACCAACTCGGCCCCAGTTTCTGGCCAATCTGGAAGGCTCCCCTTTTCCAAGACTGCAGGTAGCCACTGCAGTCTCCACACCCTTCCCCCACACCAATTTGCCCAAGACCCCAGCCACTTCCTGAGACTCAGAGACCAACCCCCAGCTTCTGTGTGCCCCGGAACTCCCATCTGGACAAGAGGTGAGTTCCTGGGGTTATAGCCAGAGAGGCAACTGCTCCTGGGTCCCACCACTGGATACAGCCCATCCCGGGAAGACCTGACCAACTTAGCCCTAGTTTCTGGCCAATCGGTGGGCCCTGCAGGAAGGCTCCCCTTTTCCAAGACTTCAGAATGACACTGCCATCTCCACACCCTGTCCCTAAACCCATCTGCCAGAGACCCCAGCCACTTCCTAAGAATCAGAGACCAGCCCCCAGCTTCCATCCTGCCCAGGAACTCCCATCTGGACCAGAGACCAGAGGAACTCCCATCTGGACAAGAGGAGCTCCCATCTGGACAAAATAAGGAGACCCCAGGGACTTCCTGAGACTCAAAGTCCAGCCCCCCAGCTCCTATCCGGCCAGCACTCTCATGTGAACCAGCGCTCCCATCTGGCCCAAAGCTTCCATCTGGACCAGAGAGAGGCTCCCTAAATCTGTCAGCTGTCTCTGGACCAAGTACACTGATAAGACCAAGAACAAACCCAAGAGGAGATGGGCAGACGTCAAGGCAGAAGTACATACAACAAAAATAAAGAGCAATACAGCATTACCAGAACCTAGCCCTTCTCCAACAGCTAGACCTGAAGATCATGGAATGGAAGAAGAAGAAGAAAACAACCTTATAAGTAACATCATGAAGAGGCTAGAGCCTTATATAGAAGAAATACAAACAAAAAAATGGGAAGAATGATATTAAAAAAAAATTAAAGCAGAAGAAAACAATAAGACCTTGAAAGAAAATAATGAAAAAGCAAGGGAAACAGCCCAAGACCTGAAGAGAGAAATAGAAAAAATAAAGAAGACACTAGTAGAAGGAATGCTGGAAATAGAAAAATCTGAGTAAACAAACAGAAACTTCAGATGCAAGTATAACTAACAGATTGCAAGAGATAGAACAGAGGATCTCTGGTGTTGAAGATACGGTAGAAGAAATAGATTCATCAGTCAAAGAAAACACTAAAACCAACAAAGTCATGACCCAAAATGTCCAAGAAATTTGGGACACCATGAAAAGATCAAACCTAGGAATAATAGGGATAGAGGAAGGAGAATACCAACTCAAAGGCACAGAAAATATATTTAACAAGATCATAGAAGAAAACTTTCCCAACTTAAAGAAGGAAATGCCTATGAAGATACAAGAAGCCTATAGAACACAAAACAGACTAGACCCCCAAAAAAGTCCCATCACCAGAAAATAATTAAACAACTAAATGTAGAGAATAAAGAAAGAATATTAAGGGCAGCAAATGAAAAAGGCCAAGTGACTTATAAAGGGAAACCCATCAGAATAACACACGATTTCTCAATGGAGACTTTGAAAGCCAGAAGGACCTGGACAGATATAATGCAGACACTAAGAGACCATGGATGCCAGCCTAGAATAATACACCCAGAAAAACTTTCAGTCATCATAGATGGAGTGAACAAGACCTTCCAAGACAAAACCAGATTGAAACAATACTTATCCACAAACCCAGCCCTACAGAAAGCACTAGAAGGAAAATTCCAACCTAAGGAAGGCAGATACACCCATGAAAACACAGGCAATAGATAACACCACAGCAGTAAACACCAAAGAAGAGAAGTACACAAACACTACCACCAAAAAATAAAAATAACAACAGGAATGAACAATCACTGGTCATTAATCTCCCTTAATATCAATGGACTTAATTCACCTATAAAAAGACACAGACTAACAGAATGGATATGAAAACAGGACCCATCTTACTGCTTCATACAAGAAACACACCTCAAATTCAAAGACAGACACCTCCTAAGAATAAAAGGCTGGGAAAAGACTTTCCAATCAAATGGTCTTAAGAAGCAAGCTGGTGTAGCCATCCTAATATCCAGCAAAATAGACTTCAAACTAAAATCAATAAATAGAGATGATGAAGGACATTACATACTCATCACAGGAAAGATCCACCAAGATGAAGTCTCAATTGTGAACATTTATGCCCCAAACAAAAGGGTATCCACATATGTAAAAGAGACATTACTAAAGCTTAAATCACATATAAAACCCCAGACATTAATAATGGGAGACTTCTACACCCCATTTTCACCTCTGGACAGATTGGCCAAATAGAAACTTAATGGAGACATAATGGACTTAACTGGTGTTATGGCTCAAATGGACTTAATCGATATCTACAGAACATTCCACCCAAACAAAAAAGAATATACCTTCTTCTCAGCACCCCATGGAACCTTCTCTAAAATCAACCACATACTTGGCAAAAAAACATATCTCAACAGATACAAAACAATTGGAATAACCTCCTGTGTTCTATCAGACCCCCATGGTTTATAGTTAGATTTCAACAACAGAAAAAACTACAGAAATCCTACAATCTCATGGAAACTGAATAATGCTCAACTGAATCACCAATGGGTTAAGGAAGAAATAAAGAAAGAAATTAAAGACTTCCTAGAGATCAATGAAAATGAATACACCACATACCCAAACTTATGGGATACTATGAAAGCAGTGCTAAGAGGGAAATTCATAACACTGAATGCCCACATAAAGAAGTTGGAGAAATCTCACACTAGTGACTTGACAGCATAACTGAAAGCCCTTGAACAGGAAGAAGCAAAGTCTTCCAGGAGGAATAGACACCAGGAAATTATCAAATTGAGAGCTGAAATCAATAAAATAGAAATAAAGAGAACAATACAAAGGATTAATGAAACAAAGAGTTGGTTCTTTGAGAAGGTCAACAAGATAGACAAGCCCTTATCCAAACTAACCAAAAGACAGAGAGAGAGCATCCAAATTAAGAAAATCAGAAAGGAAAAGGGGGACATAACAACAATGAGGAAATCCAGAGGATCATCAGGTTATACATCAAAAACCTCTACTCCACAACACTAGAAAATCTACAAGAAATGGATAATTTTCTGGATAAGTATCACATACCTAAGTTAAATCAAGATGAGATAAACCATTTAAATAGTCCAATAACCCCTAAGGAAATAGAATCAGTCATTAAAAGTCTCCCAACCTAAAAAAGCCCTGGACCTGATGGTTTCACTGCAGAATTCTACCAGATCTTCAAAGAAGACTTAACACCAATACTCTTTAAATTGTTCCACGCAATAGAAGCAGAAGGTATATTACCAAACTCCTTCAATGAGGCTACAAGTACCCTGATTCCTAAACCACACAAAGATGCAACAATGAAAGAGAACTACAGACCAATCTCCCTAATGAACATTGATGCAAAAATACTCAATAAAATTCTGGCAAACAGACTCCAAGAACACATCAAAACAATTATCCACCATGATCAAGTAGGGTTCATCCCAGGAATGCAAGGGTGGTTCAACATAGGAAAGTCCGTCCATGTAATACACCATATAAACAAACTCAAGGAAAAAAACCACATGATCATCTCACTAGACACAGAAAAAGCATTTGACAAAATCAAACACCCCTTCATGATAAAGGTCTTATAGTGATCAGGAAAACAGGGCACATACCTAAACATAATAAAGGCAATCTATAGCAAGCCAAGAGCCAACATCAAATTAAATGGAGAGAATCTCAAAGCAATACCACTAAAATCAGGAACAAGGCAAGGTGAATGTCCCCTTTCCCCATACTTATTCAATATAGTACTTGAAGTTCTAGCCAGAGCTATAACACAACATAAAGAGATTAAGGGGATACAAATTGGAAAGGAAGAAGTCAAGCTCTCCCTATATGCAGATGACATGATAATATACATGAGTGACCCCAAAAATTCAACCAAGGAACTGATACAGCTAATAAAAACCTTCAGCAACATAGCAGGATACAAGATCAACTCAAAAAATCAGTAGCCCTCCTATATACAATAGACAAACAGGCTGAGAAGGAAATCAGAGATATATCACCCTTTACAATAGCCACAAATGATATAAAATACATTGGGGTTACTCTAACTAAGCATGTGAATGACCTATATGACAAGAACATTAAGTCCCTGAAAAAAGAAATTGAAGAAGATGTCAGAAAATGGAAAGATCTCGCATGCTCTTGGATAGGCAGGATTAACATAGTATAAATGGCCATCTTACCAAAAGCAATCTACAGATTCAATGCAATCCCCATCAAATTACCAACACAATTCTTCACATACCTGGAAAGAATAATACTCAACTTCCTATGGAAAAACAAAAAAGCCAGGATAGCCAAAAGAATCCTGTACAATAAAACAACCTCAGGAGGCATCACAATCCCTGACCTCAAGCTCTACTATAGAGCTACAGTAATAAAAACAGCTTGGTACTGGCATAAAATCCAACATGTGGACCAATGGAATTGAATTGAAGACCCTGACATTAACCCGCATACCTATGAACATATAATTTTTGACAAAGAAGCCAAAAATGTACAATGGAAAAAAGAAAGCATCTTCAACAAATGGTGCTGGCATAACTGGATGTCAATGTGTAGAAGGCTGCAGATAGATCCATATCTGTCACCATGCACAAAACTTAAGTCCAAGTGGATCAAAGACCTCAACATAAATCCAGTTACTCTGAACCTGATAGAAGAGAAAGTAGGAAGCAGTCTTGAATGCATTGGCACCAGAGATCACTTTCTAAATATAACACCAGTAGCACAGACACTGAGAGAAACAATAAATCAATGGGACCTGTTGAAACTGAGAAGCTTTTGTAGAGCAAAGGACATGGTCAACAAGACAAAGCAACAGCCTACAGAATGTGAAAAGCTCTTCACCAACCCCACATCTGACAAAGGGCTGATATCCAGAATATATAAAGAACACAAGGAATTAGACATCAAAATGCCCAACAGTTCAATTAAAAAATGGGCTATAGAACTTAAAAGAGAATTCTCAACAGAGGAAGTTCAAATGGCTGAAAGACATTTAAGGAATTGCTCAACATCCCTAATTACCCAGGAAATGCATATCAAAACGACTCTGAGATACCACCTTACACCTGTCAGAGTGGCTAAGATCAAAAACACAGAAGATAGCTTATGCTGGAGAGGATGTGGAGAAAGGGGAACCCTACTCCATTGCTGGTGGGAGTGCAGGCTTGTATAGCCACTTTGGAAATCGATATGGTGCTTCCTTAGAAAATTGGGAATCCTTCTTCCCCATGACCCAGCAGTAGCACTATTGGTCATATACCCAAGGAATGCTCAATCATACCACAAGGTTATTTGCTTAGCTATGTTCATATCAGCATTGTTTGTAATAGCCAGAACATGGAAACAACCTAGATGCTATTCAACTGAAGAATGGATAAAAAAAAAATGTGGTACATATACAAAGTACTACTCAGCAGAGAAAAACAATGACATCATGAGTTTTGCAGGCAAATGGATGGATCTAGAGGAGCTCATCCTGAGTGAGCTAACCCAGTCTCAGAAGGACAAACATGGTATGTACTCACTCATAGGAGGATACTAGATGTAAAACAAAGATGACTAGACTGCTACACAACTCCAGGGAGGCTACCTAGAAAATGGGACCATAGGAAAGACCCAGGGATCACCCAATGACAGAGAAATGGATGAGATCTACATGAACACTCTGGACTACAGTGGGAGTATTGAAGGGCAAAATTTGAGGGAAAGGAAGCTTAGAGGAGCAGAAGATCCCAGCTGGATCCAGAACAGAAAGGGAGAACTATGAATAACAGACCATGACCACATGAGAACAGGAATAGGCAGAGTTCTGGAGATTTCCCCCAGAAATCCACAATGATGTGTCCTCTGTAGACTACTGGCAATGGTCAAGAGAAAGCCTGATCTGACCTAGTCTGGTGATCAGATGACTAAACACCCTAACAGTCGTCTTGGAACTCTCATCCAATAACTGATGGAAGTGGATACAGAGATCCTAAGCCAGGCCCCAGGTGGAGCTCCAGGTGTCCAACTGTTGAGAAAGAGGAGGGTCTGTAAGAGCATGAATTGTTGAATCCAAGATTGCAAAAAGCACAGCGACAAATAGCCAAACGAATGGAAGCACATGAATTATGAACCAATGGCTATGGAGCCCCCAGCTAGATCAGGCCCTCTGGATAAGTGAGACAATTGAATAGCTTGAACTGTTTGGGAGGCACCCAGGCTGTGGGACCAGGACCTGTCCTTAGTGTATGAGCTGGCTGTTTTGAACCTTGGGCTTATACTGGGACACATGCTCAGCCTGGAAGGAGGGTCCAGGACCTGCCTGTACTGAATCCACCAGGTTTAAATGAATCTCCAGGGATGTCTTGGTCCTGGAGGACATAGGAATGGAGGAGAGGAGCTGGGGGGAAGGCGAGTGTGGGTGCGGGAGGGGGGAGGACAGGGGAACCCATGGCTGATGTATAAAATTAAAACAAATAATAATAATAATAATAATAATAATAATAATAATAACAATAATAATAACAATAAAGATGTTCATGTTTGCAACAGTAAGAGATTAATCCAGAATATCATAACTGGTTAAAATGCAGAAAACAGTTGATTGTAGGTACCCAGGCCCAGTGGATAATATCTATAATATGACTTCTTCATCTTGAATTCAGGGAACATAATGAAAGAGGGATAGGAAGATTGTAAGGGCCAGAGGACCAAGAGTTCTGCTGGGAAAGTGTGTGTCCTAGAAATGACAGGGAAGCTGCATCCATGATTCCTCAGCACCATGGCTGCCAAAATAAGTACAACAGCAGCGGACTTGCTAACATCTGGTGCATGCTCAATGATGCCACCACTTCCCCAATATGTCACCAAGTACAAAACAGGTCTAAAGCAGGAAGATGCTTTAAAACTGAGTCCTGCTTTGTGAATTAAAATTTAAAGTTAGGATATCAGGGAGGAAATTCAATGAAGGCTTGTGAATATTTACTGTGGTAATACTGGAAAGTTTAACAAAGAAGTAGAAATAAAACATTTAATCTTTTCTTGGAAGCCTTGGAATGAAATATGGAAATTTACCTGTCAAAACTTTGTGTAGTTCTCCCTCACATTTTTCTAAACTCAAAAAAAAAAAAAAAAAATGCCCTCTCTATATATTTTATCGTATTTCTAAGTTAAACTAGGTTATCTGGTTTATAATACAGTTTTCAAAAGTCACTTTCTATTTTGTATGTTCTATAGAGCTTAAATCTCCAAGAAAGCAGCAAAAAATAAAAACAGAATGCCTTATCTGCTGCCCATTTTGATAGATGAGGCCAAGTAGCAAGTCATCTTGCGTGTAATTGCACCTTTTGGCACATCTGCAGTAACACTCAAAACTCCCAGGAGCTACCCATTGTATCAACTTTATTTTCCTCAAACAATTGCACTAGCAAATTGAAAGTCTAAGGAAATGTCTGCTTTAACCTTTGAAATTAATAGGAGAAACAAAGACACATGCTGGTTTCAAATATATAAATATACACATATATGTGTCTATATGTGTGTGTATTCTTCTAATGTGTTTGTGTTATCCAGCTTGTCAAATAGTCACAAATCAAGAATCATCAGCAATATAATAAGTTAACTAGCTCTCCTGTTGATAATTACGTCTTTATTTTTGTATGTTGTGTGCAGGTGCAGAGGTGTGTGTGTGGGTGGGTGGGGGGAGCATGCGTGCGCATGTGTGTGCTCATGCACAGCTCAGCAGGAAGGCCAGGCTAGCTGCCCAGGCCACTGTAGGATCTTCTTGTTACTTCTCCCCAGTAGTAAACTACTGACACAAACATTTACACCTAGCTTTTTTGTGTGGGTTCTGGGATTGGGGTGTGTTCCCCATGCTTGCAAGGTCAGCACTTTATTGGCTGATCCGTTTCCCCAGTGCAGCTAATTATTTCCTAATCCAGATTATAATTCATTCAAGACTCCGTAGTTCTGATGCATGGTTGCCATGATTTGGGCCCTGGTGGCTTTGAACTCATGTCAAGGCAGCATTTCCTTTCTTTTACAAAAGCAAAGGTATTCAATGTTTGATCATTAACATTCCAGAAGCAAACATGAAGCTTTTAGAGGAAGGCAACTTTAAAGATAACAGTCAGAAAATGGGTGAATCCTTTTCCAAGGTGCTGGTGTGTTTGTTACATTCCAAACACCTGTCTACACCTCACAGCTTTGTCCAATTGATTTCGGAGGTCTTGCACAAATCAGCAGAAGATGTGTTACCACAATGTAGCTAACTGCTGCAAACAAAAAGAAGAGGGTTTTTTCCCACAAGGAATTATTTCCAGAAATATCAGAAGATAACCCTTGTTTTTAAAGTACAATGAAAAAATGCATATAGTACAAGAAACAAGAATCAACCCTTCATGCCGAAGATTAGTAGAACCTGCAACATAGAGGATTCAAGAAATGAGAAAGATCCCTGGCACTCTCGGAGAGAGTTAAGTGTAAGAAGAGTATTTAGGATAGAGAAGTAATCTCTAAATTCATTGGTGGGGAAATGGTTCTAAGTGCTTTAAGCATCCCTGGAAGTTTGGCTGTGCATACTGTGGCAGTAAGACCTTTCTCAGGGAATTGCTCTCTGTTCTTCATATAATTTGTTCCACCCATTCTTTCTTGATTGTACACCTTATGGAAAAGGACACCACTGAACAGCATTGGATTATCTCCTCTGATAAGGTAGCTGCAAAGAAAGACAGATCCAGACTGTAAAATAAGTTAGAACAAAATTGTTGTCAGCCACTCAAGAACGGAAGATAGAAGATGTTGCAATTCCTATGTGGCTGTGTCTTCAACCCTCTCATATGCCAACATTGGCTGTGAGCCTTGGGAGCAGCATTTTGGCTATGATTCAAAAACCTTGTGAAGCACCAGTGTCTTGTAAAGACTTTGGATTCCAATACCTGCCTCCTAGCTACTGCAATGGTCTTTTCACAATTTGAGGGGCTGGGATATAGGATATTGTCATGTTTTTGTTTTGTTGTCTTTTCCCTAATGATAGTTTTCCCAAGTCTTCCAACTCTGATTTCCTGTTGCCAGCATGGACGGCACCATTTGCATTTCCCATTTGACTTGCTGTATATTAGAGAGAATGGCAAAAAGGAACGGCAGTTCCTTGAAATTGAACTCAAGTAAGTTAAATGCCTTCTGAATAAATGCATCTCTTTCCTAGGCTAAGGTAATTGCTTTTTTATTTATCTCAAACTATTTTCATCCTTTCCCATAGCCTAATAGAGTCACTCCCTGCACAGTGTATTTCCATCACAGAAGCTCATAGGATACCAGCTTTGCTGATAATAAATAAATAAATAAATAGAACCTCAGAGTCCATATTATAGCTAGTGGGAGCTGAGTTTATGTTTATATATTAAATTAAAATTGCTTTCTGCCCATATTATACCAAATGTAAATGGTAGTTCAGTCAGGCAGCAAGCAGGAGTTGGCTACTTTTGAGACAAGATGTCTGAAATTTCTATTTCAGGGCAAACACTCTCCATGAGCCATGCATTTATTAAGAAACTAATACGACAGCATCCATTCTAATCACATTTAGTATCTGTCTTGGGCAAGACTGAAAGTCTGAGTGAAGAAAGAGAGCGTTAATATTGTTTAAATGAGCATGGCTGATGAATACTCTACTCAAAGTAAATGAAAAAATTCAAATGGAAGGAAATCATTTTAAGTGACAAAAACAGGGTAAAGATAAAAAGGGTGCATTATCATTTCACGTGGAACCATTATCTGTGTCACAAGCTTTGCTCCTTACAACCAGTCAGAACTTGATACTTTGTCTCACAAGTAGACACCCTGGTAACTCTGTGATCTAATTCTGCAGTTGTTTCAGTGACTAGAGATCCACAGGCCCTGAATGATATACAAAGTCATTTCACCAATGAGAACTCTCTTGTATCACCAAAATATACACCCCTTGCAATGTTTCAGAGGCATTATAACTAAGATATCTGCTATTAGTAGACACATATGAGCAGTAAGTATGATAGCACAAAATAGTTATGCTTTATTCATATTTAGCTAGGGAAATGGGAATATACTTAATGCTACACAGAGGAACACTTTTCTAGAAAATTGTACCTTTGGCTTCCAAATTACTTCAACCTTCTCTGCTCCCAGACTTGATACCTAATGACTATTCTGGTTAAGCACATACTTGGGGATAGCAATTAATTTAAAGATAAGAAGCAGAAAACATCTGGTAAATGTGTGGCATTCTAATATCCCACAAGCAAACAGAGAAAACTAATTGATTATAACACATTTTTTTTTTTTGTCAAGCCAATATTTAGGCTAAGATTAACACAGGATAACAGCTAACAATTGGCCCATGTCTTAATCCCTCAACCTTAGGACAAAAGGAAAAATCTTGTAGCTTATAGGACTTTTGATAAATTAAGGAAAAAATAATGAGGGAATTTTTAGTATGGCTGCAATGTATGGATGTATAAAATCAGAAGCATTAAGTCATCTTATCAAATAGAAATATTAAAACAAGAAAAGATCTTAGAGAATATCATTTAATCATAAGTAAGCTGGCTCAGGACAAAGGTTTATGAAAGGATGGAGGCCAACTATTATACTAAACCTAATCATGGTTCCTGAATTGCTGCACTGAAATGGAATCAAAGTTCAGTCTCTCTGTCTGGCAAAGAAACTCAGGCAACTAGTAACATTTCTAGTTTGGGGAGTTGGTAAGGAACAGAAAAACATGCCGTATTATTGTCCATTTAACCTTCTTCTAAGATCAGTCATCAAACTGCCATTATGATCATGGTTTGCATTCCCAAACAATCATTTTCTGCATCATAGGAGGGAATTTATGTTGTGTGTTTCTATAAACGTTAAAATTTGTATCAAAACAGTAATTTGCAAGAGAGATAAACACATATTCTGATTTAATACCAAAGTCCTATGAACTTGGTGAATATTCACAAGATCTGCTTTAACTATCCTGACACATTATAACTTCTAAGTCTACAAATTTCAGGGCCAATACCTAGGCTAAGGTTCAGAAAAGTGTTGTGAGTCCATAGTATGGAAAGTCAGGGAGTTTTCTCCTAATTACATAACCCTGTCTCTTGATATACTGTTTTCTTCAAACTTTCATTTAATGCATTTTCAATTAGACAGCAAATGGGCATTCCTAATTTAGAAAATAAATTAGAGCATTTCACATAAATGAATTTAAATAAGATGTCTAATAACAAACTCTTGTGTCACCTTTAAAATAAGATTTATTTATCCTGAGTTTTTTAGAAGTGCTTTTTCCCAGTATCAACTAGAAAAGACAGATATTTGGTAAGGATATTATATAGATTTTGTGATATGTAAGTCATAAGCATATGGTGCTTCAAAGGATGAGATTACGAAGAATCCTTATTGTTATCCACATCCACCATTTTATTCCAATAAAATATCCATGAGAAAGAATTGCAAATTCAGTGAAACAGCTTCATCATAGGTTAACAATTTATCCTTAAAACTCCAAAGTCTAGCTGGAACTAAATTGGGAATTTCTTCTTGCACACATATTTATCTATGTGGAAATGGACATAATTTCTTCCTGTGGACAAAGAACAGACAAGATACAGTGCAGATTAACTTGGCTTTTTATTTATCCTGCATGTATTTATTTGAGAAGACATAGCTGCTAGGCAACTTTAGTGGTATTTCTGAATATTTGCAATTTTTCAGCATTTTCCGTTGGTAATTTTTAAAATTGTCTTCTTTATTATAGGTTTCAGGAATACTCATTTCTGATGTGACAACTACACTCCCATTTCAAACTGAAAATCCAAAAGTAAACATCAAAAAAAAAAATACCCCTCCAAATATAGATTAAAAGGTAAGTTAGACTGTAGGAGTATCTATGTACTGTCTAGCCATGTGTTCTTGGCTCCAACATTAATGCCAGATACAAGTTTCAACTTGTGTTCTGGGCCTTAAATTCAACTGGAATCTGGTTGGTTACTACCATAACATTCACACCTCAAATGAACCAGCAGGCATGTCTTATCAGGCTGATCACTGTTGTTATCTCCCTGGGTTTGGGGATCAAAATGGTGATTGCTTTTCTCTTCTGGTAGAGTGCCTAGCACCACCCAGCAATATGGAAAATAAGCAATAGGGATTAAGGCTCCACATGATTGATTTCTCCATGGTTTTTGACTGAAGTATGTGGTGTCTGCAGTGCCAGGATTTTACTATCAATATTCTGAAGGGCAATAAGAGCATCATCAGTAATGTGTAATGTTGGTGGGTCTTTGGGATATCACCAGACAAATCCAAAAGTTTCAACTCACTCTTGGAACTGGTCTTTTTTAGTTTCTGCAGGAGTAGGAAATGCCTTTACTGTTTGTCTTAGAGTTTCTAGTGCTGCAGCAAAACACCATGATGAAAAAGCAAGCTGTGATGAAAAGATTTATTTCACTTCCACTTCCACAGCACTTTTCATCACAGAAGGAAGAGGAGCTGATGCATAGGCCATGAAGGGATGCTGCTTACTAGCTTGTCATCATTGCTTGCTCAGCCTACTTGCTTGCTTTTTTTTTTTTTTTTTTTAAGCTGAGGATCAAACCCAGTGCCTGGCAAGCACTCTACCACTGAGTTAAATCCCCAAACCTCAGTCTGCTTTCTTAAAGATCCCGGGACCACCAGCCCAGGGACGGCACTACCCTCAATGAGCTAGGCACTTCCCCATCAATCGCTAATCAAGAAAATACCCTACACATTTTGTGGTTATATTGTGTTCCCCAAAATAATGTGCACCCTAGTAAACTTATCTAGGGTCAGATAACAGAACAGCCCCTAGATATAGAGGACAGAAAATGGTGGTACACATGCCTTTAATCCTAGCATTCTAGAGGCTGAGATCTGCCTGGGTCTCTGTGAGTTCAAGGCCACACTGGAAACAGCCAGGTGTGGTAACAAGATCTTTTAACCCCAGGAAATGATGTCAGAAAGAAGAAAGTTATATAAGGCATGAGGACCAGGACCTAGAGCCTAGTTAAGCTTTTAGCCTTCTAGCAGCAGTTCAACTGAGATCCATTTGGATGAGGACAGAGAGGCTTCCAGTCTGAAGAAAGAGGATCAGCTGAAAAACTGGTGAGGTGAGGTGACTGTGGCTTGTTCTGCATCTCTGATCTTCCGGTATTCACCCTAATACCTGGCCCTGGGTTTGATTTCATTAATAAGACCTTTTATGATTCTTGCTGCAATGTTTGCCTACAGCCAGATTATATGGAGACATTTTCTTAAGTGAGGTTCCCTCCTGTCAGATGACTTTATCTTGAGTCAAGTTTACATAAAATTATCCAGCACATTGTACGTTAAGGCTCCTTTAGTCTGCCCCCATCCTCTTCCAAATTTAACCATTTCTGTACCATTATACCCATTAATCCTTTATATCATTGTTTTCTATCTCCATCTCTTATATTTCCCTGTGGTTCTGTACTAATTTCCAAATAGAACACAAGTATCTAACTCCGTAAGACTAACATCCAGAAATGAAAGAAGATACACATTTTTTTTTTCTGAGTCTCAGTTACCTCACTCAGACTGAGAGTTTCCTGGTCTATCTACTTAACAGTAAATGTCACAATTTTATTTATCTTAAATGCTGAATAATATTATTTTATGTCAATGCAACCTATTTTATTATCCATTCATTAGTTAATGGACATCTAGGCTGCTTCCACTTCCTAGCTATTGTGAGTAGTGAACACATCATGCAAAATAATATAGCACTATATTATTATAACACTATAGCAGCTCCCATTTTGAAACAAAAGAGGTAATTTTACAAATACCAACCCTAGTTTTTAATCAAAATATGTTTGGGATTTTTGAAGAAGGTGTCTATAATTCTATAAATGCTCCCATAATTTCCTGTATATATATTTTAGGTGTTCTTGTGTCTTGATGAAAAATATGGAAAACTAACTTGATGGAAAATTAAAGACATTACCATTTATATTAAAATAATATTTCATAAAATAGTTAATGAAATTTCAACAATTATTTTCAAACACACACACACACACACACACACACACACACACACACATACACAAGAGAATGCTATTTATCCACAAAAAGGATGACATGTGTATTTAATCAGAACTACCAAGTCAAGGATCAAAGCACATGCACAGAAATTGATGCCAAGAGATACAATGATGCATTATGAGTTAGAAGACAGAATGAGGCAAAAGCAAATGACAGATCACAATGAATTCTTTCTTTCTTTCTTTCTTTCTTTCTTTCTTTCTTTCTTTCTTTCTTTCTTTCTTTCTTTCTTTCTATCTATCTATCTATCTATCTATCTATCTATCTATCTATCTATCTATCCATCCATCCATCCATCTATCATCTAGCTAGCTAGCTCGCTCTTTGTGTACCTGTGTGTATTCTGTTAGATTTAACTAATTCGGATATGTTTTAGGAGAAATGAAGAACATTTATGAAATTCCAGATAACCTATGTCTAGACAGGTCATAGGACCAAAAGGAAAAATTACTTCTGTGATACTGCTAAATGGATATATGATTAACATACCTCTGAATTACTTATAATTTTACCCATAGATCACTGTTTCTGTCAACCCTTATCTAAGAAGTAGATGGTGGTTAGCACAGAGTTCCACAATTAGAAGAAATGGAGAGAATGAGATTGTAAAATACTCAGGCCTAAAAGGAGTGTATACCCTGCAAATCAAGTAAATGCACTTTGACTATGTCACACTTTTATTTTGGGTGAGAGAGAATAAAAGTCTGAATAGTCTTCAGACAAGAATTCAATTCATACAACCATTTAAAAGTTCTTACCAGATGAAAGATTACAACCCAAATATTCTAGAAATAAAATAACTTAATGTTTATAATAAATAATTACAGTGGTAAAATAGATGTTAAATCAGTTGGAACTCCAAACAAGCTTAAATATACAGATAAAGAATTATCTTAGAACAGAAAAGTAAG
Organism: Onychomys torridus; assembly: GCF_903995425.1. NCBI lineage: Eukaryota > Metazoa > Chordata > Mammalia > Rodentia > Cricetidae > Onychomys > Onychomys torridus. The sequence continues at coordinate 95,235,917 of NC_050444.1, forward strand.
CATAATAAAAATATAGGTGATGATATATCCATGAAAGATGTTCTTTTTTTGTTTTTGTTTTTGTTCTTTGGGTTTTTGTTTGTTTTTCTCCTTTTTAAAAATTTATTATATTTGTGTTTTAATTATACACATCAGCCATGGGTTCCCCTGTCCTCCCGCCTCCTGCACTCACCCCCACCTTACCCCCCCCAGCCCTTCCCCTCCATTCCCATCACCTCCAGGGCCAAGACTCCCCTGGGGATTCATTTAAACCTGGTGGATTCAGTACAGGCAGGTCCAATTCCTTCCTTCCAGGCTGAGCAAAGTGTCCCTGTGTAAGCCCAAGGTTCCAAACAGCCAGCTCATGACTGAGGACAGGTCCAGGTCCCACTTCCTGAGTGCCTCCCAAACATTTCAAGCTATTCAATTATCTCACTTATCCGGAGGGGCTGCTCCAGCTGGGGGCTCCACAGCCATTGGTTCATAATTCATGTGCTTCCGTTTGTTTAGCTATTTGTCCCTGTGCTTTTCCAGTCTTGGTCTCAACAATTCACACTCTTACAGTCCCTCCTCTTTCTCAACAAGTAGACTCCTGGAGCTCCACCTGGGGCCTGGCCAAGGATCTCTGCATCCACTTCCATCAGTTATTGGATGAGAGTTCCAGCATGACCATTAGGGTGTTTGGCCATCTGATCACCAGACTAGGTCAGATCAGGCTTTCTCTTGACCATTGCCAGCACTCTACAGAGGATGTATCATTGTGGATTTCTGGGGTACCTGTCCAGCACTCTGTCTATTCCTGTTCTCATGTGGTCATCATTTATCATGGTCTGTCATTCCTTGTTCTCCCTTTCTGTTCTTGACCCAGCTAGGATCTCCTGCTCCCCTAAGCTTTCTTTCCCTCAAACCTTGCCCTTCATTACTCCCACTGTCATCCAGGTTGTTCATGTAGATCTTATCCATTTCTCTGTCATTGGGTGATCACTGTGTCTTTTCTAGGGTCCCGTTTTCTAGGTAGCCTCCCTGGAGTTGTGTAACTGTCTAGTCATCTTTGTTTTACATCTAGTATCCTACTATGAGTGAGTACATACCATATTCGTCCTTCTGAATGTCTGGGTTAGCTCACTCAGGATGATTTTGTCTAGATCCATCCATTTGCCTCCAAACCCCATGATGTCATTGTTTTTCTCTGCTGAATAGTACTCCATTGTGTGTATATATGCACCATATTTTCTTTATCTATTCTTCAGTTAAAGGGCATCTAGGTTGTTTCCAGGTTCTGGCTATTACAACCAATGCTGCTATGAACATAGCTGAGCAAATTCCCTTGTGGTATAATTGAGCATTCCTTGGGTATATGCCGAGGAGTGGTACTCTAACTAAGCATGTGAAGGACCTACCTATATGACAAGAACTTTAAGTCCCTGAAAAAAGAAATTGAAGAAGATGTCAGAAAATGGAAAGATCTCCCATGCCCCTGCATAGGCAGGATTAACATAGTAAAAATGGCAATCCCCATCAAATTACCAATACAATTCTTCATATACCTGGAAAGAATAATACTCATCTCCATATGGAAAAACAAAAAACCCAGAATAGCCAAAAGAATCCTGTACAATAAAACAACTTCTGGAGGCATCATGATCCCAGACCTCAAGCTACTATAGAGCTACCCTAATAAAAACAGCTTGGTACTTGCAAAAAAATGACATGTGGACCAATGGAATCGAATTGAAGACCCTGACATTAACCTGTACACCTATGAACATATTATTTTTGACAAAGAAGCTAAAAATGTACAATGGAAAAAAGAAAGCATCTTCAACAAATGGTGCTGGAATAACTGGATGTCAACGTGTAGTTGGCTGCAAATAGATTTATATATGTCACTGTGCATAAAAACACTGTGTTCTCTGCTCTCCACTGTGGAAGCTTTAGTCTTAGGTGGCTTATCTGCTCTTCTCCTTCTTTATCCAAAGAATAATTTAAAATTGAAACAATCCTTAAAAGCACAAGGCAGTGCCAATATTTCCCATATGCTTATAAAAAGTAATTATACAGAAAGTCCTAATCTCTATCTTAATCTGGGGTCTTTCAGACTGTTTATTTCATAAGGAAAGTTATTAAGACATGCAACTATAATGACTCTGGGTCATTTACTGGCGTCTCAGGAGCTATGGAGGAAAACACAGACTTACATAAACAGTAGTAAATCTGCACTAACACTATGCTGAGGGGCATTTAGAAATTTAAGATTTAGTAGAAACTATAGTGAGATACTTTTACAAATTATGTAAATATCTCAAGCTATAAGAATACATGATCATTCTTAATTCCTGGTTAATTACAGTATTCCCTATGTACTCTGAGGATCATATTTCTGTGTTGCTTCCATAGAAAGACAATTTGGAAGCCGATATTAGCACCCTAAGATGATAAGAGTGCTATGGCAATTAAAGTGGTCTTTGAAGATGGGTATGTTGGCCACACCTGTAATCCCAGAACTTGTGAGGTAGATGCAAAAGGATTGCAGAGAAGTTGAGGCCAGTCTTGGCCAGATAATGAATTACAGGCTAACTAAGCCAGAGTGAGAACCTTTTAATGTACCTAGTCCTTCTGGAATATTTACAAGTAGTTTAGATGAGGAAAAAGAAAAGAAAAGGAGAGACAAACACAAATCATCATTGGAAAAAGCAAGAAACGTTAGAACCATGGATGTGATGAGTGACACCAGTGACTGAAAGAGGACCTGAAGAAAGGTGGAGACTAGGTCAGTGCAGAAGTCTTGGTGATTCCAGGATTCTGCCCTGGTACTCTCTATCAGTTATGATGTGAGTCTTCCACTGATTTAAATTATCTACTCCAATATATATTGCTACTGTTATAAAGTCTAGCCATGAGTTTTACCTCTCACTGATAGTGTTAATATATGAGATAGCAATGTTGGGGAAATTTGGATCAGATAGAAAAGGACACTCCAGATAGATACAAAGCAAAATTGAAAGAAGTAGGGAATACAGGAAGTGAAACAAGACACTGAACTAGTCCAAGAATGATTTGCTGAACTGACTTCTATTAAACAGCAAATAATGAGTAAGCTTTGTTTTCTGTCAAACAGAATGTCTGCAGTTTCCTAGCCAAACTTGAAATGATTTTTAGCTTGAAAATTTAGAGTAAAAAGATCTTTCTAAATCATGGAACTGATAAATAATTGACATGTACTTGTTGAGACTTTCTGTTAATTTGGAGATTTAGATAGGATACATGTGAACCCTAACACTTTGTACTGGAAATAGTGCAAAGTTATACTATGCTGAGAGTTATAGCCTAGAAATCTTAATTATTTTTAATAATAAAATGTGATTCCAAATTTTATAATGGATTTTCTTAAACTCCCTGGAGTACAATCATTTAAATAAAGGATATAATTTTTGTTTTCTATTGTAAGTCAAGATGAGAATAATGAATCAATGGAGTGAGATTATAAAATTAAAAACAATTACATTAAATTTACATTTAACATACAGCCATAGAATAACATAGATAAGGCATCAACAAAGATGTCCATTGATAGATAAAAGAAAACACAATATGCTAAAATAATGGAATATCATTAGCCTTTAAAAAGCAAAACTAGCTGCGCGGTGGTGGTGCTTGCCTTTAATCCTAGCACTCAGGAGGCAGATCTCTCTGAGTTCGAGGCCAGCGTGGTCTACAGAGTGAGTTCCAGGAAAGGCACAAAGCTACACAGAGAAACCCTGTCTCAAAAAACTAACACCCCCCAAAAAAAACCAAAACCAAAAAAGCAAAACTAATACTGTCAGCCAAATGGATGAATTAGGGAACTTAGGGAGCTCATACAGGTGGTTGGGGGCTCTAGGGATTAAAGCCAGAACCTAGAATACTCTATGTAACCATGTCACCACTAGACTATAACATCTAGACCTAAATATAAATTGTTTATATGGTAATAATTTTTTTTATTTACTATAATTCTTAAGTATTTTACCCTACATTTGCTAGTATTTTCTTTGTTTATTCTCTAAAACATTTTCATAGAACACTACATTAAATTGGAGCCTCATGAGTAGCTTGGGTTACATGTCTGTACCACCATAAATGCCTAAGATCATCTATAGAACAGATGATTGTGATGAATGCACTCCTGAGCCCTTTATCTTCAAAGGTAAGTGGAGTCACTTTTGTTGTATAACCTTATGAATCTTTCATAATTTGATTTGCTTTCCTCATTAGAATAAATAAAGACATTTCTTTCTAAATAGAAATCACATTATATGAAAAAGAATAACTATAAATATCTGGATAAAATATTTTAAAATCTGTTTTCAAAGCAGGACTTCAGAAACAAGCATACATTTAGCAATTTTGCTAACATCTGTGAAATTTCACTTATATTTAACCATAGCTGTGAATGTCTCCCCAGGGCACCTAACATTCTATTTTAATTATGCCACTTTCTAAAAAAAAAACAAAACCAAAAAAAAACCCCTGTTTTAGCATCTAACAAAGCATACATGATGTGGAAAGACTTGTTAAACCACCTCCACATTTTAACAATAAGACAAACATGAGATCATTGCACTCCTTTAGGCTTATTAGCAGAGAATTGGTGCAGGGGCATTGTTTGCAGAAACTATTTATATTGATGATCTCCTTTGCCATTAGGGGACGCCTTTAACAAATCTTTTTCCACAAATTCTATAGAGGAATTAGATTTCATAACCTAAATCTGTATTATATTATTGTATGACACAAACTTGCTAATTGAGAAATCCAAAACAAATGAATGACATTCTATCCATTCATATAACTATAAGTCATATTTTTGTGACACATTTTCAAAACTAAGAAATAAATTATAGGTTTTTGCTTATTCTCATCATATCAAAACATCATTTGAATGTGTTAATTTAAAGAAACAAGAAAACCTAGTGAATAAATAAATTGAATTATAGTTATACTATTCAAGCTACTTATAAGTTTTGCTCTGTTCTACATATAGAAAATTCTATTGGATTCAAATGATGTACCTGTCCCCATACAGTTACAATTACAGAGTTTGGGGGATCACTAGTCAACAAAGTGCTTGCCACATGAAGTGTGAAAACTTAACTTGGATCCCCAAATCAGTGTGAAATGACCGTCATATTGGTACAGACCTGTAATGCCAACACTCTGAAGTCAGAACAAGCAGGTCCCTGGAGTTCACTGGCCACCCAACTTAGCCTAATCACCAAGCCCCAGGATCTGTTGAGAGACCCTGTATAATTAAGGAAAGGATTTTTGTAACCTGAAGTCCCCCCTTTCCTTTCTGTATAAAACTATATCAAATCATAACATTACACTGTTACTACATATGTAAATTGTATTGTTCCACATAAAGTATAGACAAAAATTTAACAAAAAATGTAGAATGATACCTGAGGCTGATTCCTGACTATACACACACACACACACACACACACATGTACAGTACATATGTGCAATGGGTGCACACACATAGATACACCAAAATAGTAAGATATAACAACAATTAAGGGTACAGGAAGGATAAAACAGAAGTATGTATGAAAAAGTCCTAAGGAAATCTGTTATTTCATGAGCTATTCTAAAATAAATTTTAAAAGACAAAAGAGTTTGGATGGAAGTACTCTGTGTGGGTTGGGTGAAGCTTCCCCAGAAGTCATGAGGTTTTAGGTAAAAATCTGAGAGCCAGAGGTGGATGCTGTTATTTCCTTGGGTTGGTGGCTAGAGATTATCTCCAAATAGTATAGGTAATTAATTGCTCTTGTTGCTTGTTGTGCACCAGAAGCAGTAATAGTCCGTTATGGGAGATGCCACAGGTCATATCATAGGTCTCAGAGAAATCTAGTTGGAACTTGGTTGGAAAACTTCTAACTTCCTCTTGGCCTATAGCCCTCATGTTGGTGGAAGATGTTTAACAGTCTGCCAGGGATGAATCGTGCTACTCAGATATGGATCAACAATACCTACCAGCAAGATGTGCTTCAGCGCAATAGTGGCAAGTCTGTTGATGGTAAATAATATTTCTGACTGGATTTGATGTCTACTCTGTATCAGAGAATTCATGTTTCGTTCTGTAAACCCACGCAAGAGCCTATGATTGGGGAGGTCAGAGGCTACTGAGGCTATTCTGTTAAATTGATATGATGAGCCTGTCAAATTTCCTTCTAAGTCACTACATTTTTGCCCATAGTATGGTGCTCCTGTCAGCTTTGGTTAGAAATGTTTCTTTTTTTTCTTTGTTTGTTTGTAGTCAGCTTTATTAATTTAACTTTAATTAACCCATTTCTCTTCTTCTACATTTTGCCTCTGGACTCTTTTTGGTATACAATGACTATCGAGACTGACAAGTGGTCGAAGTGCTGAGAAGGAGTGATTGCTGAATGGCAAGTCATTAATGGGGTACTCTATAACTCCCTCAAGAAAGCTTAAGGAACACGAGGGAAAAAAGAAATAAAGAATATAATAATAAGAGGAAGGTGAGGAGCAGTACAGAAGGCTAATTTCTGGACAGGCACAGTTGTTGCACGCTTCATCTCAAAACAAGGGCCATCACCTATACAAGATTACAGGGTTGGGAAAGACAAGGAGTTTGTGGGCCCTACCTCTACCCCCACGAGGAATTATACTGAGATAATAATTGGTGGGAGATAAAGTGACATTATTTACATTGTGATAACCACTAAGGTACACATGCTCATGCAAATAAGCTCCCACCCACTAAATAATGCTAATAAATCTAATGGGTACATTGGCAATACTTTATTATGAAAGTATCCCTTATGGTCTAAGAGACTAGAGCTTTCTCTGAACCTAACAACCAAAGTTAAGAATACACCTTGAGTTCTCTTAAGGCTTATGACTATTATCCTACTGTATACACAGCCTGTTTTTAATTTACCTTAAGAGAACAATGTAACAACCAACATTTCTTGTCTTTGCGTTCTTATCTAATCGACTTTCATGACCTAAAATAATACATAAATGTAATGTTAAATTATTTATTCTTCCATGCACCTTGACTCACAAGTAATCCATGTGCACACTACAATGATAATAAATTCTATAAGGAGTAAATAGGTTGAAAAGCAAGTTTATAAAATGAATATCTACTATAAATGTTGAGAACACATATGGATATTGCTTACTAGCATTGTTTTGTTATGTGATTCAGATAGGATCAAATGGGACCACTGCCACAGTTAAGGTTTATATTGCTGAGATGAAATACCATGAGGAAAACAATTTTTGAGGAAAGGGTTTATTTCAAGTTACAATTCTTAGGTCACACTCCATGACTGAAGGAAATCAGAGAAGAAACTCAAGACAGGACCTGGAGACAGACACTGAAGCAGAAGCCATGGAAAAGTGTTTACTGGCTTGATTCCATGACTTGCTCATCCTGATTCCTTAAAGGACCCAGGACCACCAGCCCAATTTTGGCACTGCCCATGGTGAGCTGAGTCCTCCCATATCCATCATCAATATAGAAAATGTAGCACAGGATTCCACAGACCAATCTGGTGGAGATATTTTCTCAAATAAGGTTCCTTCTTCCAAAACCATATGAGATGTGTCAAGTTAACATAAAACTAGCCAGCACAGTCATTAAACTTTCATCCCTTGCAAAACTGTTAAAAATTTCTGTAATGGGAGTGGGAGAACAAGGAAAGAGAACTTGAGGTCAGGGATTGTGATGCCTCCAGAGGTTGTTTTATTGTACAGGATTCTTTTGGCTATCCTGGGTTTTTTGTTTTCCCATAGGAAGTTGAGTATTATTCTTTACAGATCTGTGAAGAATTGTGTTGGTAATTTGATAGGGATTGTATTGAATCTGTAGATTGCTTTTGATAAGATTGCCATTTTTACTATGTTAATCCTGCCTATCTATGAGCATGGGAGATCTTTCCATTTTCTGACATCTTCTTCAATTTCTTTTTTCAAGAACTTAAAGTTCTTGTCATATAGGTCCTTCACATGCTTAGTTAGAGTGACCCCAAGGTATTTTATATCATTTGTGGCTATTGTAAAGGGTGATGTATTTCTGATTTCCTTCTCAGCCTGTTTGTCTATTGTATATAGGAGGGCTACTGATTTTTCTTTTTGAGTTGATCTTATATCCTGCTATGTTGCTGAAGGTGTTTATAAGCTGTATCAGTTCCTTGGTTGAATTTTTGGGGTCACTCATGTATACTATCATGTCATCTGCAAATAGGGAGAGCTTGACTTCTTCCTTTCCAATTTGTATCACCTTAATCTCCTTATGTTGTCTTATAGCTCTGGCTAGAACTTCAAGTTCTGTATTGAATAAGTATGGGGAGAGGATACAGTCTTGCCTTTGTTGAGACCAAGATTGGAAAAGCATAGGGACAAATAGCCAAAGAAATGGAAGCACATGAATTATGAACCAAAGGCTATGGAGTCCTCAGCTGGAGCAGGCCCTCTGGATAAGTGAGACAATTGAATAGCTTGAACTGTTTGGGAGGCACCCAGGGAGTGGGATCCAGACCTGTCCTTGGTGCATGAGCTGGCTGTTTGGAACCTTGGTGTTACACAAGGACAGTTTTCTCAGCCTGGAAGGAGGGGACTGGACCTGCCTGTACTGAATCCACCAGGTTTAAATGAATCCCCAGGGGAGTCTTGGCCCTGGAGGAGATGGGAATGGAGGAGAGTGACTGGAGGCAGGTGGGGGTGAGTGTGGGAAGGGGGAGGACAGGGGAACCCATGGCTGATGTGTAAAATTAAAACACAAATGTAATAAATTTAAAAAAGAAAAAAAATTCTAAATAGTCATGGGATATACATTGATCTTGAGATTAGTATGTGAATTTTTTTCTCTCTAATAGCAATCAAATCTATGTGTGTTTGTGTGTATGGGTATGTGTGTGTGTGTGTGTGTGTGTGTGTGTGTGTGTGTGTGTGTGTGTTTGGGGGTGTATATACTACATACAGTAACTCTGAGTCTAATGATATTACACACAGACCATATTTATATCTATTCCCCTCTCCCAGTTTGCTTTGGCACTCCTGTACTTTGTACAACAGTTATCAACCATGATCCTGTCTTTGAATTCCTCTCAATTGGATAGTCAGCTGAAGGTTCTAAATAGAAACACTTACTAAAGGATGAATAGAATCAGTGCCGGCACTCCTAGGAACAGTCCCATCATTTTACCTTTGTCCTACTTGTGTGCCACTCCTATTGTCCCAGTACCTCATCAATGCTGGAACCTGAGAGTAAAGATGAGACATGGAAGTTCTTACCTTGCTAGTACTGAGAGAAGGAAGAACCCAAGAAGTTTTTCCCAAAGCATAGACAGTATCATTTAGAAGTTCTAGGCATAGAATTTATAGTCACCTAAATTAACTACTGTTTCCTGAAGAAGGCAATGCGGAGTCTTTTGCTCTCAGTGTTTTCAGTTACAAATGCCATGTTTTTGGCCTTTGTAAGGTGTGTACCAGATGATGAACTCTCAGTTCAGACCATGAAGGGAATTCCTTTGTGGGTCTGCCAGGCTCTGATTGCTGGGACACTTGCAGATGAAGAGGCTGGGCCCTTGATTAAAGATGTTTGTGCTTCTACAGATTAAAAAGATGGTCTTCAAGTTTTCCTTGTTTCTGCGAAACTCTAAACACAAAGTATTTTCTATTCTACATCAGTGACTGAAATTTCCTTACCATAAGGCAAATTCAGATATTTATTTATAATCACAACAGACTTTATAAAGAAAAAACCCTCTGGAATTTAATGTCCAAAGGGTACAAACCAAGAGGGGGGAGATGAATCAGGAGGGAAAAGCAGACGCCTAGCAACCATGGATGCCTGGAGTATAGAGGTGAGTCCCGTCCTTCCCTGCTTTCACCCTCTGGACTGCCACATCTCTTAATTGATTGTGGATTTTAGGAATAATATATCAGTCATGAAAACAACCATACCTGCTGTCCTATAAGTGAAGAAAATGTCAACAATCCCCAAAACATTTGACTATGCATAGCCACATCTCATGAATACTCTGTGTGCCCTCTCAGCTACTCTGCATTTCCAGCATTAAAATAACTATCTTTGTCAGTCAGCCATACACTGTGAAGTTTTCCCATCACCTGGTTTTCTCATTTCCAGAGCAAACTTCCCAATACTCAAGGGAAGCAAGTGAAGTGGAACTGTACCTAAGTGCATTTCCAGTGTGGTGCAACAGAAGTAATGTTCAATGAACTAACTGGTGGTAGTGCCTGGGAAGCCAAACTCGGTACTCTGTTTACAGTGGGTTTTTGACATTTGCTCTCTTTAAATTTTCAGTCCTACAAGTTCTAGTCATTGTGTTATCCTTAGAGCACATATGTGTTGTCCAGAGTTACCTAATAATATTGACCCAGTAATAGTCTGCTAGAGTTTTTTCAGAGGTCACAGAGGATAATATGGCTATAACCCACACAACCAGTCTTTTTCAGCCTTCTTGTCCTCCATCAAACATGAACTGTGGATTTTTCCCAGAGAACCACATGAAACATTGTGGCAATTTAAAAGACAGGTGATAAAGAATTCAGTATTTCCAATGTTACCTTTTTATATTATTCCAGAATTTTGATGCTATTATTATGATTATACTGCAACCCATCCAAACAACCAAATAGTAATGCTCATTCTCTCAACTTTAGTGTGGTAATGCAGAATGGATTCTCATAGCTTTATAGCAAGTCAATTTCTGGTGGTTCCAGTAATTCCAAATAAACTGTATCACCTCTGGTCCATCAATGGATTAAAATGCTTATGGATTTCTGACTGGCAGCATTACTGGGAAGTAACAGGAACTTTCAGAGGTGGGGAGCACATTTGGTGGAACATATCTCCAGTGTGTTCCTGTCCTGGGCCTCTGTCTCTCATCTTTTTCCTGCCATGAAGGACAATACTCTGCTCCACTAACCCTTCCACTATTACACCCAGAAACAAGGAGATGCAGTCAACCATTGACCTTAACCTCTGAAACAATGAACCCAAATACATCTTTATTTTTTAAAAATTGTTTCTGTCAGGTATTTGTCACAGTGATGGGCAAGCTAACTCATACAACCCACCAAAGCATCAAACATGAGGTTTCACTGTTTCCTAAAATATACGACCTAGTGCCTATAATTGTGTAGCAAGGAGTTGGTGCAGCCTAAAGGATCAGTCCACTCTGTGGGAGCCTGATGTCCCTAAAGGCTGTCAGGAAAGATAAAAAGAAAAGAAAGGCAAACAGAACAACAACAACAACAACAACAACAACAACAACAACAACAAAAATTGGACATCAAAAGAAAAGGAGACACTTATAGTGGTATCAAAATTGGTGCCTCTGAAACATGAAAAATAACAAAATAGCACTAAAGCATGAATGATAGCACTTGAGAGACCTCAAGATTGCATGGTTTCTCTGTCTAACAACAACATGAAAGGTAAGAGACTGACTTAAAGGGCTAATTATTTAGTTGCTAACCAGAAGTCGGAAATGACTGACTTTTGAAAGTGACCTAGACAATTATCTCAGCCAGAAAAAAAAAAGTTTAACAAAGAAGAATGTGGAAAGGAGAGAGTTGTGCCTTCAATAGCACCTAGCAGAGAACCAAATGCTATATGTAATGTTATGCAGTATAGATGCCTGCTTTCCCATCAGCCTCATGGGGCCAGTAGAGGAATACACGCAGCTTCCATGGAAAGGTTTTTGGAGTTTGTAAAATAAGCATCAATTGTCTGGGTGAGCTGATGCAACTCCATGGGCAAGAACAAGTCAGGGATTCAGGATTAATGTAGGAGATATGGTCTTGCAAGCAGTTTGGAGTGAAGAAGGATCAGGACCCAGGTATGTGGGAAGCCTCTGGTCAAGGTGAGGAATGTGTTGAACTATTCCAGACTTTGATTTTCAAAGCTGCTATGTTATCATTGCAGCTGTGATTAAGGAAGGTCAAGAATTTGTTAGAGCCTTAATAGGAAACCAGGAAAGTACTTCACAGGGAAGGAAAGGGTCTCTGTCAACAAGATTTGTGGGTGGAGATTTTCTCAGGTTTAGTAGATAACAATCTGATACTTTTCAAACCTCACATTTGGAGAACAGAAATTCTAAGATAAAGATAAAGGGATATGGTTTGGGGGTTTCTAAACTTCTATGGAAAGAGACAAGGTGGAAAATGTTTCTATGCAGCAAAGGAAATTGTGCCTTGTAATCTTGTTCAAAGAAAATTTTTATGTTCTCATTAAAAAAAATATAAAATTGTGTGATGTGGTAGATTTTAAAAAGTGTTAGAATATGGGAGGAGAAGGAAGGAAGAGAGGCTAATGTGCTAACAACTGCAGATTAAATCACCAAAAGACTAAAACCTTATGTGCTGAAACCCTGGTTTAACTTCCACCTTGACTAAATCCCATGAGCCCTGTACCTATTTATGTATAAGTTTCCAGACTAGTGGACCAACCAATAAATCTTTCTTCATTTAAGTTGTCTATAGCAGTTATTTTGATAACAAATACACTCATTTCAGGACTTGGTCCTTTTTCTTACTAACATCTGTCATGACTCAATAAAATCATTTATTTCAGAGAAATTTCTGTCTCAGCAGATTTGATTGAATAGTTCAGTGTTTGTTGACTTGTTTTCGGAAACTTCTGTGCCAGTAAATGAGGAAGGAAGATACATGAATTTTATGGCTCAGTTGGAAAAGGTCCTGTAGCCCCAAACCCGCTTGCCTAGACTACTGTTGCCTCAAGCCACTAAACAGCCTAAAGCTGCCATATTTGACAAAGATAATATGAGCCCATGGGAATATTCTCCAGGGAAATCCCTTAGACAACATAAAATGGCCAACCAGCTGATCCTGTGTGGCCATCCTCTGATGGGGATATCTACATGACTCTTCCCTAATACCTCCGAAATCTTCAACAAAACTCAACATTAACTACAAAGTCCGTTGTTAAGAATTATATGTAATTATATAGTTCGCTAAGTCAATCCCCTTTCCTAGACCCTCAGTACTAGCATGCACTAGTTTCCGCCGGTTATACATCAGGGGTGACACTTGTCCTGTACTAGAAGCCTTCTCTCAGGATCACAGTAGAGCTGCACTTCACAATCAAACCATGGAATATGTCCTTGAGATGATGGTACTGTGCTGAGTAATCATTCTTCACATACTTCTCTGATTTTACTCATGGAAATATGAAATCTTCAATGAGGAAAGCCTTCCAAGTTTAAATATCCTATTCTGGAAAACATGGAGGATATATGTAATTGGTATGATCAATGTTTGTCCGACAAAACAACCAACCAAAAACTTCCTTTTAGTTACACAAAAAGAAATGAGGAGAATGTTTGTTCCCTTTAAAGGACACACACCCTTATGATGAAGGTAGAAGTGGTGCATGTTATTTTCATTATAGTGCTTGGTTCTAAAAACTAGAGAAAGGATGTTCTCTTTGATTCATCAAATGCCTTCCAGGTACAATGCAGCTGAAAAGAAAAAATTGCAGTGCATGATATCCACATATCTACATGCTAAAAAGCAATTATAACTGAGAAGCTCCCTCGTCAAGAGACAAATCACATGTAAAACTCCTCATGGGACCAAGACAAGGACACCACTAAAGGGCCAGTATAGAAGGTCATTGTAGTAGACTTGGCTCCTCCAATAGGTACCAAAATGAACCTAAATGGTGTCATTTCTACTTAAGTTCTACATACCACTACAATAATGCTAGTCGGCATATCTAACTTTAAGAAACAAAACAAGAAATAAGTAAAATAAAGGATGAGAGCAGGAAGAGGTAAGACTCTTCATCTGGCCACTTTGAATTTCTAAACTGTGAGATGAGAAGTCCAAAGGAATGGTTACACAAAGTCTGGGGTGGAGGACATAATGGCCACAGAGAACAGCAAATGCCAATCTCTCTCTTTGCTTGGGTCAGAAATTCTGTTGTTTGTCTGCTGCTGATAACTCATTGCTTCTCATCCCCAGCACATATGTGCCATCTATTCCATGGCACTGGAGCAGAACTATAAATATCTCTCCTGCCACAACTGGCACACACAGCATTAAACTACTGAATCAGTGGAGAGTTTGGAGTCACATCTAGGTGAAGGATCTCCCTCCTGACTTCCTTGTGCTCTTTCCAGCAAATACCCACAAGGAATAGTTTCTGTTCCTATAGAAACCAGAACTTCCAAAATTTGGTAGTAAATATGGTCTGAGGAACATGGCACCTCCTGGGGCAATTTTTTAAAGAATTGGAGGTAAATTACCATCAGTCTGCCCTTTTTAGTACAGTTAAACAAATTCTCACCAGTTAACCATGTCTTAAACTCTCTATATGCTATTTCTTAATTTTTTGGGGGGGGGTGTGGTTTGAGACAGGGTTTCTCTGTGTAGTTTTTGGAGCATATCCTAGTATTTCTTAATTTTTCACAGACTTTCCTTGTGTGCATAGTGTGTGTGCATGTGAGAATGTATGTTCACATGTGCATTGGCACAATTGTATGTGCAGGTTTTCATGCATGTGTGTGTATGTGCACTCATGCACATGCATGTGTGTGTATATATAGAGGTAAGTCACAGAATTCAGATGTCTTTCTCCATTGCTCTCTACCATATTCATTGAGGTAGCCTCTCAATTGGATTGAGACTTGTTTTTACCACTACTCTGGCTAGCTGGCTTGTTTCAAGGATTCCATTTCTCTGCCTGCCAGGCACTGAAATTATGTGATGTAGGTTTCAAACTGCCAATCCTCACAGTTGAGTTGAAAGTACCTCATTCACAAAGCAATCACTAGTTCCATTCCCGAAGCAGTAGAGATTTCTTTACTCCCTAATAGCCAGTCACAGTTAGTAGCATCTTCTACTACAGGTTATAATTTTTTTTCCATTTTTCTTTATTAAGAAATTTCTACTCACTCCAATGCTATCCAGACCCTCCCTCCTCCCTCCTTCCTCCTCCCACTCCCCAGCCCTCCTTCCCAAGCCACCTGGCATCCCCACATCCCCCAAAATCGAGGTCTCCCATGGAGAGTCAGCAGAGCCCAGCACACGGAGCCTAGGCAGGTCCAAGCCCCTTCCCACTGCACCAAGACTGTGCAAGGTGTCACACCAAAGGCACCAGATTCCAGAAGCCTGCCCATAGACCATGGACAGATCCTGATCCCCTTGCCTGGGTGACCCCCAAACAGTTTGAGCCAAACAACCGCCTTCCATATCCAGAGGGCCTAGTCCAATCCCATGGGGGCTTCACAGCCACCAGTCCACAGCTCATGGGCTTCCACTAGTGTGGCCAGTCATCTCTGCATGTCCTCCCATCATGATCTTGATGTCCCTCACCTGAAGTATCTCTCCTGTCTCTCATCAGTTGGATGCTCAGAGCTCAGCCTGGTGCCTGGCTGTGGATCTCTGTATCTGCCTCCATCTGTCACTGGACAAAGGCTCTGTGATGACAGCTAGGTTATTTGCTAAGCTGGTCACCAGAGTAGACCAGTCCAGGTACCCTCTGGACCACTGCTAGCAGACCAAGGCAAGGTGGAAATCAGATGCCTTCTAATCAAATTGAGGGCTGAAATCAATAAAATAGAAACAAAGAGAACACTAGGAGGGACACAGGTAACAATTCTTAATTACAATCTTTTGCAGCTTGAATTACCATGTGATTTCTGCCTCCTGATGGTCCTTGGATTATGCAATATGTCAGCTTTTTCTCTAACATATTTTCAAGAGGAGTAGAAGAAAAGGCTCAAGTACCAGATTCTAGAAATTCATCCTAGGACAATGTTATTGAACTGGCCTGCAAAGGAGTGACTGTAGAATCAAGGTATGGACACAGTTTCTAAAACTGATCCTGTATAGAGTTGGTACACAGACTTGATAGACAAGTACTAGTGTCCCCTACTTACTGAGTCTTCAGAGAAGCCCAGCATACTGTCCATGCTCAGGAACTTCTTTCTGTTTCTTCTATCTTGGTTTAATTTTTAGTTGTACAAGAGAAGATTAGAATAGTTGAATTGAAGTATCTACTCTTAAAAGTAAGCTTAATTTAAATTATTGTTTGTGGTATTATATCTATATTCCAAGGAGTAGGATGAAAAATGTCAAAATGAAAATGCCCGTTTATATTTGCTTGTCTATGATTCCACTGATTTGAATTACATCGCATTAATGAGAAGCAGCTATGGCTATGCTCTGAATCATTTAGAGAGGCTATGAAAAGGGGACAGTGGGTAGACAAGTACTGGGGAATACAACAGGGTGTGCATCTGCATACATGTCTCCGCTACTTCCATCAGCCTAGCTGAGCTTTTCATGGGTTTCGGATGGTGTGCTGGCTAGTTTTTATATTAATCAGACCCAAACTGGAGTCATTTTGGCAGAGGGAACTCAGTTGAAAATATACCCCCACCAGTAAAGCCAATAGAGCGTTTTCTTGATTGACTATTAGTGTTGGATGCCTACCCTACAGCAGATGATCCCAAGCCTTGTATGGTAGTTCTGGGTGTTGATAACGGAGCAGCCATGGGGAGCTACCCAGTAAAAAGCTTCCCTTAATGGCTTTTGCTGCAGTTGCTACCTCCCGGCTCCAGTTTGAGTTCCTATGTCCCTTCACGACTGACTGAGATTACAGCATGTGACAGGAAGTAAACCCTTTCCTCACCAAGTTTCTTTTGGTCACAGTGCTTTATCACAGCAATAGA
The DNA here is from genome assembly GCF_903995425.1 of Onychomys torridus. Classification (NCBI taxonomy): domain Eukaryota; kingdom Metazoa; phylum Chordata; class Mammalia; order Rodentia; family Cricetidae; genus Onychomys; species Onychomys torridus. The sequence goes on from NC_050444.1 coordinate 95,252,638, forward strand.
AACTCTAAGGCAGGTAGGGGCAACATGAACTCTATGGAATGTGCTGAAAACTCCCCATTATTTTAAACTTCTGCTTACTGACTGAGAACTCTTTAGATTTATGGGAATAAATAAATCTGTGAAGTTTTTAACACAGACTTATAATTCTAGGCCAACTATGAGCAATCTGCTCTTCATTGCCTATAGAAGTTGCCACTGATTATTTCCTCATTTACATAACTACTGGATATATTTTTAATCCTGTTTCTTGACACCAAATTCAGGTTTACTTGAATGGCTTTGAAGCTCATATATCTGTTCAACCAATTCAAGTTTATAGTCACAGAGAAGTGTGTGTGTGTGTGTGTGTGTGTGTGTGTGTGTGTGTGTGTGTGTGTATGTGTGTGTGTGTGTGTGTCCAGGTTTGATCTGGGACTAAACTCATGGTTTGTTCAGACAAGAACAGTACTTACTATTTAAATTACATTCCCAGCCTACGAATAAGGTTTACTTTTTAGAGTTTAAAGCATAGGTCACTAGTCAAATGAACAGTATTTGTAAGTTAAGTAAAAAGTAGATACTTCAGGAATAGTATATACCTTTTTGAGTAAAAACAACTATATGTGTCTAGAAGGCCCCACGGCATTATATTTTCTACATAATTACATAAATAGGATTTAATGTGTTTACAAATTTATTTTTTAAGTCAAAACATGTACCTCTCAATTCTATTATTCACTTTCAGTTCCTCAGATGTGTATAGAAATTAGAAATAGCCTTTCTTGCCATTTTATCAGATGAAATAAAGAAGTTGAGACTAAACTGAAATCTACTTTTAATTGCTTCTTTCTGGACATTCATTCATTTAATGAGCATTTGTTGAGTGCCTACCCCATCCCAGTCCCAGTAAGTAAACAAGTAATTAAGCCAAAGGTATTTAGTTCAGATGCTGATAAGTTTCCTGAAGAAAAATGAATGAATGAAAAAGAGGGGTATGTGGACAAGGGCAGAAGGGAAGGGGCAGGGAATAAACATTTAAAAAGAAGAGCTACATAGAAGTGATAGAGTGGACTACACAGGAACCCAAGTGAGGCAGCCCATCCGTGTGAATCAAGGCAGGCGTGTGTGTGTGTGTGTGTGTGTGTGTGTGTGTGTGTGTGTGTGTGTGTATGTGTGTTAAAAAGAAAAAAGCCTGAGGCTGTGTCAATACCTGGTCTGTTCATGGAACTGAAAGTAGGCCTAAAGTAGGCTCTACCAGAGACCAAAGCAGAGGAAGTCAAATAGTCCCAAATTCACTCACTCAGCACACAGCATGTTGTAACATGCAACACAAAAATCCACGACAGTAAGAATATGGCAGAGATGTGACATCACACCAGAATTTTAGAAATTCTATTTTTTTTTTCTCTTCCTGCCTAAATTTTTGGTGTTAAACAAGGATGCAGAGGAGCAGTTGCAAATGAGCATGTTGGGAGACCTAAGGTATTTGTGTACATATGGGCTATACTTAAAGTTCTGTGATGAGTGGAGTCAACGAAGAGAGTCTCATCAAGTCTACCATATGTCAGTCATTCTGTTAATATTCCTCCACATGTAACTTTCACATCAATCCTCACACATATACAAAAATTAAAATTGAGTTTAAAAAGCTTAGTATGTTTATACAATCACATACATAACATGTAAAAGCCATTATTCTTAGCCTGTCTACTTTAAAATATTTTCTTTCATGCTGTGTGGACAAGTATCTCTCCTTGAACTGAGTGTACTGACTGTTCTCTCTAATCTCACTGTCAAAGTGCTATTCATATGTAGGTATAAACTTTACACATCAGCCATTTCTGTTTGTTTTACCTTCTGTCATTCTGACTCAGCAATCCTTTTCCAGTTTTATCAAATCTTAACATCCCATATCTTTATTATCTTTCAACCTGGCTGTATTTTTTTAGAAATAGAGATAATTACCTACTGCTTCACTAGGGAAAGTTATCACTAAGCAATCTCAGTTGCAGAAGCAACATTTTTGGAAACTTATTGTCATGACTAGCAATTTGAAATAGACTTAAGTTCATCACATGGCCCAGTACCAGTCCTCTGCTGGAATTTTCAATATAAGACTATGGATCAGTGGCAAGGAAGAGCTTTCTCTTTATTTATGTATTTCTTATGTGGATTGTTTACATAAAAGTAAATGTAGATGCACACTCTCTTTTTGCAGTTATAAAGTCAATTGATACTTTACTATGTTATCACCAATAAAACTCATAAGTTTCACAACATAAAATGCTTCATACATACAACAAAATGTCTTAGTAATTGAGAGGCATTAAAACATTTATGATAAGCTTTTAAAAATTTAATTTTCTAGGAGTCAATGGAATTATTTTTGAAAGATTAGCTGGGAGCAAATATGGTATGAACATGATTTAAAATATAAACATGTTTTAAAGGATTGTTTCTGATGATTTTATTTTTCTACATTTGACTAAAGAAAAGGAAGAAATGCATGTCATTGTAAGTAAGTCTTCCAAACTGTTAAGTGCAAATCTTTTCATTATGTCTTTCTTGCATCATAACATAGTTTCAGTCAAGGTTCTTGTGTCAAACTTATAGAAAATGTGAATAAAGTTATAAAATATTTGAGACTTGTAGGTCACAGTTTGAGAAAATGTAATATATTCATTTTTTGTTTGTTTGTTTGTAATTTATTTTATAATTTAATTTAATTTTACATATCAGCCACGGATTCCTCTGTCCTCCCTCCTCCAGCTACCTTCCTCACCCCTACCCATGCCCTCCCCAGGCCACCCCCCATTCCCATCTCCTTCAGGGCAAGGACTCCTCTGGGGATTCAGTTCAGCCAGGTAGATTCAATCAAGGCAGGTCCAGTCCCCTCCTCCCTTCGCCCAGGCTGAGCAAAGCATCCCTGCATAGGCCCTAGTTTCCAAACAGCCAGCTCATGCACTAAGGACAGGTCCTGGTCCCACTGCCTGGGTGCCTCCCAAACAATTCAAGTTAATCAATTGTCTCACTTATCCAGAGGGCCTGATCCAGTTGGGGGCTCCTCAGCTATTGGTTCATAGTTCATGTGTTTCTGCTAGTTTGGCTATTTGTCCCTGTGCTTTTTCCAATCTTGGTCTCAACAATTCTCGCTCATAAAATCCCTCCTCTTTCTTGCTGATTGGACTCCCAGAGCTCCTCCTGGGGCATGGCCATGGATCTCTGCATCTGCTTCCATCAGTCATTTGATGAGAGTTCTAGCACAACAGTTAGGGTCTATATCACACTTTCTAATTAAAATATATTAGTCTAAGCATTGTGTTATGGTTAAGAAATTATATTCATGTTTAGAGATACAATTCAGTTGATAGATATTTGCCTTGCATTCATAAAGGTCTTGATTTGTTTCCCAACACAATATAAATTTGACTTGGTGGCTAAAATCTGTAATCTTGGAACTAAGGAGCTAGAAGCAAGAGGATCAGAAGTTCAAGGACATCTTTGGGTACATAGGCAAGTTTGAGGCCAGGCTGGGCAATATGAGATTCTCTCTAAAACTAAGTAAGTAAGTAAATTAAGATTATACTCTAAGTTGTTGTTTTTCTCTGTATAGGTATGTTTGTCATTGGGAATAATTAATATAGAAACATAATTAAATTTATGTCTTTAATATAAAAGCATTTTCCTAAGTTGTACTTACTTAGAAATAAATTCAGTAAAAACCATGGCAGAAAGCATGTTTACCACATCCAGTTGCCCATCCTTATGACATCCTTATGACACTAATTATGTTCAAACTGCCAATGCCCCCTCATAATGTATTCAGATCCCCACACTTTGCTCTAGCAGAAAAGACCATGTGACACAGTTTGGGCCAAAAAAACAAACACACAAATAAAGCCTTAAGGTGGAAAGTTTAAGGAGCAGGACTTCACTGGAGTTTGTCAAAGGTGGAAACACAGCAAACACATGCCTTGGTACATCCTACTCTTTATTCATTGACTTATTCCTCTACAAAAAGATGATGCAATTGGAGGCAAGACAGCTGTCTTACAGCCATGAAGCAATGGGTAAGGTGGTAGAAGCAATCCATACCAAGATGGCCACTTAAAAACATGGCATTATACACCTTATAATAATAGGAAGCTGCCATTATCCCAAATCTGCAGGCATCCAGATTTCTGATTCATGATTATTATTTTTCTTTTCTTTTCTTTTTTTTTTTTTTTTTTGAGACAGGGTCTCTCTCTCTGGTCCTGACTCATTTATTGATAGAACTTGAACTATACCACACTGGCATAGAACTTACAGTAATCCTCCTGAGTCTTCCTTCTGACTGCTGGGATTACATATGTGTGTAACCATACCAAGCTAAGAATTATTTTTAAATAAGAAAACTATAACCTTTGTTTCTTTATCATTATTCTCTTATAGCTTGGTTTGTGTCAGTTATGTACCTGTGATTGCCCTAGTATAAAGGAGTAAAAGAGAAGGAAAGAGCATTGCTTATAATTTTAATATAATTACTTATATCTCTTGACTCCCAGGTCTATACCATTAACTTTCATGCATAGTATCTCTTTAATAACTGGAGGGTAATGTGGAAAATGGATAAATAAACTAATAGATATTTTAACTTTAGGAAAAATATTTTAGTGTCTGGAAAATCATGCTGAAACATTTCTAATACAAAATATTTCTTTTCTCATTGATGAAATACATCAAATTCCTAACATATCTATATCAAAGCTATGTTTAGAAAATAAGTAAATCTACCTAGCTATCTTACACACACACACACACACACACACACACACACACACACACACACACACACAATGCACTTAAGTTTAGGAATTAAATATCTAGTATCAAACAACCAAGCTTTTGTTTCTGGCTTTATGATATAGGAAAATTGAACATGTTTAACAATGAACACAAAACATCATTAGGGGCTTTTCCAAAGACCTTTAAACATATCCAGTTCTCTCCTATCAAAGACAGTATAGGAAACTTGATATTTCAATGGAGGTCTCCTCTTCTATCTTCCATCCCATCTTCTTATATATGATTCCTTTTTTCCTATGACATAACAAATACTCACTATATTATAGCTAATATTTATCATTTGTCCTCCACTCCTGCAGCCTTCTGCTGTATGTTTTCACTCACTTACAGATCTCATCAAATCAGTGCTAGAATCCAGCACAGAGACACTATAGAAAATCAGTTGAGGTCACATTAACTCCTCATGCTTCAAATCCTTCCATATTCCTCAGCTGTATGTACTTTTAAGGATCATTTAAGTCATTGTGATCTGTGAGCTGCCTGTGTCCTGATTCACCATCTTCATGATTAACCAACTTCATTGCTTTTCAATCAAACTCTATTTTCTTTGTCTTGTACTTAATATGTTCTCTCAAGCTTCAAGTACCTTTTTCTCACTTGATCCCCCTTTTTCCATCTTAGCCCAACCCCCTTGTCCTGCTGTACACTGCACCATTGCATTCAGGGGATCCTCTAGTGTTCTAGTCCTTCAGTCTGCCATGTAGTACACAGCAATGCATGCTTTTGCAAGAACAGACTTAGTGGCACATACTTCATACATGATTCAAAATGAGTTAAACATTATAATTTTCATATAGAACATATCTCTTGTTATTACAGGCTTACTTTTCACTCTGTATTGTAAGAAAATGCCCTAGTGGACATGGTAAAAAACACTGGTAAAATAAATTTGTCTTTGATATAATAAAGCCAGAAACCTCTTTGAATGTTTGTGTGGATTTATCTTGAAAGACAAGAACAGGAAGTAGTAAAAAGGTTCAATTTCTTCTTTGAACCAAAAGAATCATTTTTGCTTTTTCTTTAAAACTTTCTTAGAAAAGGAAAATTGAGCCTGTAGTTGTCCAATAGGTCAAAACAACACATGTGTATGTCTAGATTTTTGTGTCTATAGACAATTGAAGTTGGAAAGTGTACTCAACTAAAGGGCTGAGTACGAGGGAATATGGTGGGACAACTGGAAAGTGATTTCTTTCTTGAAAAGAGTATTCTTATCCAAAAAGACCATTTTGAGACAAGCACAAGGAGAAAGATAGATACCAGTGAGCCTCTGGGACTTGGATTAATAATGGTAAGGGGCAAAGGGAAAAATATTAAGTAGCAATAATGTAAAAGGGAAAAATTCAACCATAGAACACCATTTACATTTGAAGAATCTATTTGAAAAGGTAGCATTTTTAATTTTTGCAAATTATAAAATGAAGAGCTAGTAGCAACTCCATTTCAGTTTAGTTCTCAGTGTTTGCAGTTTCTTAAACTCTCATTGATTTATATATATATTCATCAATGGAGATGAATAAGGTCATTTTTCATTTCTTGTGGAAAGCCTGTCTTTCTTGAGGTTATATAGCACATAGGTAGAAGCTGAAACTTACTCACACCATGAATGATGGGCAGCTACAGGGTCTGTTTGTCACAGTTCATCTGCTGTAAACGAGGTGGCTACATGCTTAGGGCCCATCCATTCGTTTACAGAGACATTAATTTTTTCTATCTTTTGTTTTCTCCTTGCAACCTTAGCTTGCAAATTACAGATTATAGAAGCTGAAGTCTTCCTAATACACACACACACACACACACACACACACACACACACACACACAGACACAGAGAGAGAGAGAGAGAGAGAGAGAGAGAGAGAGAGAGAGAATAGAAAAATATGAGTCTTCTCAAAACACAGAGACTGAACATTTTCATGGTCTTACTGATTCAATTATTAGAAATTGGAAGATTTTTGAAATTTCTAAAGATGAAAAATGAATTATGTTACCAAAAACCCCCATAAGACTCAGAGGGTAAAAGCTTCTGAAATTATACTTTCAGTTTAAAGTCTTTTATTTAGGTGAAGTCTGCACTGATGCAAAGGTGAAGAAGCTGAAACAGGAACAAGCCAATCCTGTTTGTTCTTAGTGCTTTGAATTTTAATAGCACAATGTTTGAGAAATGGTCTAGTTCATTTGGATTGCTGAGCACTTCTTCAAAACAGAATGGGGACATAATAAGCAAGAGAACAACATAAAAATCAAAGGAACATCCACCAAAGAATTAGATCTAAGGAACTCATTTTGAAGAGGATCAGCCTAAGGAGCTAACTGACTTATGGATTATAAAAGAATGTTTTAAACGACACATCAGAAAATGTGGTTGCTTTGGGCATCAATTGAAATATTAGCAATTACCATAATTGAGTACAGTTTCAAAAATAAATATAATGCAAATCTGACATCAGTTGCAATTTATTTGGATTATAATGGGAAACACTTTTAATAACACATTAGAAAAATCATTAACTGGAGATCCATTTACTAAGTGACAATAATAAAAATTGATGAGTGAACGTGAGCAGATTTATATTTGCATGCTAAGTCTATGTAGCTATTCATAAATAACTCCTGACTAGCAGTGTTTCTCAATATAGGAATTACTTGAACTTGGGTGAGAAATTTTCACTTTTAGAGACTGCCTGTATGTAGCAAGACTTCTTAGGTCCTTTCCAAAGGCTACAGTAATTAGATGAAGAACATGTATGTTTTAAATACATGCAAACATACCAGATGCTAATTGGCTTTCATAGTGATGGAAGTAACAGCACAGTTTGGTGAGGACAAAAGACATTAAATGATCTTATTCAGATCTGGAATCTATATACTGCAACATGGACCTGTCAGGGGAGATGTGTCCTCTAGTACAACAGTGGTGTGACTGTTACTTGATAACTAACCAGTTTGATTGGATCTGGGGCTTTCTCCATAGGAAGGAACTCATGCCTGGTCAGAAGCCTGTGTCTGATGTGATTGTAGACCCTAGGGTAGAAACTATTCTTGTCATTTTTGCTAAATAGTCATGTCAAATTACCTTCTAAATATTTATGTTTTTTTGTTCATAGACCTGAGCTGCTATAAATGTTGGTCAGAAAAGTTGCCTTTTGCAGTTGGAAGCAATTAATGCAGATACTCATAATTAGTCAAAATGTTGTGAATAAATGATTTTTACTGCCCAGTTCTAAAAAAAAAAATTATCAACACTCAACCCCAAGCAAGTTTCAGGGTATATAACAGTAGAGGAGACAAAGAATGTAAAAGCTGAAGGATATGGAGTTTTGTAATGTGTTTTCTTCTACACATGGGGTGGCTGTTGTATTTATAGACACAATAGCTGAGGTTGTGCTTACACAAGATCTGTATGGGATCTAGGTAGCTGAATTTCCAGCAAATCCCCACAAGATCCCATTCTTCCCTAGAATTATTGATAGTTGATAACTGTTGGAGATAGAGAATTGTTTCTTGGGGTTGTGGCCAGTGGTATGTTTCTCATGCTCTAGTTAATGTCTCAATAGCCATATGCATATGGGCACCAGTAAATTAATTTAATGGGTCAATTAAAAAGAGGGGGGATGGGCAAGAATATGAAGTGGGGAGGTGGTAATGGTGTAGAAATGTTGGGGGTTATTGTGGCTGAAATGGGGGTATAGATATGATCATATTTTACATAGTACACATATGAAATTAACAAAGAATAAGAAACTATTTCTATTGCTTTGAAATTTTTTTTGAGACTATAACACTTCTACAGTTTTACATATGTTTTGAAGGGAAATTAATGATACTACTTTAAGAAGTGACACAATAAAGATGCTCATATCATTAGTACATTTGAAATTCTAACATGAATAGACACCAACTTCACTTTAGTTCTTAAAGCAGTGAAGTCTTTGGTGATATGTAAACATAACTCATGAACAAGGCATATTTAATTAGCTGTTTAGGTATATGGTAATGATAATTCAATGTGGCATCACTTAAATATCTATAAAGTGCCCTGCTTACCATCATTTCCATGAAAAAAAAATGCTTCCATTTAAGTTATTTCATTGTATTCCTTTAATCTTGCCTCTTGGAGGAAAAGATACTAAACCAAGAGTATTTCAAATTATTTCATTGAGTTGTAAATGACATGGGTTTATAACAATTTAAACATGAAAAAAATCCTTTGTTTTAAGAGACACAAATCGCAACAAAGTCCTTCAATGTTATTACTGCACTGAAGCATGCCTCATACTATCAGTACAAACAGCTGAGATGGATGCTGATATTTAGCATAGAAGTTCTCTACTCTCATATCTATCTTAGGAATCCATGCATTATTATGTATTTCACTAGAACATTTATTAATAAGTATAGTATTCCAAAATCCTAAGAAAATTCTTATAAATCAATAATAGTAATAACAATAGTAATGATTGGTCTTCATTTTAAATTCACTGAATTAAAATCTTTACCTATATAGACCATACATGTATGTGTTTCCCATATTTATAGTGTTTAAAATCCCAGTAATATTTGCCTGACTAGAATATAGAGTTAGTACTTTAGGGAATCTTAAAAAAAAAAAAAAAAAAAAAAAAAACATAGAATATTTTACCATCATTATAAAGCAACATTTCTTTAATGGGCCTTCAATGTCAGACTCCCGGAGTAGTGCTTAGAACTAAAGTGTAATTCATAGGAAATATTTTTGTATTTATGAATAAGGTAAAATATTAAGAATTATATGTCGACCAGGCAGTAGTGGTGTACACCTTTAATCCTGGCACTCAGGAGGCAGAGCCAGGCATATCTCTGTGAGTTTGAGGACAGCCTAGTCTACAGCAAAAACCAGGACAGGCACAAAAACTACACAGAGAAACCCTCTCTCAAAAAACAACAAAAAAAATTTAATAAAAAAATTTATAGTTCACACTTTTTTATTTCAAATTATTATTATTATTATTATTATTATTATTATTATTATTATATTTGTTTTAATTTTACAGTCATGGGTTACCCTGTCCTCTTCCCTCCCGCCCCCACCCCCACCTTCCCTCCATCCCTTCCCCTCCATTCCCATGTCCTCCAGGGCCAAGACTCCCCTGGGGATTCATTTAAACCTGGTGGATTCAGTACAGGCAGGTCCTGTCACCTCCTTCCAGACTGAGCAAAATGTCCCCGTGTAAGCCCAAGGTTCCAAACAGCCAGCTCATGCACTAAGGACAGGTCCTGGTCCCACAGCCTGGATGCCTCCCAAACAGTTCAACCTACTCAATTGTCTCACTTATCCAGAGGGCCTGATCCAGGTGGGGGCTCCACAGCTGTTGGTGCATAATTCATGTGCTTCCATTCGTTTGGCTATTTGTCCCTGTGCTTTTTCCAATCTTGGTCTCAACAATTCATACTCTTACAGTCCCTCCTCTTTCTCGACAATTGGACACCTGGATCTCCACATGGGGCCTGGCTGAGGATCTCTGCATCCACTTCCATCAGTTATTGGATGAGAGTTCCAGCAAGAGTGTTAGGGTGTTTGGCCATCTAATCACTGGACTAGGTCAGATCAGGCTTTCTCTCGACCATTGCCAGCAGTCTACCGAGGATGTATCACTGTGGATTTCTGGGGACCTCTCTAGCACTCTGCCTATTCCTGGTCTTCATTTATCATGGTCTGTTATTCCTTGTTCTCCCTTTCTGTTCTTGATCCAGGTGGGATCTCCTGCCCCCCTATTTATTTATTATGTATACAGCATGTATGGCAGCGGGCCAGAAGAGGGCACCAGATCTCATTACAGATGGTTGTGAGCCATCATGTGGTTGCTGGGACCTGAACTCAGGACCTCTGGAAGAATAATCAGTGCTCTTAAGCTCTGGAACTGAATTGAAGACCCTGCCATTAATCCACACACCTACGAACATATAATTTTTGACAAAGAAGCCAAAAATATACAATGGAAAAAAGAAAGCATCTTCAACAAAAGGTGCTGGCATAACTGGATATCACTGTGTAGAAGGCTGCAAATAGATCCATATCTGTCACTATGAACTAAACTTCAGTCCAAGTGGATCAAGGACCTCAACATAAATCCAGTTACTCTGAACCTGATAGAAGAAAAATTAGGAAGTAGTCTTGAATGCATTGGCATAGGAAATCACTTCCTAACTATAACACCAGTAGCACAGACACTCAGAGAAACAATCAATCATTGGGACCTCTTGAAACTTGGAAACTTTTGTAGAGCAAAGGACATGGTCAATAAGACAAAGTGACAACCTACAGAATGGGGAAAGTTCTTCAACAACTGCACATCTGACAGAGGGGTGATATCCAGAATATATAAAGAACTCCAGAAATTAGACATCAAAATGCCAACAGTCCAATTAAGAAATGGGATATAGAAATAAAAAGAGAATTCTCAACAGAGGAAGCTCAAATGGCTGAAAGACATTTAAGGAATTGCTCAACATCCCTAATCATCAGGGAAATGCAAATCAAAAGGACTCTGAAATACCACCTTATACCTGTCAGAATGGCTAAGATAAAAAACACAGAAGACAGCTTATGCTGGAGAGGATGTGGAGCAAGGGGAACTCTCCTCCACTGCTGGTGGGAGTGCAAGCTTGTACAGCCACTTTGGAATCAATATGGTGCTTCCTTAGAAAACTGGGAATCCATCTCCCCCAAGACCCAGCTATACCACTCTTGGGCATATACCCAGGGAATGCTCAATCATACCACAAGGTCATTTGCTCAGCTATGTTCGTAACAGCATTGTTTGCAATAGCCAGAACCTGGAAACAACCTAGATGCCCTTCAACTGAAGAATGGATAAAGAAAATGTGGTACATATACACAATGGAGTACTACTCAGCAGAGAAAAACAATGACATCATGAGGTTTGCAGGCAAATAGATGGATTTAGAAAAAAATCACCCTGAGTGAGGTAACCCAGACTCAGAAATACAAACATGGTATGTACTCACTCATAGGAGGATATTAGATGTAAAACAAAGATGACTAGATTGCTACTCACAACTCCAGAGAGGCTACCTAGAAAACAGGACCCTAAGAAAGACACAAAGAAATGGATGAGATCTACATGAACAACCTGGACATGAGTGGGGATAATGAAGGAGAAGGTTCGTGTGAAGGAGAGCTTAGGGTAACAGGTGATCCCAGCTGGATAAAGAACAGAAATGGAGAACAAGGAATAACAGACTATGATAAATGAAGACCACATGAGAATAGGAAGAAACAAAAGTGCTAGAGAGGTCCCCAGAAATCCACAATGATACATCCACTGTAGACTACTGGCAATGGTCAAGAGAAAGCTCAAACTGACCTAGTCTGGTGATCAGATGACCAAACACTAACTGTCATGCTAGAACTCTCATCCAATAACTGATGGAAGTGGATACAGAGATCCTAGGCCAGGCCCCAGGTGAGCTCCAGGATTCCAATTGTCAAGAATAAGGAGGGATTGTAAGAGCATGAATTGTTGAGACCAAGATTGGAAAAAGCACAGGGACAAATAGCCAAACTAGCAGAAACACATGAACTATGATCCAAAAGCTGTGGACCCCCCAGCTGGAGCAGGCCCTCTGGATAAGTGAGACAGTTGAATAGCTTGAACTGTTTGGGAGGCAACCAGGCAGTGGGACTGGGACCTGCCCTTAGTGCATGAGCTGGCTATTTGGAACCTGGGGCTTATGCGGGGACACTTAGCTCAGCCTGGGAGGAGGGTACTGGACCTGCCTGGACTGAATCTACCAGGTTAACCTGAATCCCAAGGGGAGTCTTTGCCCTGGAGGAGATGGGAATGGGGGGGGGGTGCTGGGGGAGAGGTGGGGTGGGCGTGGGAGGGGGAGGACAGGGGAACCCATGGCTGATGTATAGAATTAAATTAAATTAAAAAATAATTATTATAAAAGTAAAAAAAAATTGTATGTCAAAGATAACACTTTTCTTAGAGATCTATGACTCTGCTATATTAAACTAATCATTGATTTCTGATATATGAAACATAAAATACTTGGTAGCTACTATTAATTTTAAGTATAAATAACTAAAGTTTAAGATTTCTAAGAGTATTCAAATAATCAAATTCTTAATAGAGAAACAATAGGTATCTGACTTTTTCTTTCTCAAGAACTCTGGTGGTGAGTTCATGAAGAGTTTGCAGGTAAAATGTTATAATTATTCTTGGCCAGCAAGTGTCTTAATTAGATTTATATTACTTAGGCTTCAATGGGTTTCTTGTACTTGAGTTCATAGCTAACTCATGATGAATGAAATACAAAATAGGATATGGGAAGTCATTTTAATCAACATGAAGTTGGCAATGACTTGATCTTAAATACACTCCTTTTATTTATCAACCATAGGATTTTGTAACGAAAGTGTTCAACATGCATCACAGCTTTACTACACTGATTTGACACAATACACATTTTGGAATTGTAGCACTAACAGTACTGTTAAAGATGAGAACAAATTTTGTCCAAATGCTAATGGTTTCAAAATTCCACTTAAAGTTAAAAAACCTTTAAAAAATTACAGTCAAGCTAATCATCATAGGGAAGTGGTAGAAGAAAAAAAAAAACTATTAAAACATGCAAATTTAGGTTGCAAGGGAGATAAAGCAAAGAGTATTCACTCATTCATATGCATGCAATCTTTGTGCTGTGTGAGATATGTAATCATTTGAAGAAAATGATTTCATCCAGGAAATTAGTTGCTTCTTCCCCATTTGATGATTTACTTTCTGTCACAAAAAGGTTAAATAAGTATATACATCTGTAGCAGATATATTAGTGCATATGCAAAAACCTTGATATTTACTAAAAATTTAGATATTCTTGACTCAGGAAAAGAATCACGTAAAGTATACCCTCAATGAGAAAATTGAGGTTATGATAAATTTTTGTTAGGGAGGAACCCTGTATGAGACATTCACTGCCTTACCTCTCAAATGAACATAGGATATTTGGGCAGAATTAGAATGAGCTACATTTTATTTTTCATTCCAAATCAAGTCCTACTTTCCTAAATGTCCAAATGCATTTCAGACAGAATGCAATGTACTAGAGATGTTTGTGAGAGAAAAATGTCTGTAAGACATCCTCATGTTTCTGAGTGTGTCTTTGTCTGTGAATCTTCTAACAATGTACATCTAAACTCACCATTGCCCACTATTGGGAATATACCATCAATAATTACTTCCAAACACTGTAACCAAGAAAGTAGAGCAGTAAAATGGTCAATTGACGCAAGTAGAAAGGGCATCTTCTAAATATGTAAAGTTACATATAAAATTCAGATTTAAATACCACAGATCAATAAGCTCATATTTCTGTACTGTTATTGTTCTCTAAATGTACCTGATATTCAGTGCAGGACAGTGCTTCAAAATTGAAACACTGGAGGTAGGCATGTAGCTCAGCAGTTGAGAATTTGCCTAGCTTATTAGAGTTCCTGGGGTTGATCTCAGCACTACAAAACAAAGCTATTGTCACTAAAATAAAAGACTAGAAAACTTTAGAGAGTAACTGAAATTAATTGTATATGCCATGCAGGAAAATTGTTTTTCTTTGTTGCAATAGTAATTTTCTCCAAACTAGTTTTCAAAGATATATAAACTAGAAAGTAGTGAGATAAATAGCATATAAAAGTAGATGACAAAAAAGAAACACACTACCATATACACAAATGCTTATGTTATAAAATGATATAAACATTGCAGGTGATACAAAATATGTATTATATGAAAACAGGGAACTTGGGAGAAAGGACCTTACTGGTAGCAGTAGAAGAAGCCAACAAGTGTTTGCCAGACCTGGACTCTAATCTCCAGAAAGCTAGCTGTTAGCAATCCATATGGTTTAGTCTCTACTGTTAAATACTAAATATAAAAATTATTGAAACACAATCTTAATAAGCCAATTTAGTGAAATAGAAATAACAGAGGGGAATGAATAAAGTGTGGTGGTCAGATGAATTTGTGGAGTGAGCCCATGCCTCAAAACCAACAGCTTTGTTGTGAAACAGATGCAGCAAAAAAATAAGAGCCAGTCATTACCATGAAGAAATTGGCTACCAACACTGTCCTTGTTATCTATAATTGTTCTTCAGAACCTGGCAAGATAAGCATCTTCCACATGTGAAGATTGCATTTGGGAGTGTGGGGGTTTGACTGAGAATATCTTCCATAGGCTCAGATGTTTGAATACTTGGCCCCCAGTTTAGAAGGTATGGCCTCGCTGGAGGAAATAAGCCACTGGATTGTTCTCACTGCTTCCTGCTAGCAGTTTAGGATGACAGTTCTCAGCTTGCTGTACCAGTTGTCATGCCTGCCTGCTGCAACACTTCCTTGCCATGATGGTAGAGGATTGGTACCTCTCTGGAACTGTAAGCCCAAATAAACCTTTCCTGTTATATGTTGTGTGGGTCATAGTGTTTTAACACAGCAATAGAAAGGTAACCAATACAGAAAGTTTCCATGACTTTTACAAATTACACATCTGGAGACAGCATCAAGACTCCAGCTTAAGTCCTATTCATTTTCTTTTGAAGCAGTGCCCCACAATTCAACACCATCATCTCTGTCAAATTGAGCATTTTTAGATGAGAATTTATTGCAATTGTTATCTGATACTCATAACAGAATTTTTTTGGGGCTCTTCTACCACTAACACATGAAATTAATGTCTGCATTTAAACTCTATTTCCACAGTCATTGACATATTAGTAAAACTGAGAGAAAGACAGAATCAGCTCAATAGTATATAAGAAAATATTCAGAGGGTTGGGGATTTGGCTCAGGGGTAGAGCATTTGATGAGCAAGCACAAAGCCCTGGGTTCAATTCTCAGCTCAAAAAAAAAAAAAAAAGAAAGAAAGAAAGAAAAGAAAAAGAAAATTCAGAAACCACTAAGGTATGAGTTTGTCACAGATCAGAAATCCAGTAAATAATAAATAATTACTCTTGTGATATACAGTTTGTCTCAAGCATTCATATATTTTATAGAACATATGAGATATGAGATGATACTCATAACACCATAAAATTTGCTTGAAAGATTATAATTAAAAGATAAGAAAACCATGTATAATTAAACTAATAAGCATATTGATCCCTGTGATGAAAGAATTTTCAAATATAGAATGATTCCATTTGCTTTGCATACTGTGCTATCCAAACAGTAAACAGAACCATTAACACTGCCTCTCCCCAAATGAGCATTAGAGGTAACTGTGTTCTGAATTACATTGAATTGGAAAAAAAACTCAGTTTTCAAAGTTAGAATCACACCTTGTAGATAACTGCAAAATATTAGCCTGTGTCTGGGGGGTCAAAGTTTCTGTTTTTTGATTCAGGACCCCTCAGACAACCCTGTGCTCAGTCTGACAAATGGTAGACCTTCAAGTGCATAGAATAAAGAGCCATCCAGCTATCCGAAGTAGCCTGTTCCATTTCATCATGTAGCTTCCCTGCCCACTTGTATGAACTGCTCTTTAGGATACAGGGATGAGCCAGACAGAGTTTACCTATCTGGTAAGTCAGAAAGTACCTTTTCCAAATCTTGAGCTGTTCTGCCTCATCCTTTGACGAGCTTCAAGAGATGAGATAATGTTGGGTGATCAGATTTCTTCCCAGTTGTTGGGTACATTTGAAATACAACAGTGATTTTTAAGAAGTAGGGTGAATTAAAGCACTTGAGTTGGGACAATGAATGAAATAGTATGTCAACTATGTCAGTCTCATAATTGAAATGTTTATACCACTATTTAATAACTTAGTCTTTTTCCAGTTTTTGTTACTAAAGTAATTCTTCTCTATATTTGTGTTCCCTTGTGTATGTAATTGTGTCACATACATGCTTGAGTCTATGAAGGTCTGAGGTGGATATTATATCCTTTGACACTGGAATTACTGATGCTGTGAGCCACCACGTAAGTGCTGGAAACCAAACCCTTGTCCTCTGGAAGAGTTGGCCGTGCTCTTAAGGACTGAGCCATCTTTCTAGCCCCCACTTTTATTATTCTTAATCCTTCAATTATAAACACATCAAAGGTGAATGTAAAGGTTATGCTCAAAACTCTACCACTCTCCATGGTGTGTTCAAGCATCTTAGTTCAGGCCTCAGAAAATTTAACTATATTCATATGCAAGATGAAAATAAGGCTCTCTTGGCTAAATTTCCCAAAGGGATAAAATGAAACAACATGGGTGGTACTCTGCAAAAGTAAAATGACAGAGAATTGTGAGGTAAGATAAAAGGAACCTAGGATGAAGGTCAGCATCTCCTATTATTGAGGAAATCTAATGACATATTCAGTTTATCTGGAAAGTAAATGATCTGAACAAAAAAGCTCACTATACAATATTCTTTTTTCAGCCAAGAAAATCAAACTCAGAGAATCATAGGGGAGTGGAATAAAGTTGGAGCTTTTAGTTCTGATACTGAGAGTGTCTTTAATCTGCCACACATTTTTATTCAGTTCATTAAAGAATAACATGCATAAACATGGATTTTAGTGTGCTTAAATCATTTTCCTGAAGATTCACATCAGTGAGGCATACATTACCAATGTTCTGTTTAATATTCATTATGATCTCCTCAGTGGTTCTCCTCCCTAATGAGAGTGCAGCATCTGAATTACTCACCTACTTGTGCTGAACTTAACAAACACAGTTCATTCCTGCATAGCACATATTTTAAAAGCTCTCGTACACTAAACAATTACACATGTGTTTATATAAACTGTCATCAACTTTGCAAACAGATTACTCTGAATTCAGTATATTGAAAAATCAATTTTGTATTAATTCTTTTTGAAAGAGTTTCACAGTATAACTGAGGCAACCTAGAACTCATAACCTTCCTTTCTTAGCATCCTGAGTGCCTGGTTACAAACGCATGCATGCTTCCACAAATGACTTAGTTATGATTTTCAAGAAGTATATTTCATGTACAATCTTAGTACATTGTTCTGTGACATCAAATATTACATGCTAAATGCTCTTTGCTTTTGAGAGAAAGAGAGGACATTATGTAGCCAAAGTTCATGGTAATTATACTGCCTCAGCCTTTTAAATTACAGGTATATGCCTTATTTCATATGGAAATTTGACTTTATGTGTTTATACATTTTAATTCAATCTGTCATATATTCACAGAAATACATTTACTTGTACTATAAGGCAACACACTCCTATCTGAGCTCTTAGAAGACTTGTATGTTTGAAGGCTGAAGAAATGTATGAGGCAGTAAATTATTTGTCCTGCATGAGAACCTGTGTTCCGATGTATAGCACCCACATAAGCCTAGCGCTATCCAGGCAGACACAGCAAGATTCCTGGGGCCTGCTGGCCAGCCAGCCTGCATACAAATGAAAATTAAAAGTGAGCAGTATCTAGTTGGATAAAGGAAAAGTAAATGGATCATGAGGGAACCAAGCTGTCCAACTCCAAGGGAGGAATAAATTTGACTCCTCTCTGGATTGATTTACTCATGGAACCATTTTGCCCAAAGTGTTATCAACTCTAATGCAGTGCTGCTGATTATCAGTGGTTACCATATTATCTGAAAGTCCTTATAAACAATAAAAATGTATCAGGGCTTCCATGAGTGGGAAGTGCAGGAAAGAATGGAGAATTTGCTGGTTCAGGTAGGCCTGTCTCTTGATGTGAGAGGACTGGTTCTGGAAAAGAAAAGTATCCAAATCTTCCCAAGACACTTCTCTGTGGGCTTGCATGGGAAGAGGATTATGCTTACAGGTAGGTACTCTCTCTGTTGGGAGGATAGTGTTACAGAGGTATAATGCATGTACTTTCTCACAAGGCAATCCAGAGTGGAAACAGAGTGCCAAATATTAGAGGTAAGAGAAATGGTAAAAAAAAATAAGTTCCTTCAATCCTTGCCAAACATGCAGATTTGACTTCCCTTCTTAGTTAATGTTTTCATTCACTTAAAATATGTGCTTTCCTCTTCTTTGACTGCTTATCCTAGGAATAACTAAGAATGTCAGAAGAATAAAACACATTTTTTAAGAAGTCTATGAAATATAGTGCTGGGAAGTGTATGTAAATACATACTGACATAAGCATTGGATCAGAAGAAACAAACAACACTCCATTATATCATTAGTATCAGAGTTGAAAGTAATATTTGATTTTATGATCAGTTAAATCAAATTATGTACAGAAGGAAGACACATCCTTGAATTTATGTAAAACAGTTTTATAACAAGTGGATATAATTGACTACATCAACATTATATTGTCTCCATGTCACTAAGGAAATTAAAAGATTTCTCCCATCTATGTTTTCAAAAAATTCAAAAGCAAATCTAAACAAAAGGCTCAGGTTTTCTCTTTCATTTTGAAGAGAGAGCTGAGATAATGATTTTTTGATTGCTGATACACATATTTGGTCCATCAAAAATCAAATGAAGCGGCATATTTCCACCTGAAATGGCATATTTGTCAATTATATGCTTAGTGTGTATTTTTCTCCTCTCATATTATGTTGCTTTAATATGCTGATGAATAGGATCTTAGGGTGAATTTTAATTTGAAATATTTTAATGCTTTTCTATTAACTAAAAGAACTGCTTGGGGCTTGAAGGCAGTATTAAACGGATTTTAAAATGCTTACAGATCACTATAAACGCCTGTGTACTAAAATGACAATTGGAAAGCAGTTGCATGTTTATATATATGCCATAAACCCTCCACTTAAATATATTAGCATTTAACATATTACATGTATACCATTAATATTATGCCCCACCTTAGACAGAGCTGTAAAATGTTATATAATATCCAAAGCAATTTAATGGAAATAAACAACTCTAAATGTAAAATCACTTTTATAATTTCTCAGTTTGATATTGCCAGCCACGGTCTAAGTTCATTTGTATTTTAATGAATTAATTATGAAGCTGACTAAGTTGACACAAATATACAGAAATGGGAGCCTTTGGGACATTACTATTTGTTGGTTCTTTTTTTTTTTTAGTCAGGTCACTACACAGATTCAACATCTGTTTTTTCCCCTCTAATTCAATTACTTATTTCTCCAAACATGGAGTTATCCTTATAATTGTTTTTCTAATAGAAAAGTAGCACATATCCCTTGTAGTACACGCAAACAATGGAGAGTCTTTTTAGAACAAAAGCAAATTCATCATCAATCAACAAAGAAGCCTCTAATGCCATGATATGTATTTTAAGGCAAAAAATTATGGTCCCTGGAGCCACTGTGCCTTTGTTCAAGTCCTAGACTAAATGTCTGCTACTGTCTTGATACCCAGTCAAATTTGTACCTCAGCCTCCACATATGTAGATGTGGACAATTGTAATTTCTCTTTTGGAGTCATAAAGGCAAAGTAGCTTGTGTAAAGTTCTTAGAACAATTTCTGACATAAAGGAAATACAAACCTAAAGAAAAACACAGTTATATATATATATATATATATATATATATATATATATATATATATATATATATATATATTCTTATATACCTATGCTTTTTTATTTATTTGAGACAGGGTTTTACTATTACAGCTCAAACTGGTCTCAAACATTTATCATCTTCCCTCAGTCTTCTGAATACTAGGATGACAGCTGTACTATCATGCTTTCTCTCATTCACTATATATTTTAAACAAATAATTGACAGAGTATATTAATATAGTTCCATTCTGTGTAATGTGTTGGCATTTTTTAACTTAAATAGCTCTCATAAAGATATACATTGGCAGGTTCTTAAAAGTCTGTATAGCAACTTAGAATGAACACCCATTTATTTAAACATCTACATATCTGTTTAGCTGATTGCTCTGGAGAAATCCCTAACAGAAAATACAGATAAAAGATGCGTGTCTATGAAAGATGTTTTGGAATATACACACACCTCTTAGGAAAATATTATTGAACACTTCCACTTACCTCAGCAGCACAAAATACTGCCACACACTAAGTTATAAAGAAAGTAAAAAGGTGACCCTTCAATTTATAGTCTGTGAAATTAGGCATAACTCCATATTTTTAAAAATTTTTACTTAATAATGCCCATTGCATTTATAGTATATGTGTTTGGTAGCTGAAGAGATGGCTCAGCAGTTAAGAGCACTCACTGTCTAGTCTTCCAGAGGACCTGGGTTCCATTTCTAGCACCCACCTGGCAGCTCTCAATCATTTGTAATTCTAGTTCCAGGGAATCTGACATTCTCTTGTGGCCTCTGTAGCCACCAAGTACATATTTGTACATAGATACACATGAAAGTAAAACACCCATACACATAAAATACAATACATTAAAATTGGGGAAACTTGTCTTTCTCTTAATGTTCTCCAAAAAGTCTTCTTACATGAAATAAATTGTTTTAAATTGTTGGTCAAATGAATAAAATAGAGAAACAACTCCTATGTTCTAGAATAAAGCTTACAAAACTGAAAATGTTCCATGACACCTCTAGTGATTGCCATGCATCTTAGACCTATGCAGGCTCCTCTCTGCGTTCAAGATCCACAGCCTGTGTTTTGATGAGAACCATTTCCTCATAGTCTGCTTTGGTTTGATATCTGGCCCCTATTTCCGAGGTTCATCTTTGAATTTGCAGTATGCCTAACTCTTGTCTAGTGGCTTTCTGTTGTCAGATTTCTGTCTGCTTAATTCTCAGTTCTGGTACTGCTCCCACTCTGTGCTCTACTGTGTAGGTGACATACGGGCCCTCTCTTCCAGTCAGGTGCTCACATTCTAATAATAGCCCCTGCTGTTCAAGTCAGAAAAGTAGTTCCTCGTCTGGATGCCCACCAATCTGATCTCCTAGATTACTTCTTAGACTTGAATACGTAATCTCTCACGCCTTAAAACATGTACTCTAACTTGTCACTTTATTCTGTGTGACTGCAAACCGCACATCCAAGCTTACCTGAATACAAAAGTATATGGAAATGAACATTGACACATAGGAAAAAGAGGCAGTTAGGGACACTAATGTACATATACACAAATGTTAAGTTATATTTGATTTCCTTGTCACAAGAAATCTGAATAAAATACCACATCATTAGAAATATAGCTCACAGTATAACATCATTTCGATGAAGTTAACATTTTGGAAAATAAAACATTATCTTGTGTCCATAATGGCTAACCTTTCACCAAACAATTTCAAAAAGATTATTTTATAGCTTTCATTTAGATATAAATGTTCATGGGCATTTGGCCAAGTAACTGGGCTAAATAACAGCAGGATACAAGAAATAAAAATAATTGAGTTTTATATTCTCACTTTGTTATATATCTTCCAGAATGATAAACAAAACAATTTTAATACACTAATCCATTTTAAACTTTTTCCCATGGAGTTATTGTTTAATAAAATATACTTTTTGAAAGTGAAATCTTTAAAAATGACTAAGTCATTTTTATTTGAAATGTGCATTACCTGTTTATTCTCTTCAGTTTATAGTACCACTATACATTGCCCCAATTTATAAGATTTAAAAATAAAATATCATAATGTCCTTTCATGAATGTAAAAATGTCATGCAAGTACAATAAAAAAAGGTGGTCAATAATGTACAGCCTTCTATTATATACACCAGAGATAAAAGAAATGATACCTACAAATGCAGTCAGTTGCCTTCAGGTATATTTACAAGTAAAAGTGAAATCACTTATACACACAGACACATTTATCTTTTAGTTCAAAATTTAGTTGGGTAGCCCCTCAGGAAAACCTAACACTTAAACTGGAAAAACAAGGCACTGGTGGCTGTTTGTCTCTGAGTTAAAAATGCAAACAACAACTTCAAGTAAGACATTTGTTTAAAGTTTAGTGATTGGACTCGTTTATGGTGAGGTAGAGGGCTCCCTTGTCAAACACCAGCTTCAATTTTGTTGTAAATTCTGCTTTTTCTCTGGAGCTTTTGGAATCTTTTGCACGCAATAACAATCATTGTATTGCAGGAGTACACAAGCACTTTCCACCAGCACGTGCTCTGCCTTATCACTGTCTGTAACATCTTTGAAATGGCAGTCCCTAGAGACCTGAGTAATACCAAGCCTTGCAGCAGCTGCAAGTCAGTGTTCTAGTCATACAGGCAAGTTTCCATCTCCCTCTGGTGGCAAAGAGACATGGGAACGGGCGAGTAGGAAATCTCTGGTGATACAATAGGCAGCCTGTGACTATGTCCACATACTTGCCCAAGTTATTGTTTTTCCTTTTGTGCATGAATATGATTTAATGTCACTGAAAATAACAGCAAAAATTTAATCTTGTGAATATTCTACTATCTTCCAGTAAGGGGCATAAAAAGAGGTTACAACAGATATTATCCTTGCTTCCTGAAGGTTCTTATATTTACGCACTCCATTCTATGTCCTTTCTTTTCTCTCTCCTTCTCTATTTCCCTCCATCCCTTCCTTCCCTCCATCCCTTCCTTCCTTCTTCGTTCTTTCCTTCCTCTCTCCTTCCCATTTTAACTTCCTTCCTTCCTTTGTTCCTTTCTTATTTGTCCCTTTCATATTAATACAAATTAAAACAAGTTTACTGGAAAACAGTGAAATATAAGCGGGGGGTGTAATTTAAAACACGATTTTGTTTGAGGCAAGGTCTCCTTATGTTGTCTTGGCTGTCCTGGTATTAACTATGTAGACAAGGCTGGCCTTGAACTCAGGAAGATCCACCTGCCTCTGCCTCCTGAGAGCTGAGTGCTGGGATTAAAGTTGTGTGTCACCATGCCTAGCTTAACATATTTTTTTTTTTAAGTTTGCATTGTGCTAAGTTTTATGACATCAAGCAAACATGACCAATTATAAATGCCCCAAATCTCTAATGGGTGGAGTAAAAGCAAGCTCTGATGAGAGAAATTTCAAATTAATTTCTGATCGATGCACAAACTCATTTTTTAAAAGAAAAGCAGAGGTTATTCCACTTAGTATTTGATGGTTAATATTAATTAGCTACAAAGTAAAGCCAAACACAACTTTTATTTTGCTGTGCTATGTCATTCTGTATGCTGTGAATATTTTTTGCTCTGATGGATTGATAAATAAAATGCTAATTGGTTCATAATTCATGTGCTTCCATTAGTTTGGCTATTTGTCCCTGTGCTTTTCCAATCTTGGTCTCAACAATTCACACTCTTATAGTCCCTCCTCTTTCTCAACAATTGGAGTCCTGGAGCTCCACCTGGGGCCTGGCTGAGGATCTCTGCATCCACTTCCATCAATTATTGGATGAGAGTTCTAGCATGACAGTTAGGGTGTTTGGCCATCTGATCACCAGACTAGGTCAGTTCAGGCTTAAAGCTGTGAAGCCCCCAACTGGATCAGGCCTTCTGGATAAATGAGACAATTGAACTTGAACTGTTTGGGAGACACCCAGGCAGTGGGACCTGGACCTGTCCTTAGTACATGAGCTGGCTGTTTGGAACCTGGGGCTTATGTGGGGACACTTTGCTCAGCCTGGAAGGAAGGAACTGGACTTGCCTGTACTGAATCTGCCAGGTTGAGCTGAATCTCCAGGGGAGTTTTTGCCCTGGAGGAGATGGGAATGGGGGGAAGGGGCTGGTGGGAGGATGGGGTGGGGGCAGGAGGAGGGAGGACAGGGCTGGTATGTAAAATTGAACACAAATATTCATATAAAAAATAAAATTTGAAATAAAAAATGCTAATTGGACAGTAGCCAGGCCGGAAGTATAGGCAGGATAAGTAGAGAGGAGAATTCTGGGAAGAGGAAGGCTGAGTCTGGAGTTGCCAGCCACACAGGAAGCAAGATGACAAGGCAGAACTGAGAAAAAGTACCAAGCCACATGGCTAAACACAAATAAGAATTATGGGTTAAACTAAGTGTAAGAGCTAGTCAGTAATAAGCCTGAGCTAATGGCCAAACAGTTATAATTAATATAAGCCTCTGTGTGTTTCCTTGGCAGACATGAGTAGGAGAGATTTGTCCTGACTGCCAGCCAGTGGGGACAGAGGAAAACTTTCAACTACAAATTTTCTTAAAACTTTTCCCATTAAACGTCTGGTTTTAGTGAAGGGAAATAAAATTTATCCATCATCAATATTTCTCAAAGTAAAATTGTAGTGATAAATGAGTGCCACATTCATCATTGAGTGGGTGTGTTTCAAGACTTATACGTTGGGCAATAATGGTTTATTAATAAAATATGCACCATGAATCTTTAAAGGGTTAAAATGTATCCAGATTATTCACTAAATCGAGTTGCCAACTGTTTTGACCACTTCATCAAAGAATGGATTAATATTTCCCATGGCTTATATTTTATAGCATAGAGTTTTAAAATACTATTCTTCTCTTTCAGAAAAGGGCATGATTTCAAAAACTGAAGTTTAGAATTCAACACTAAGGAGTTCCCTTTATTGTAGACTACATATATTGTACTAATATTATACAAGGGAAATATTTTATGCCTATATAGTGTGGCTTCATATACATTAGAGCCTTGTGAATGCCTATCTGTTGTCCACTCCTTAAGTGTTCCTGGGTATCTAAAACATGACAGCTTCCTAGATGTATCTAAATAGTTTCTGTAAAGTCTACCCTGAGATCCCTCCAAATTCTAGGCTCCACAGATATCAGTGGAAACAATAGATATTTTGAAAGAATATTATCTCACCTAATATTTATGGAAAGGTAGAGAGATATTTCTCTTTTTCCCTTGGCCTAAATGTTCCCACTAATAAAATGAAGTTACAATTG
This sequence comes from Onychomys torridus, assembly GCF_903995425.1. NCBI lineage: Eukaryota > Metazoa > Chordata > Mammalia > Rodentia > Cricetidae > Onychomys > Onychomys torridus. Next base: position 95,278,234 of record NC_050444.1, read on the forward strand.
CACAAGTTAGAATTTTTTTTCTGTGAAAGTGAAGTAAGAGGTATCAGTGTGTCCAGAATAATATTGAAAATTGAAAAGAATTCTGTTATCTTTACATTCCTTATAAGAACTTCTAACACTGTGTCATCTATCCATTAAGAGGTTAAATTTTACCTCTCTTCTTAAAGAAATCAGTTACCTTTTGCTTTTCCCATACCTTTCTGTCCTCAGTGTCAAAGCCCATGATAAGTCCATTCTGGTTCCACAAAATTCTGAGAGATTTGGCCTTAGGGTGAGACCCATGTACAATTCTTTCAAAACATAATTTCTAGTGTTCCAATTGCCCTCTTTCCTTCTTTTGCCCATGATCTTTGAAAATTCTTGAAACTTGTGGATACATCCACAAGTCTCAGAGTTGGAGCTAGATATTTCTATTTATACATAAATTTCTGGATAATTTTATTGATTTTATTTCACTGGAAAAAGTGTTTACATTAAGCTTCCAACAGGTTAACCCACAATCTGAATTTCATGAATATGACTCCTGATTAGTCCTATATTGTTGATGCTTGCAAAAATACTTTTGAAACTATTAAGAAACTACTTTCTTTCAAAAACTAGAATCACTTCCAATAGGGAAAGATCAATATATACTACAACTAATTATTACAAGTCTTCTGTTTTTTCCACCACAAATGCTCAACCTATTCCACTTTCACTACCAATTTCTACCACTTTGTGAGCATAATTTGAAAAGAATGCTGTTGCTGGAATTTCAGAATGTGCCACCAGAGGATGTCATGGATCTGCAACTTAGTTCCAAAGGTTAGTGTTTCCAGTTATATTCATATTTTATGTCTCTATAATAGTGTCTTAATATAATATTTACTTTATATCTCCATTTCTTTTTGAAATTATTTCTTTATTTCTGTTTTTTTCTTTTCTTTCTTTCTTTCTTTTTCTTTTCTTTTCTTTTTTTTTTTTTTTTTTTTTTTGAGACAGGGTTTCTCTGTGTAGTTATGGTGCCTGTCTTGGATCTTACTCTGTAGACCAGGTTGGCCTTAAACTCATAGAGATCCACCTGGCTCCACCTCCCAAGTGCTGGGATCAAAGACATGTGCCACCACTGCCCAGTTATTGGTGAAATTATTAAGGCCACTCCACGCAGTTAAAAAGTGAGGTTTATTTTGTGGGGTAACTTACAAATGAAGTGATAGGTTGTAGGGTCTGGCAAAGGTATGGCGCAGTCCAGCAGTGTTCTCTGGAGAACTCTGCTAGGTCTACCTCCAGTGTCCAGGCTCCAGGAACAAAGAGAGCCCTCTCATCTTGATCCTGGGTCTTCTGCTTCCTCCCTCAGCCCTGCCTTGTGGGCTTGTGGGCGTGACCATTACCGAAGCCTCAATGGGGGTTTGAACTTCCAGGCCAATGCTGGGATGGCTACCCACTACATCTCCCCCTTTTGTCTAAATAAGAAGGTTCTAACCTAATACAACACTATATACAAAGAAATGGTTATCAAATATTGTCCAGGAGTAATGAGGGATAATGACCTAGATAAGTTGGAATTACAATAAATGCAAACAATATCAAGCAGAAAACATACTAAAATCCAGGGAAGTCTAGAGCATGGGTAAGTGGCATGTTAAAAGATCATTCCAAAAGGTGTCCTATCCTAAAGAACCTGAGTCTAATACTTAATATATTCTATCTAAGATATTATATATGTATATATACTAAGTTGTAACTTTTGATGTGGTTGAAGACTAGGTAGTTATAATTTCCTCAATTATGATAAAAGATAAGTTAGATATAAAAACCTTAGACTCACAAATATAGGATAGATAAAAATGTTTTGTTTAATTTTGCCTAAACAAATAGACTAGATATTGTAACTATAATTCTTGCTTGATAATTGTTTTGTTATATGTAATTTTATTATGTAAAAGTTAAAACCTTCCTTTAAAAAAAAAGAAAAGGGGAAGTGCTGTGGATATTGCTCTGTGTAAATAAAATGCTGTTTGGCCAGTGGCCAGGCAGGAAGTATAGGCAGGACAAGAGAGAAGAGAGTTCTGGGAAGTGGAAGGCTCGGGGAGAGACATTGCCACCCACTGCCATGAGAAGCAACATGTAAAGACACCGGTAAGCCACAAGCCATGTGGCAAAGTAAAGACTAATGGAAATGGGTTAACTTAAGATAGAAGAAGTAGATAACAAGAAGCCTGCCAGGGCCATACAGTTTGTAAGCAATATGAGTTTCTGTGTGTTTACTTGGTTGGGTCTGAGCGACTGTGGGACTGGCGGGTAAGAGAGATTTGTCTGGACTGGGCCAGGCAGTAAAACACTAACTACACCCGGCCTTTTTGAAATTATTTATTTATATTATTTTTATTTATTCATATATGTCTATATGAGAGTATGCCACACATCTGTAGATGCTTTCAATGGCCAGAAGAAGTGGTGAATCTCTGGAGCTGGAGTTCTTAACAGTTGTGACCTGGCAGCAGAATTCAGGACCTTTGGAAGAACAGCAAATGCTCTTATCTCGTCATCCTTATCTATAGACCCCTACACATTTCTGTGTCTAATAGATGTGATGCTTTTTGTGTGTGTAAGAGAAGGTAAAGTTGCATGCTGATTTTTGTATACTTCAGCAGTTTTCAAGCACCAACTGTCTCTATGGGGTCTTTTCTCTTTCACAGTATTTTCTCTATTGAATTGCTTCTGTGATTTCTAAAGCTGCATATTGCATTTGCCTGCCCACTCTGCAAAAGCTGTTCACTATTGAGAACAAGTTAATTATCTTGCTTAGGGCTCCTAATTAATTCTCTGGTCCTTTTTATATCTTTCCAGTACATATCTAAGCTCTTTGGTGAGTGAGAATGTGCTCTACTATCTTAGTTTCCAGCTGTTCCAACTCATTTTTGTTATAATACAGAGATCAAAAGAAGTCAAAAAGGGGGAGAGGGGGGATTAAAATTGGGGTGAAATAAAAGTAGGATAAGCTATAAAACAGCAAAGCCCAACCCCAGTGTCATAGTTCATCCAGCATGGCTCCACCTTCTAATTTTCTATGATCTCCACAAACAGTGCCACCAACTGCAGACCCAGTGTTCAAATACTTCAGGTTAATGGAGAGACATTGCTCATTCAATGCTCCACTATAGTGGACATTTTCAGACATTCTTGTAGCTAGACATGCTAACCAACATCAGTATTTCCAGTTAACCAGTTACCAACAAGCCTGAAACATGAAATTCTTTAAGCAAAGGAGTTTGAGACTAGCTAGGTCAGCATAGCCAGACTTTATTTCAGCTCAAAGAGATATAAAAAAGAAAAACCAAAACACAACCTTGCAAATTTCTTCATTTTACAGAACTAAATACTCTCTTCTGTAGACATATGCTCCTTTGCAAAGTCAGTCATCCAAATGATGTTGCAGTACTCTGCCCAAGTCCTCTAGCTAAGCACCGTGGGGAGGTAGTCTCTAGTCCTGGCCCAGTCCACCGTTAGACTCTAACTTAATATGATTCAAATGAGGAACTTGAACTAATTCCAAAGGTAGTGGTCAGCCAGCTTCTCACTGTCTAAATAGAGGATGGAACATGCAGGAGACACTGTATCAGTGAATAAGAGAATATTTCTGCAGGTCCTCTTCCCCCCTTGACCTATTACCTCAAGGCTGAGAGGAGCAAGAGGCAGATGGGGTGACAGAAAGCTTCCGTGGACCATGAGCACAGAGACAGTCCCCAGGGAGACAGATTTCAGTAAATCAGCTCAATTCTATTACAGAGTATAAGGAATATATAGGACTGGGGAGCCTGGGGATAAACCCTAATTTGCATTAACTATCATGCTCCTATCACAAGGCTCAGTATGTGGCAGTAGCATCTTAGCAAAGCTCCTAGAACAAGTCTCAGCAGGGATCTGTGCCAAAGGTCAAGCTAAAGATGAATCAGGCATCTGACTTTAAAAACAGCTTTTAGAAAAGATCAATCTTCCAGGCCCAGAAACACCTTCCAGATAAGGACAGGTAGTGGCAGAAAGTTCTGCTGCAAGGAGAGAAGAGAGCTCCATTTTGCCAAGTTTATTGAGATAAGCTGCTAGACCATGGGGAGGATTTGACCTCTGACCAGTCAGCATTATCTTTCAACAAGGATTGGGTTTGGGGAGGAAAAAGGTGACAGAAGATAAATGCAGTTGAAGTTGATTGTAATGGCTGAATAAGAGGACAGTGTAAACTTCAGTCAAGGATGAATACGGTTCATTGAAGGTCAAAGATACAGATGCCAAGTGAGAAGTGGAAACCAATCGTCAATATGAGGATTCCTCAATAGTAATCTGTACACAGACAAGAAAGTATGTATGTTCTATTAACCAATAATGTGAGCCTATTTGCTTCTTAGCTTTCTCCTTGAGTATGGCTCAATGAATTACTGAGTCCCCCAGATACCTGTAACATAAATAGTACTACACTTTTCTATGCCTTTAATCTTAGAAATGTGCACTAAATAATGAATACATTCTCAGTTTTCTGAATACTGCACTGACTCTTTCAACCCATTTAGGGAATACTAGAATTAGAAAATTATAAGCTTCTCTCTATATACAATGACTGCTTAGGTGAGAAGGTCAGTCAGGAATGTAGATAGCTAGATATCCCAAAATGAATACAGGAGTTTTCATTTTTTAAGCTGATAAGGGACATTTTTAAAAAGTAGTGGGAATCTTCCTAAAACAAACCAAATAGAAAAGGCAACTTAAAATTACTCCATGTTGTTCCTATTGCTAAGCATAGCCTTGGCAAAGTCCTGCTTTCCTGTCCCACCTCCTTTGTCTTCAATCTTATGAGTAAGTTGCTGGACTAATTTTACTACTATGTCACTTTATAGTGATGGAACTTGGAGTCTACATTCCTCTTACTGCTACATGACTGATATTTCTAGAAAAAACTGACTCCTAAGAAAGATTAAAAACAAAAACAAACAAACAAAAAAAAAACAGCCATTCATTCACAGAGATAGATTTTTACTTTGCTCTCTGTTAAAGCACTGCCAAAGTTGACATTTATGTAACTTATAGGATTCACTCTCAGCTAACTAGTTGCACATTTAACTCTGTATTCCTCCATAATTGATGTATATTTTTGCCTGTTTTTTCTCCTGATAGTACAAAATTGAAATGTGACAAAACCTGAAGTTTCCCATCAGGCATGCTGATGTGGTTTGAATGGGAATGGTCCCTAAGGTACCTATATTTGAGTGATTGGAGAGGAAGTGTGTCACTAGGGATAATATGTGAAGTTTTAAAACACTCCTGACATTCCCAGTATGTGTGTGTCTCTCTCTCTCTTTCTTATGGATCAGGATCAGGCTTCAACACCATGCATGGACTACTGAAACCACAATCCTCAAGATGTCTTGGTCAAGGTGTGTTATCACAGCAATTAAAAAATAGGTAAGACAAGTACCCACTGTTAGAATTATGCCGCCACTCCAGCTACATGCCTGAAAATGTGCACTTCAGCAGCTAAGCAAGGGGGCTTGTGTCTTACATCATCTGTGTGCTGCGTGATTGTGCAGATGCAAGCAGCATGGTCATGAAATCAGTGCATTCATGGCATAGCTCTGTAAACCCCCCTGTGCATGTTCACAGGAGTCCTTAAAAAAGCTAACACAAACTCCTCCTCTCTACTCTCTGTTCTCTCCTGCCCCCACAATCTCTTTCTCTCTGCTCTTTGTATGTGCTTCTTCTCTAGGACTGGTTATTTTGTTCGCCACCCCCCTCCTCCTAATAAAGCTCTGATACTGGGTTTTGTTGTGGCTAGCGCCTCATGACATTTATTATTTTTAAAAACAACACCCAAAATAAACAAATGAGCTTCAGGAGACAAGAAGTGGGATAATTCAGCTGAGGGATGTACATTTTCTTGGACCTTCCCTTTTTCTTTTTTTTTTTTTCTTTTTCTTCTTATGAGTGTGTGTGTGTGTGTGTGTGTGTGTGTGTGTGTGTGTGTGTGTGTGTGTGTGAATACAAGACAAACTTCACTCCTGATCTAGAGGGTGTTCTCAGAAGAGTAAATACAAAGAAACAGGAAGTGCATTTAGTCTACCAAATAGGATAGTGAATGTGTCTTTTCCCTATTGGCTGAGGTTCAACCTCACAGTCTTATTCAATTCGCTAATTTCAAAAGAATTGGCACATAAGAAATGAAGAAGGAAGGGGAACTCAGTCACTGCTCCAGGTAATCAAATTTCTGGAATACAGCAGGAGCCTTCCTGTAAACAAAGGTTTTACTAGCTGAGAGGATTAAAACATTTGCATAAAAGTCTTGCAAGGTGGAGGAAGATAAAAGGAGTCAATTCCTTGTCCTAAATAAGTTTTATAGTATTTGATAGACAAGACTCATATTTCATAACTTAATAAATAGCTCTTACAAATCCCTGATAATTTTAAACATTTTCTTCAAACTCATTAATATGTCAGCTCTCTTGGTCTGATCTTGGAGTAAGAAACTGTAATATGGAAAAGTACCTGTTTAGTAATAGTTGACTCAATATGCTTGAGTTAGGCTCCAAGTACAAAGGATTAATTATTTACTCTATTTTATAACCATTGTTTTTTTCTCTCCTTTTTAAAAAATTTATGATATTTGTGGGTTTTTTTAAAGATTTATTTTATTTGTTCTGTTTTTTAAGATTTATTTATATTTCATGTATATGAGTGCTGTGTCTGCAAGCAAGAAGAGGGCACCAGATCTCATTATGGTTGGTTGTGAGCCACCATGTGGTTGCTGGGAACTTAACTCAGGACCTCTGGAAGAGCAGCCAGTGCTCTTAGCCACTGAGCCATCTCTCCAGCCCGATATTTGTGTTTTAATTTTACACATCAGCCATGGGTTCCCCTGTCCTCCCCCCTTCCATCCCCATCCCACCTTCCCCCCAGCCCCTCCCCTCCATTCCCATCTCCTCCAGGGCCAAGACTCCCCTGGGGATTTATTTAAACCTGGTGGATTCAGTACAGGCTGCTCCAGTCCCCTCCTTCCAGGCTGAGCAAAGTGTCCCTGTGTAAGCCCAAGGTTCCAAACAGCCAGCTCATGCACTAAGGATAGGTCCAGGTCCCACTGCCTGGGTGCCTCCCAAACAGTTCAAGCTATTCAGTTGTCTCACTTATCCAGAGGGCCTGATCCAGTTGGGGGCTCCACAGTTTTTGGTTCATAATTCATGTGTTTCCATTAGTTTGGCTATTTGTCCCTGTGTTTTTCCAATCTTGGTCTCAACAATTCACACTCTTACAGTCTGTCCTCTTTCTCAACAATTGGACTCCTGGATAAAGAACTCAAGAAATTAGATATCAAAATGCCCAACAGACCAGTTAAGAAATGGGCTGGAGAACTAAACAGAGAATTCTCAACAGAGGAATCTCAAATGGCTGAAAGACATTTAAGGAATTGCTCAACATCCCTAATTATCTGGGAAATGCAAATCAAAACGACTCTGAGATACCACCTTACACCTGTCAGAATGGCTAAGATCAAAAACACAGAAGACAGCTTATGCTGGAGAGGATGTGGAGCAAGAGGAACTCTCCTCCACTGCTGTACTTTGGAATTCAATATAGTGCTTCCTTAGAAAACTGGGAATCCATCTCCCCCAAGACCCAGCTATACCACTCTTGGGCATATACCCAAGGAATGCTCAATCATACCGCAAGGTCATTTGCTCAGCTATGCTCATATCAGCATTGTTTGTAATAGCCAGAATCTGGAAACAACCTAGATGCGCTTCAACTGAAGAATGGATAAAGAAAATTTGGTATATTACCATTAATTTTATCCAAGTCAGAGAGTCTATTCTCTTGACCAGTAGTGTCCATTCTCTGTATCTGTCTCTGTCTCTCTTAATATGGTCTCTTTACATTAAAAATATCCTCTTTATTTCTTTTTAGTCAATTGGGTTATATTGATGACTCAATTATTGAGCCCAAGTAGTTCTTTGTGTATTATGGACATGAGATTTCTATGAATGTATTTATGAAATATTTACTGTATATTATGCACACATATGTATGTGCTTATGATAGCTCCTTTAGGAGTATGGCTTTTGACTTTTTCTTTTCCTTCTTTCTTTTCATAACCAAAGTAATTTATTGAAAATATTTTTTCATATAATATTATCTGACTATTTTTTCCTCTCTTCCTACTGCACCTAGATCCTCCTCACTTCCCTATCCATCCAAATCTAACCCTTTCTCTCTCTCTATCTCCCTGTCTCTCTCATTAGAATACAGACAGACATCTAAAAAGATAAAATAAGCTACTTTGACATTTCATCTCTCTAAAGAAGTATCCCTAGAATCTCCTCATTATTCTATAGCCTTTGATATTTCATCTCTCTAAAGAAGTATCCCTAGAATCTCCTCATTATTCTATAGCCTCTATGGTTGGCCTTCAAAATGACGATGCCATAGTATGGTTGTGATAGTGACTGAATCATCTAAAAGTCAATGTAATGTCTTTCCTATAAAAGCTGATGATATGACTGCTCCATGGTATGGTTAAGGGGAAAGTTTTTCTTGTAGATATGAAAGAGAGGACCACCACAGGCATTTGACAGATTTCAAAAGACCTGGCCATAAGAGAAGCAGGAAGTGAGCTAAAAGAACCACACACACACACACACACACACACACACACACACACACACACACAGGGGGTGGGTGGGGGGAGAGAGAGAGAGAGAGAGAGAGAGAGAGAGAGAGAGAATGAGAGAATGAGAGAGAGAACAGGTTTATAAGGAGAATGAGTAGCTGGGAGGAAGGAAGTTTAGGAATGGAAGGAGCTAAGAAAAAGAGCTTGGATGCTAGTATGAACTCTGAAATATGTAATATGTACTTGTGATACCTAGAGAGCCTGAAGGCCACCATGTGCTTCCATTGCTAAAAGGCACCACAGATTAGTATTTGTCCCTTCTGTCAGTGACTAGGGAAATTATCCCCTTCCCCAGAGGGGAACCAGCTTCACACTATCCTGAGGAATGCTGACTTTTGTCTAACCATCAGCTTTTGAAGAAATGAAGTTTCCTCTGGGTCTGAGTTTCCATATGGTTTCTAGGTAAGAAATGAAGAGATGTTTAGCCACCATTTAATGGGTATGTCTCACTTGGCTGTAGGTAGGGCATCAGTGAGCCAAGGTTTGAGGTCTTATATTTGAACAACAGTTTTTTTGTTGTTGTTTTTAAACCAAGAAACAATTATTAGAAGATAGTTATCTAAATAACATTGCATGTTGACTTATGTCTAATGTCTGTGGAGTGTGGTCCCTTGGATAGTTACTAAACCTCTCATTGGTTATAGTTTTCTGATGAGTATTTTTTTTAACAAAATCTCAATCATTTGACCTTTTCAAAAAAGACTGGGGAGCCAGATACTAGTGTGAAAGACTGCTAGCTCAGAGAGGCAGAGAAAGCACCCAGGTAACCTTCCTCCTCCACTGACATCCCAGAAAGTGCCTTATTCCTACACCATCTCAAACAAGACTTCTTCAACTCAGTGTCCCTCCCTTGTACTTCCTTTGTATCTCTTTGCTCCTGACTCTCTCTTACTCTCAATGTTTTTTTTTTTTTTTTTTCTCTTAATAATCCTATGTTCAACTCTGGTTAACTGGTTGCTTGTTCTAGCTCTTGACCTAAGGTTGACTTTATTTAATCCTAATTACAATATACGAGCAGAAAGCTCTTGAATTAAAGGTGTGTGCTAGGGCTGAGCCCCACCACAACTAGAAACAGCTTATACTGTAAATAAGTCAGTCTCGGCTTCACTGTGTGATCAAATATCCTGCAACAGAAGAGTGCTTAAAGCATTGCCAGTGTGTCAAAACAAGGTCAAAAGAATGACACATGGCAAATAGTGCCTTGGAGTGCTGTGAGAGAGGCTCCAGGAAAAAAGGCAGAGGGCCTTTTCCCTCAGGTGCATTTTGTTCCCTGGAGTATCCTTGAATGTAATTTTGTGCCTCCCATGTTAAATATTGACTCAGTTTATAAAATGTGTTTATTTTTGTTGACTGTCAGAACATAACTATAGAACTCAATCTGCTCTGTGTACCTGAATCTGGATATGGCCTTCTGCTTTGCTTTTGTGCTTTCCCAGATATAATCCATAGTACATGCCATGCTGGGGGATGTCTTTCTGTTCACTGTGAATATATGTTGTTCCCATTGGTTAGTAAATATACTCTGTTAATATGTAGTATGTGCTTTACTAACTGTTATTTACACATTTTTTTTCTGATCATGTTTTTTTCTGAACTCAAACAACCTTCCTTGGATCATTGTTTTCTTTGTTCCATTCATGTATAAAAGTACACTGAAACTGAAGTAAAGTTGTCAACAGCATTAGACTGTAATCTGCCCTATTCTTTCAGTCCTTAGATCTCATGTTCAGCAGACAAGGTTTGCACAGGTTGGCTGAAAAGGCAGACATGCGTGCCTTCTTTTTCTATTGTTGTTTGTTTGTTTTTCTTTTTGTATGTATTATAAAGGCTAGTTGAGGATCTAGTCTTTATGGGTTGCTTGGGCTTGAGAGGATCTTCTGGGTACTCCACATTTCTTTTTCAAGTTGTTCTATGTGAGGCTAAGTCAAAGGTCTTACTTAACCATAGCTCTGTTTGGGAGCATTTAGGAAATCTTCCCTGTGTTGGCACTCCTCTTTATAGGCTGGACATTAGTTAAAGTTCAGTGAGGGAGGTATCTATGGCCTCCCTAAATAAGAGAATAACAGTTGGCTTTCTAAAGTTACAGAACATTTTGGAAAATAGCCCACAGTCCCTTAGGAACTTGTTGACCTTGGAGGGCAAGGGGGAAAACATTATTTCTTTTTATAACTCTGACCATCTAACCACATTAATATATTTCAATGTATAGTTTTTGAACACCCAGAAAATCAGTTATATGTATCTGGTACTTTCAATTACTATATATTTAAAAACAAAAAAATAGGCATTTCTAAATAAACTTTTATTAGATATATAGCCAGTCTTTGCAATTTTTGACCTTTGACCTTAGAAAGTTTAATACAATAAATATCACCTCTAAGCCTCATCCTTTATGTACCTTAGATAACTTAGTCAGACCTACAGAGCTTACAATAGCTTTCTAATCTTCTATTCTAGAAACATCTAGCCACCTTAATTTTCACACACACACACACACACACACACACACACACACAACACACACAAAACCCCACTTTACTAAAACAACTCCGTTTACTTCATTCTTACATTTTTTTTTTTAATTTACAGGTCTCCTGTCTTAATATTATGAGATGTACAAGCACAAGCAAGGGGATTTACTATCTGCTGTGAGAATTTCCTCTTCAGCTTTGAGAGACTAAGCAATAGCTATTCCCTCCTGATAAGGTCCCAATGACAAACCAAAGATCAATTCCATCAATATCACACTGGGGAATAAATGAGATTATTGAGCTTACTTATTGAGATGGGTGGAAGCTTATGGACAGGAGTGTGGGCACCAAGAACAGACACATTGCAAAGTCTTCACCCAATGTCTGTAATGACTTTCCCACAGCTGTGTAAGTAAAGCACCCATTCTTTAGCCTTTCCTGGTCTATATTTCTAGATTCTCCTCAAAACAGTGAGACTAATTGTGATTAGGACAGAATCACATATAAATGAATGGGAGAGAAGCTGAATATTCAATATATCCCTCTGTACTCTCTCCCTCTATGAAAGAACTTAACAATCAATAAGCCCCACTGAGGTCAAATTTGTAAGCAGGTGCAGCTGATCTTATGGAGATGGCAGTTGTTTGGCTTCGGACAGTGCTGTGCAATACCACTCTAATAAAAGAAAAGTGAATCAAAACAGTATGCATAAGATAATGCAATCAATTCCTACTACCTGTATACGTACTATTAAACTGTGAGGCTTTAAAACTTCCAGGGTAAATATTATAGAAAACAAATAACTGTCTTTGTATGGTCCATGGAGTCACTGCCATAACTACTTTTGGATTTGAATGAGTCTATGTAGCATATACAGAGAAGAAACAACTATCACCAATAACATCACCAAGTTGATGTTCACAACATCGAGCTAAGCTTAACTAAGAAACTCCTGTTAAATCAATAATGTATGGGGCTGGTGGGGTGGACCAGTAGTTAAGAGTACTTGCTGTTACTTAGTGCATGGGAACCAGGATTTGGTTTCTAAGATTTCATATGGTAATTTATATCCTTCTGTGACTCCAATTCCAGGGAGATTTCTGATACCTCTTTTGCCTATGGGCATCAGGCATGAATGCATCATACAGACAGACACACAAAGAAAACATTCATAATAATAAATAAATCTTTAAAAAAGTACACATGATGCTGGAGTTACTGCTGAGAGATCTTTAGACAGATATTCCTCTCTATCATCTCTATGGGTAAGCACGCCATTAGCTGTTTTTATGATAGGAATCTTTATGTTACCTGAAATAAATAATAGTATACACAAAAAGTATTATTCCTTTATAAAACTAAATGCACTGGTTTACATTGGACAAGAGAATTGTTGTTGAGTCCAGTAATGAGTGGCTAAACCCAAAGCACCTATCTTTCTTATAGTCTGTATAAATTTGCCCACATGAGTTGTATTAGCTTTTGGTTACAGACAGAACACTTGTTTTGAATGGTCATGCTCTTTTTCACAAGGGAGTGGCAGTTAGCAACAGTGATTGAGGAGGATCAAACCAACATAAGTATTTGCCTTTATAAGTGTCCAAACTGGAGTCTTCCATGACTAGACTTGGGATGACCACTACCCACAATAATTTTGTAAACAGAAGCAGACAATTGAAAAACATAGTGAGTACCCCCTCCTTTAAAGAGACCAAGTTGTATAAGAATATAACACTCTGTTATTTTTATATAGAGGTCACATTTTATCCTCTAGTTTATATTCAGGCAAGATATATATATTGAAATAAGATGCATTTCTTGATTAAGGTTTGTGGGTGGAGGAGATTCCAATGGGCAAAGACACAGTGAAGGGCATCTTTACTGGTAATGACCCAAATGTAAGACAAAAGAAGACATATTGGAACATCTTCTAGATCTTCTTTGGCTCCCTTTACAGAGCATCCCCATGGAGAGGTCCTAGCTCTTATTCTGTTTTTCAAACATGACCATACTAAAAGGATACACCTACCAGATTAGTCACTTTACTGATATGAGCCTGGATATATATATCCCGTCTCTTTTTAATTATCAGCCATGAGGACAACAGAGTTTAGATTATCCACATGTACGGATGTGACTCTTTCATTTCCTGTGACATTAATAAACTTTTTTTGTCTGGTAACTTTAAATGAGTATATAAGTCAGGTAAGGTTTTGGCTCTCTTGTGGGTTAAACTTCCAGTGTTTCCATTAACATTCCCTTTGACTCTATTCAAATTGATTATTTGTCAATCCCTATTACGTTCTCATTCTAGATGGGAGTCAAACGTGATAGCACTAGGAGTCAATTCCTCTTTTTAAATATGGCTTTCTGTCTGCCTCCCTGGATTAGAAAAGCCATAGTATACTGTACCACTCACAATCTTCAACTAAGCTACCTTTCAGTTGGAAAATGTGGGACACAGAAAGCATCTAAAATCACTTGGAAGAAATAATATCAGGATGCTCCCTTTCTCTAGCCTATTTATACCACAGCAACCAGAGAGCAGGAGCCCAGGGCAGAAAGAGATGGGCAACAAGCCTGAAGCAATGGAGTCCTAAGTGTCTTGGAGAAAAACAGGTTTGGAGATTCCAGTCATTAAGACCCAGCATCACCTGCACCTCCAGCCTTCCACCAAAACAGACTGATGGCACTTTGTCTCTAGTTGTCTGGCAGTGGACCCTAATCCTTTAAGAGGTCAGGGACTAGGTTCCTGGGTGGTTCTTCATTCCATTTATCACACGCCCTTGTTTTAACTTTGAAATGATTCTAAAGTTCTCCTCTCCCCCCACCTTCTCCTTTCAGGACTTCATAGACACCTTAAGCTGCAGGTGTGACTTTACAGCCACATTACCTCCAAAGTCCACATACCATTCTTTGGAAATAGTTGTTGTCTTTAAGTTTTTATCTAGTACTTTATATTCCCTACCATTCCCCAGTTTTTAGTGAGTGGTGTTCATAATTAACTATTAGCCTCCTATGGTCCATACTCTAAAAGAACTTCTCACCAATTTGATTTATGATAATCATATTCAGATCCCACCAATGTTTAAAGGAACTTAAAAGTTCTTACAAAAAAATAAAAGTTTAGCCTTCACCTAAGCATTAACTGTGGGCAGCAAGGACTGTTGATGAGACACCTTCTCACCCTGTACTTCCTTTGTATTTTCCTTAATAGCTGGACTTCTGAGAATTTAGAAAGATAAGCAATTGCTATGTATTTCAGGAACAGCCTGCCTTTTGACTTAAATTGCTCCGAGAGTACAGTCTGCATATCCCTGTGCTGAAAACAAAATGGAGTTAAAGTAATTGTGAGTTATTCCTGAGCAGCATATAAATCATATAGTCCAGATTATGAAGGAAAAATTGAGGGCTACACATACGATGGGAAGGAATGCAATGTGCTGTGGCTGTAATGGCATGTGGCACTGCTCAGATCTCCAGGATTGGTGACATCTGAAGAAATTTGCTCAGAATCCCACTTTCCTGAAATACTCGTTCACTGGCACAGGGAGATTAAGTTAGTTTTCACTCATCAAGCAGAGGAGCTCATCAGCTCTCTGCTTTCTTGTTATTTGAGACTTTCAGACGTAGGGTATGGCTGGAACAGTTTAAATTATTTTAAATCTATTCAATCACTCCTTCATGTTTAAATATGTTGTATACGATAGCATTCATGTGAAAATTCACATATGAAAAATCCACTTGTAGTCACAGGTTCCTTTTTCTAGCTGCATCAGTCACTATAGCTGATAACTTTTAGTTAGCATAGTGCTTCTTTATCTAATATATTGGTGAGGATTCTGGTTAGATAGTATGAACTACTCACTTGAAATAAAAGTGATTAGTTTTGCAGTGTCTGCTGATTGTAATGCTGGAGAGTGACCAATAATTAAAGAATGATGTCTTATTCTGAAAGAGCATTTTAAAGAATTTATCACATAGCTTACAAAATCTCTCTGAAAGCTTTAAAAACTTTGAAGTAGTTAGGATAAAAATTACTTTTTAAATATGTCTTCATGTAATTCATAGAGGTTGGAAAGAAACCTCATGGCGAGGACAAGCCAGAAGGTGAAACAAACACTGAAAATAAACAGCAACACTAAGTGGGGATATGAAGCTCACCTTGAGTGTCACCTGAAGTAAGAGGCATACAGACTTTAGAACAGCAGCTCTGCTTCTCTGGAGAGGAGCTTATTCTTAGCAAATTAGAAAACAGAAAAAAAAAAAAAAAAGCAGAGGTGTTTGTGTGACTGTCCTCATTAGAGCAATGTTTCTATAAAGAAGTGGGAACCACTGACAGCACCTCCATCAAAAGTTCAGTGTATCCATGCAAGCAGTTTTTAATCAAACTGTGTAAAACGACCTGTTTTCTGTGTCATAATAGATACAGCAATAAGTTAACATACCTGCTAAAAAGCACAATTTGTGGAAAGCAGGCCAGCCTTGTTAACATTACCTACAGCCAAACTTACTTCTACCCAGTGATGGCCAAAAGGCTTGGAAAGTTGTGTAGTCCTAGATTTCATTTACCAAGTTCACAGTTGGGGTGACTAATGAACTGAGTGAGCCTATGCTAAGTAAATTTCCTCTGCCAATTAAGTAAATGCTACTAGTCTGATGCAAGCACATGCATCCATGTCCATTGTTCTGGTAACTTCTACAGTCTTGTGCATGCAGAATTAGTCAAAAGTAAAATGTTTCTCAGCACTGAACTCAGTTAGTAGCACTGTGACTCATGCCTGAATTAATCCTATGTAAAGCAATTATTTTGGGGGACAACATAACGTAACAGCATTACCAGCCTATCATTATGATACTGAGGGCTTGTCTTCAACAGTGAAAAGACAACAGAAGTACAAAGAGGAGAAAAACTGTAATACTAAAGAGACAATTAAGAGACTATTTACTTTCATTTTAAAAGCTGACAAGAAATTTGTCTTCTGATTCAACTTTAGTTGGCAAATAGTATTGGCCAATTATACTGCTCTGTGTACACCCACATTAACTGTTAAAATTCAGAGAGCATTGGCTTTCAGAAAGCCAGTTACTTTTAGAAAGTTGGTAAATTCACACATATGGAATGTGGGGGGGGGCAGATAACAAGAAACACACACACACACACACACACACACACACACACACACACACACACACAAGGCCAACCCATCTAGACACACAGAATTTGCAATAACAAGATTGTCTTGAGTATTCTCTTATGTTAAAAGCCTTGCTGTACTCCATGTTCATCATGCAGTTCATATTTAAAGATGTAGTGTAACTATAGAATGATTATACAATTCCAAGCATCAGAACAATAAGAATTCTTACAAAGGACTTTTTGTGTATTGGGTGAAATTTTGTTCTCCACAAAGAGTTAAAATGACATCATGAGAATGAAACAGAAATTCTTATTATTTTATGAAGCAAAAATTGAATTTATGTCAACTCTAAATACCTGGTACAAATTAGAACAAAATCATTCTGTAAGTGCTTCAGTTGCTAGAATTTTTGTTTCAGTGTGCTAGAATTTTTTTTTTTTTTTTTTAGAAAATGTAGTGAAAGCTGTTCAAGTGAATACAGAAGAGTTTTGCATGTGAGGTTCAACACTTAGCAGTTTTGTATGTTTGTCTTAATTAAGGTCTTTAAACAAGATGTACATTATTTGCTTTGTATGTAAAACATGAGCCAAGATAGTTTCTGTACTTTTATTATCTGCTATAAAAAGCAGTGTATGCAGTCCTGAGCAAAGCCTCAGGCACAGAGTGCAAAGCTAACACATGCTGTTACAGACTTTATCATGCCTGAAATGCAGGGCGTGCTCTGTAGCTTCTAGATTTTTGCTTTTGAAGTTTGCTCTTTCCCTGTGCTAGTGATAAGCAATAGACCTCTCTGTGTCCAGGCTAGGTAGTGACAGTGCACTAGAGCTTCCAGTAAGTAATGTAATCAAGAATCATGTGTAAATGACCCAACTCTATAGTGTGAATGCTGTGTTGTGAAGCTATGGCATTTGGTAGTTACATGTAGTAAAGATATTTATGATTATTGGTATCTTCAACATAGAACTGGCTCATCAGTATGTTATCTAGTTGCCATGTAAAGGAGATTTGCCTGCCTTATTATCATTAGAGTTAGTTTCAGGGGTTGTTGAGCCAGGGTCTCCCTATGTCACTTTTGTCTCCCCTGACAGGTCACTATGTTGAACAAGTTGGCCTTGAACTCATGGCAATCTTCCTACCTCAACCTCCTGAGTGCTGGGATTGCAGCCCTGTGCACCTTGCCTGCTGCTGTTACTGATAAAAATCTTACTCAGTAAATCAATGGAAAATATATTTTAATAAAATTTAATTTAATAAAAATAAAAATATTTTAATAAATATATCCACATCAGTGACAATAATTGGTTTACATGATCATGAACAGCGTTCATATTATTTGGGTTTTAATTATTTTTGTTCTGAATTCTTAGTACTTCACTACTTATACTATCTTAGTGCCTTTTATATTGTCATATACCATGTATGCATTTGTGTGCATGACTCTGTGTGTGTGTGTGCGTACACGATGCCTGTATGTGTAAGGTCAGAATAAAATCTTGGGTGTCATTGTTCAGGGACCATATATCTTGTTTCTAGTTTCTAATTTATAAAACAGAGCCCATAATTGGCTGGGAACTTGCATAATTAGCAGGTTAGCTTGGCAAATCAGCAAATCTCAAGGATCTTCCTATCTCTGCTTTCTCAGTGCTGGAATTACAATTGTGCCTGGCTCTCAGAATATGGGTGCTGAGAAATCAACTGAGGTCTCCATGTTTACCCAGTGACTGAGCTTTTTCCATACCTCTTTACATACCATTCTAATTTTAACCTATTTTTTTCTGTATGATCCCAACTTTAAAGCCTCCCTCTTTTTTCTAACTAGGTTTAAGATTTTTGTCATCTTGAACCCCAGCCATCTCTCTCAAGTCAACTCTATTGACCAGGTTGATGGATCATCATCCCCTAAACTCCATCTCACCCCAATCTCCCTTTCTACTGGAAAGTCCCTACCCAGGAAGAATGTGTCTCCTAGCACCTGTACCATTTCAGTAGAAGCTTTTCTGAGTGCTTTCACCAGCCAGCTCAGTTTCAAACATTTTAGAGCCTATGAGCTCCACCTGTGCTACAGTGTACTCACACCCAGAACTCTAGCAGCCTCATTCTCTACAGGCCCATTGATCTATGTGACTCCTATATCAGCACAAAGTTGTTGTTGCTGGCTGACTGCAACTGATGGAAATGGAAATTACATCCTCTGCTAACGCAGGCTGTATTACAGCTCAGTGATTTGAGATTTGAAAGTTGGTATTTCTTGTAAATACTAAATGGAAAGGGCAGTGGACTATTGTGTGGGTTCAGGTGTCTGTGTGACCTGGTGTTAATTATCTAACCCGCCTGAGCTTTGTTCTTCATTACTGTAGCATTTGTAAGATTGCTTCACCTGTTTGAGCGGCGATCTTATTAGGATTGCTGTCAGGATTGAATTGCATGATGGTTATAAAAGCCCTTCACAAATAAAAGAGTATGTCACAATGCAATGTGGTTTGCTTCATTAGCAGCAGCTGCATTCCTCTGTTTCTGTCTTGGTCTGGATGTCTATGTTCTCACCCCAAGCAAATATCCTTTCTTCAAGCTACACTACTTAAAATCTAAAATGTAAGCAATGGTACTAGCCGCTTTCAGAAGGGCTGTTAAATATGTTTTAAATTTTCACATTTATATCATGACAAGCCATAAGTACTGTGTTTGTTGAATTCTCTCTCTTTTAAATTGTGTCATGACTCAAACACTCACTGTCTGAATGGATACTGGGCAGTCATATGGAAAGATTTTAGGAAATAAAAGCCATTTGTCTACTTCAGCGTTTTTGTATTTTATATCATTTGCACACTGCTTTTCAAGCTGGTTTATCGTGTCTGGATAATCTGTGCTATAGCCATTTCAACTTTGAAATTACTGCAAAGAAGTAATTGATCCTCTGCTTCAATATTCCCGCTGTTTCATTAGCTCTCTTACAATTTGGGAGAAATCTATTTCTCACTGATGTTGAAAAAACATAACAAGGCCACAGCAGGGAGGCACTAGCTTCATTAAAGACCATTATTACAAAAGCAAAATGATCGAGGGCAAATTGTTTCTGGCCTTGTAGTCCTGGTCCTGCAGCCCACATTAATCTGTGCATTTGGAACCGCAGTCAATTTGTTATCTTCTCTTTATCACTCACTTCCTGTTGGCAGCCCCTGGTGGTGCGAGGCTTGTCAATCCACAATCCAGCGGATTTCTTCTTCTGTTGATTAAAAACAAGCTAAGCCTCTTTGGAAGTAAGGGCTAAAGACTGTCAATATCTGAATTAATTTCTGCCTTTCAAAATATCAGAATGCTGGTTTCCAGCATGTGGACGCCAGTATTATTTAAAGAGTGAGTGAGCAGAGAAAGCATAGAAATTTTGACCCACTCAGGCTTCCATCTATCATGGGAGACTATAATAAGGGGCTGACAAAGAAGGATTTAAGATAGAGAATCAGAGATTGCTCTATTAATCTAGTTTAACTGATACTAAAATCTGACAGAGCGAATTACAAGTTGCGGGCAGTAACGCTTATCAATTCATTACTACTTTCAAGGGTCTCCCATACCTTCTTTCTGCCTCCAGCTTCTGGCAAAGGACAGCCTTTTACAGTTCAATTTCTCAGTTTATTTTTGACTGCTTTTAATTAAGTTTGATGGCCTGCTTCTGCACTACTGAAGTTATTGGAGTCGCAAAGCACTTTGCTGTTATAATGATAGCTCCCTTGATGTCTGTTCATTATTAACTGCTTTTCAAAAGTGCTGCTCTCAACTCTCATTTTATAAATATTTAAATAACTGTGAATTTCTATAACATAAATATCCATGCACAAAAGGCCAGTATTCTACTGCCTATTTAATAGGTTAGACAGAGTAAAGTAGAAATCTTTTCTGTACTGTCATGTGTGATGTTAACTGGGAATGTTCTCAAATCATCCCAAATAGAGGGCCTTAATCAAATAGCATCAGAATCTCAAAACTAACAATGATTGGCTTGGTGACCTAAAAGTTTATGGCAGTCACATATGAATTAATTATAGTAAACAGTACGGAAAAAAGAATGAATTTTTTATATCAATAAATGTTGAATTTTTAAAAGTATTTTAGGAAGTTATTTTGTTTTGGTCTTAGAATAATGAACATTGAGAAGATATTGGAGTCTGGGCTACAGTCTTAGAACACACCTCAAAAAATTAAAATAAACACAGAAAGACTTTAAAAATTAGAAAACAAATGTTACTTTCTAGAAGAAAATTCCAATAGAGAAATTGAGAATTAAAAGCCTCATAGTACACCAAATCTATTCTAATGATCATAGAAATTAATTTTCTCTCTTCACCTATTCCTCTGGAAAATATATGTTTTGAAGAAAACAACAACAAAACCTACAAGGACCCAGAGACTGAAGACAATAGGAAAAGAGAAATGGTGTTGGCAGTGGAGTTAATAGCAGTTTATGCTGTTTTGAGCACTGTCCTTACTCAGTAGCCAAAGTGCTCCTAACACGGTCTCTATTGTATAATACACAGGAGACAGAGTCATCAAAACAGCAAGAAACTACCCAGGACTCACAAATTCAATACATGGTAAGACTAGGACTCAGTTCCAGATAGCCTCTGTGATTTCAGAGGTAATGTCCTGCTCATGTAGTCTATGTCTATGAACTGGAGAAGTCTGGAAGCAGAAATAACTGATGTATCTGAGTTGGCATACATATCAGAGTCAGCAAATCCCACACAGATATAGTGCACGGACCTGGTCAGAGAAGAACCAGGTGCTTGAAGGCAGAAATAAAAATATGGTTCTCGAAAGGGAAAATCATGACATTTTAATGTAGTTGTTCTCTTTCCCTACATAGCATATATTCCATATTTCAATCCTCTCCCATCAGTGAAACCTAAATAATTTATTCTGTGTGGAAAATCTACCAGAAGAAAAACTGATATTTGGAGAAAAGTACAAAGTTGACTTACAGAATCAAGGGGCCTGTACTTGGCTTGATTCTGAGATCATTGGGAGCCAGCTGTCCTTACCCACCCTCATCTTCGTTGAAGTGGGTAAGGGAAACTAACTACCATCTGGACAAAATTATGTAAGTAACTGTAAGTGATAATAACACTGGAAAAGGACTGTGGCTAAACAGGGGTGGTCACAGATTCAAACAGGAAAAATGACCTCCTACCAACACTTAAGTGAGAAAAGGTATGTGAATTATAAAAAAGCAAAAGAAAGGCAATTTAAACAGTTCCCAGAGACCAAATATATCATCATAAAAATTAGGTGGAGAAGATACTTGAAAGAAAAGGGAGGATTTACTTTTGTTCAAAGTTTCAAAGGTGAGGGTCCATGATCAATTGCTATATTGTTTCCAGGCGTATTAGTGTCTAGAATTCCAAGAACAAAAGGCTTGAAGCAGCAAAGCCTCTCAGATCAGGGCAACAGGAACACAGCATGTTGGCACTCAAGAAGTTTGTCTTTCTTTAAATTTTATTATTCTAGATGGTGCCAGCCATAGTCAAACCATGTTTTCCCTCTTGGATAATTCTCTCAGAAGAAGTCCCGCAACCAAAATAGAAACACTTTACTTATCTAGATGTGTTTGAATCCAATTGGGCCGACCATAAAAATTATCCCAACCAAAGAGTAATCTCCTGGGTTCAAGCACTATTTAATAGTAATCATGAAAGACTATGACAGTTGTAGGAAACACAGTGACAGGAGAAACATAGATTTTTTTTCTCTGCACGCAGAGAAAATAAACCACTCTCTAAAACCAACTTATTTCTATACCAAGGTATATACATTATCAAGACTTGCAGAATTCTGCTTCCTACAACAAGATAAGGAGAAATAGGAGTCATCTACAAATGAGAAGGCCATTTAGCTAGCATCAGGTGAAAACTTTAACTGTTAGAGAAAATCATTGGCAACCTGCCTTGAAGACCATTATGATAATATATGTGTGCCTTCCCATGTTTCACATTCCCTAGGCATCTTGAAAAAGAGGTTGGACAAAGCCAGGAGATTGAATGACGAACTAGGAAAGTATGCAATCACGGATCAGATTCCCAGAAAACAAAAACAGAAGCAAGGAGCATGCACAAATCAGAATCAAAAGCAGAAGGTGCTACCCAGTCGATTAAATGTCCATTTTCCTTTCTGTGCCAGAATTTGTGAAATTTCAAATTATCAGATATGTCCACTGTAATCTCAAAATACCCAACAATAGGAGATAGACTAGCAATATTGTTTAACTAATATTTGCTGTTTCAACTTCAGATTACATACATACATTATTTTTGTTATGTATCGTGCTATTTAACTGCTACAGGAACTTAAAATAAATTAACAAACAACCTATAAACTGATCACAAAGTGTTATACTATTGATCACTATTCAGTCACTGCTTGATTATTATGTAAAAATGTGAGAGAACTGTTTTCATTACATGTGAGATAAAAGCATCTACTCATTGGACAGAAATTTACATCTTTGTGTAAGAAGAAACCTACATATATTGATTGTGTATCCAGTTATGCTCTGGGCTCTCATTTGGCATCTCATCTCCAGCAGCTAGATCAGATGACTCAACTGCTGAGATTTTGATACTTGAGGTCTAAAAGTATAATAAATAGCATTGAAGAGAGTCCTATATTAAATAAATACATGAAGATTAGTTTACCTTGTATGATAATCCAAGCATCATTGATTTTATAGTAATAATTTTAGAATAATTGTTATTTTCTTAATATTGAGTAGATGAAGGAATGTTTCATCAGTTTCAAAAATTTCAATTACAAGCACACAATTTTGACTATATTCTTTAACATAAATTATCTTTACTTTAAATTTCTTCCTTCTGTTTCTATCTGAGATTATCCCAATTCCCCTTCTTTAATTCTTGCCTTCTAATAGCTGTGTCTTCAAACAAATGTATTCTGAAAGCCATCTCTTTTTGTTGCTTCTGGTAGTTTGTTATGTTATGCCAAATGAATGTCTGCAGGAAGGTCACTTTAATCTGTATACCCATCCCCAACTTGTTCATTCAGTCTTAAACATCTCAATCTACTCGTAAAATGGGTTATCGGTAAGGAAATGTGTTAACTGCCCAAGCCAAAATAAATTGATTAAAGTGATATTTGAAAACTGTAGGAACATTTCCAATTGACATTATTTTTATTGTTTCTGAGAAGAAGCCCTACCATGTAGTCTACATTGGCTTGAGTTTTTGATCTTATACAGTACCATAGATGTACCATAGCACAGCTTGGGGTATCATGCCTTGTTCTTACTGGGAACACAGTATTAGTTCTTTTAGAATTTTGTATAACCTGCTTCAATAATATTCATCCCCCTACTCTGATTCTTCTCAATACACATTGCCTTTCTTGCCCAACTTTGAACTTTTTAAAAAACCATTAAGATGAATTTGTGCTGCCCAAATTTTCTTGGGTTTGTGCAGTATGGTTCACTTACTATGGACTATACTCTCAAAAGTGTCTCTCCTAACTAGGCAGTGCTGACACATGCCTTTAATCCCAGAACTCAGGAGGTAGAGGCAGGTAGATCTTTGTGAGTTTGAGGACAGGGTTGTTTTTGTGCCCAACTTTCATATAATTGCTGGTATTTGGTCTGGGTGTCATCACCAATAAGAATTCATGTGCATGTCTCCTGCTATGGTTGTTTGAAAGAAAATGGACCCCAAAGAGAATGACACTATTAGGAGGTGTGGCCTTGTTGGAGGAAGTGTGTCACTGTGAGGGAGGGCCTTGAGGTCTCTCTTGCTCAAGCTTCTCAGTGAGACTGTCAGCTGACTTCCTGTTGCCTGCAAGAAGTAGTTCTCTCAGCTCCAGCATGACTTCTACCTACACATGGAAATGCACAGGAAAATGGACTGAATCTCTGAAGCTGTAAGCTTGCCACTCCAATTAAATGTTTTCTTTTTAAGAGTTGCCATAGTCATGGTGTCTCTTCACAGCAATTGAAAACCGTAAGATACCTGCAGCATCTAGAAGATATAGTTCTTTTAGTAACCCACTACCTTTGGATCTTATACTCTTTTGGACCCTTTCTAAAATGATCGTGAATCTTGGGAGGAGGATATGCATTGTGTATGTTTCATTTACAGGGGAGGATTCTATAGTCTTTTACTTACATCTCTTCCAATTGTAGGTCTCTGCATTTATCGGCATCTACTGCAAATCAAAGCATCTGAGATGAGGGCTGAGAGTTGCAATGATAATGTATCTGGTGGTTTAAATAGGAATGGCCCCAATAGACTCATATATTTGGATGTTTGGTTATTTATGAGTGGTGCTGCCTAAAACAGGGATTAGGGGGTGTGACCTTGTAAAAGTAGGTGTATCACTAGGTGTGGGCTTTGGGGTTTCAAATGCTCAAGCCAGGCTCAGTGTCTCTTTTGCCTGCTACCTGTGGATCTGGATGCAGAACTCTCAACTACTCTCCAGCAACATGTCTGTTTGCATCCTGCCATATTTTCCACCATGATGACAATGGACTAAACCTTCGAATTGTAAGCAAGCCCAATTACATGCTTTCCTTTATAAAAGTTGCTGTGGTCATGGTGTCGGTTCATGGCAATAGAATATTTACTAAGACAATATGTAAAACAATGTCACATGGAGTCAGTTTAAATATTAGTAGGTTTTCTTCTGTTGCCTATTATCTGTCTAGTTATAGATTCTTGACTGCCAAATTGTGCCAGGTATAGCTTTCAACTTTTGTGGAATAGAATTAAAGACAAAACAGAAAGGGTTTTATTACTCCTCTCACTTCATGCCAGTAAGACACCAGTGGGCAGGCCATGTATTATTGTAGCTTGTAGATTTCATAGCTGCTTAGGACTGATTTTTCTCTCTTTCATAGTGCTATGAAAACTAGAAAATAGGATCAAAGTCCTAGGTCAGTACTAGCTTAATTTCTACATGTTCTATGACTCAAGTACATGTCTTCAGTAATAGGAACTTACCATCAAGTTTTAGAGGATAACCAAGAGCAACAGAAATTGCCTATGGCATTTGAGGGCTATTGGATTTTATAGGCCAACAACTCCAAAAGAAGTAAGCATTCCTGGCAGTGGGCTTTTTATTTGTTAGCCTCCAGTGTCTAGTAGGGTCAATTTTCCCTATTACAGGGTAATTCCACTTTTAATACTCTCTTCTCTCCTCTCTCCTCTCTTTCTCTCTCTCTCTCTCTCTCTCTCTCTCTCTCTCTCTCTCTCTCTCTCTCTCTCTCTCTCTGTTTCTTTCTTGCTCACCCTGTGTAAACTAATATTGTAGTAGATATGTATAGTATTTGTATTAATAGTGTGAAAATGTTAGGAAGTTTGATAAAGAGGTTGGTACAAGTGCTTTGTGAAATCTAAGTTCTGGTTTTTGTTCAGAAAGGTAGAGCAAGTTCCTGAATATTTTTGTAATATAACCTTTGCATGTTAATCTACACCTTATTTAGCATTATGTAATCTTGAATTTGAATCTGTATTTGTTTACTATAAATGGAAAAATACTCCCTATAAAATACTAAGATTAATTTTAATACTTACAAAGACTCCTGATTTATGACACTGGGATAATTTGTTGTAGAAAATTAAGATGTTTCAATGTTGTAAGAGAAAGAGATTCTTCATTTTATCTTACTTTGTGTGTCTTAGAAGTTGATTTTACTTGTTCATTCTGTGACATTAAATCATACTGTGTCCTCCACAGATGCAGTCCTCCACAGATGCAGTAAAAGTATTATACACTCAACCATTGTAAAATACCATGTATTTCAACACTTAGAAAAATTTTGTATAAAATTATTCCTACTGCACAATTTGTATGGGTTTTATCCAGTATATAAAGTGCATGGATTACTGGAGGAGGCTCAAAACAAAACAGGAAACTCCTTGAAATATAATTCAAGACCCAACATCAGAGACACATGCTGCTCTTTTTCTGCATTAACCTTTCTTACTGCCTTGCATAACAAATCCTCACTGTCTTTTCCTGTGTCCTTTACATTGAAGTCATTATTTTTGAGCCTATTATTCCTACATGTTCACTGTCATTACTTAGCCCACACATCTATCCTATTTGATTTATATCAAGTGCAGCTTTCTTCCACAACCTTCTCAGTTGCTTATCACATTCGTGTTCAATGAGGAAAACAACTGAAACATCATCTCATTTTGTCTCTTAGCAAGATAGTTACTTAAAACCAAGATAGTTACTTCAGATTATGTGTATGCATTATGTAATGCACTACTAGTGTCTTTATATATGCTGTGTTTGCTAACATGAGTGATAGATTATTTAAAACATTTTATTGATATCCATATTTTCCACAGATCTAGTGATGCACAATGTACATAGTAGGTACTAGTATATTTTTAAAGATATTTGTTTTTTACTTTTAATTAAATCTGTGGATATATGCCTGTGTGGGCATATGTGCGTGAGAATGCATTAGAACCCATGGAATCCAGAAGAGGGCATTAGATTCCCTGGAGCTGGAGTTGAAGGTAGTTTTGAGCCATTTGATGGGGGGTACTGAGATCCAAACCTACGTCATCTGCAAGAGTAGCAAGTGATCTTACATCCTGAGCCATATCTCCAGGTTATAGTAGGTTTTAATAGATTTCATATTTTTATTAGCCATTGAAAAGCCTCTTGTAAGGCTCATTTTATCCCCAGGGGATTTTCTGGCCACTTACAGTTTCTCTATGTGAGTAAAGGACACAGGAAACTCCATCTGAGTTTTGGTTACAAGAACATAATTCACCATACTTGTATTACATGTTACTTGGAAAGCTAAGTATTTTGAATATGACCAACAACAGATTAACCTTAATTTATTCTAGATGTATATTCCTCAATGACTGTTAACACCTACTGTGTGAAAAATATTTCACATCATTATATGATTTTTAAATATTTTGCTATACTATGCAAAATATTTATATCAAGAAATATAATTCCAAGCTAAAGCTTACTGTTACTACAATTGTTGTCAACAATGAATAATCTTCACTGCTACATATTAACTGCACTGAAATTTGAGATCACGGAGTGATTAATATGTGGCCAGCATTAATTTCAGATCAATGAGTCAATTCCATCTTAACATTCTGTGCCTTTAATTTTCAGATCACAAGTATTTTGTGAGTGGATTTTATGAAAATGAATTACTTTATGTCATTTTCCTGGGATTTTCTGCAGCAATGAATTCCTTTTTCTAAGAGGAGAGAGACATCTTATGAACCATTGTTCCTGGCTGACTTAATGGGAACCCCATGTACATTAAGTGAGAAGGAGGAAAATGTCTCCATGAACACCCTTCATGGCTTTACACCACCATGAAGAGATTTCACTACAGGAAGGAAAGTAAATGCATATAATGTTATAATGAAAAAAAAAAAGGAGAGAAAGAAATGAAAACTCAGAGAATCCTCTGGCTCCTAACCTCATTAGAACAGATAATAACTAAATTCTATTTTACTTTTGAGGCAAGGTCTTATTATTTAGCCCTGTCTGGACTGGAACTTGCTATGTATAAATGTGATGAGCATGGTCTACATATATCCCTTCAGATGTATGGACTGGGGAGGATGTGAGTTGGTTTGAATTTCAGTCTGGCTGTCTCTTGTACTGCATCGATTTAATATAATATGGGTCAGAATTTTATAGGGAACTCAAATTTGATGGAAAGTTTTCATGTTCAAAATCCTCATCAATAGGGACTGAAGAACAGTCCTGAAAAAATAAAACAACATGAGATGTTCTGTGATGGGAAGCATAGCTACAAGAATACCCAGGGTTAAAGAGTTAAAGGCAAGGAATCCTGAATAAATCTTCCTAAGAACAAATACATGCACTGAAGAAAATGTTTTATTTTTTAAAGACATCAGTATTGGAGAAGGAATGCCCAAGATACTTGTGATTTGTTAATATTGAGGTAACACAAAATTAGAGTTTGATTGGGGTTTTGAATTTGAGAATATGGAAGTATTTGGTAAAAGAACAAAATATGCAATGTAATTTGGAAACTACACAATGTACACTTCTGAATTTAAGTCAAACATACAATATAGATAAGAGATAGACAGTAAGATTCTGAAGGGTAAATGGTTCTGGACAGCATTGTCCATGGAAAAGACAAGAATATAGGCATGTGAGAGAGGTAACTACCAGTGATTTTAGTAATGCCTATCTACATTAATACATCTGATGTGCCACAATGGAATAAAAAGAAACACAGAAAAACATGCCAACAAAACACAAGTAAACTTCAGAGATTTAATAAGCAACATAGTCAATACTATGATTATTTTTCTTAATAACACAGCAAAGAGTTAAATCATATACATATATGTTGAAATATGATGATGAAACATTATGAAAATATCTTCCATTCTAAGATCCTGGAACCTTCGCTGGACCTTACAGATAAAGTTAAGAATACACATTTAGGTCACTTAAAGCTTAAGACTCCTATCCCATTTGCACGTATCCTGTTTGTTTAACCTGTCTTTAAGAGAACAATGCAAAAACCAGCCTTAAATTCATTGGATTTCCCATGTAATCAGCTCTTACAACTTAAGCTAAAGCATAGCTGTAATTTTAAATTATGCACTCTTCCATGCCCCTGTTCCAAAGTTAATGCAGTGTGTTCTGATAATTTGCTGAAAACAGCAAATATAGGGTGAAACCATTATTTAAGAAACCTTAAAAAAATGAACTTCCAACACAGTTGTTGAGTGCAACATACAGGTATCACTTGATAAACAATGATGTTAGGGTCCACTGATATGTGGGTCATTTGGAGTCATTAATTTAACCCCTTGTAAATCTCTGTTAAAGATTTCCATAAAGTAACTTTTCCATGTGATGTTGGGTGTTCAACAAATACATAGTAAAGCCTTTTGTTAGGGACAGACAAACTCAAAAGGTACACCAGGCAGACAGACAGACAGAAAGTCAGAGAAAGAGAGAGAGAGAAAGAGAGAGAGAGAGAGAAAGAGAGAGAGAGAGAGAGAGAGAGAGAGACTCATGAGACAGCCTCTTCAGGCAGGCACAGGTTTAAATTTGTATAACGAATAGATTTGGAGATGGAAGACACAGGAAAAGTGAAGTAGAGAATTCAAATTTGGGCTCTATCTACACATCATTGGTGACCCTAAGTTTATTATTAATGTCTTTGAACTGACAGCATTTTGATACTTTGTGTGGGAAATCTTTAATGTGTTTAACCCATGCAGTGAAAAATATTATTTAATACATGAAGTTAAATACTTTATACAAGCTTAAAAACATACATTAATATTGAAATTTATACAACAGGTACAACTTATTCTATAAGTTCCCATAAAACAACAAGTGTACAATATATGTGGGCGTAATGCAGATATTACCCATGTTCAATTTAATATTTGTAGAATTTATGCAGTAACTAGATAGCAACTCTTGTTATCACAAAATAGGTTATTTTTCGTATTACAAAATAACATATGAATATATATTGATTTCATATACAAATATGTCATGTTGCTGCAATTCTTGGAAATCTTTTTAGTGTCTCTGGAAGTTAAATTTATTCTTTTCATTATGAATAAGCTTCAAACTGAATTTTCTAACTAAAGAAGCCCTTTGATTTAGAAAAATATAGATTAGAAAACAAAAAGTTAATCAATATATTAATTATGTATACAATCACATTATATATGATTATATATCACTCTACTACATATCATATAGTATAATCATTATATATATATATATATATATATATATATATACGTATATACACACAATTATATCATATATATGGCATTAAATCAATTTACCATGCTGACCTCTTTGCCACTCTTTTCTTTTCATACATAGAAAAATATTAAAATCCTTATTTTTTTCCTTTATAAAGTACCTTCTTCTCATTGTAGAAGCATTCTTTGAAGACATGTGTTTTTAATAGTTATATATATTTCTATAAGTTCTATATGATCATACTTGAGATTTTCATAATTTTCAATGCCACTAAAACAGACAAAGACACACCCTATCATTCAAATCATTTTTGATATTCCTAATTATTGCTTGTAGAATTGCTGTGTCAGAAGAAAGAGGCATTAAGATACACAGCATTGATGCAGGGAGGAGGGGCTTGGACCTGCCTTAGCTGAATGTACCAGGCTTTGCTGACTCCCCATGGGAGGCCTTACCTTATCAGAGGAGGGGATGGAGAGTGGGTTTGTGGGAAGAGTGTGTGAGGAGGGTGCAGAGGAGGGATAAGAATGAGATCTCTGGTTAGAATGTAAAATGAATAAAAAAATTCTTAATAAAGAAAATAAACAAATAACAAAAGATACTTGATAAACTGACCAAATGCTTACTGTGTACTTTTTATTTTTCCATAACCCTGTCCCTAGTATTTGTCTTTTTTCTTTTCTTTACCCTTAAAAATGTTTAAGGCTGAGAATCAATGGGAATTACACACAAAACACAAGAATTTTGAAGACTGCTACGTAGGTTTTACAAAGTACGTAATTTTTTAATGAAGTTGTTAATATCAATCTTCCCTTTCCTACCTCAATAGTCTATGGCTCTAGCTCATGAAAGGCTCATGCTGACACTTTTTGTACAACCTTGTATTTTAGCTAAGCTAATCATATATTTAAACTAATTATATCTAGCTAATGATTAAATGTTTCAGAGTTCAAAACTTTTGTAATTTTAAAATCAGAAAAGAGTCTTTTGAGTCAGTCAGCAATTTGCCTGTTTGAATTGTCTATTCTGTGAGTGATAAAATTTGTTGTCACTGTGCTAATTTAGCCTTATGACATCTGTTGTTAAGATAGGAAACATTGCTAGAAACTGCCCACCCCTACTCCTCACTTCTGTGGGCATGTGATCATAACCTTTCCTGCTTGCTCAGGCATTTTGACCCTTGCTTTAAAATTAAATCTATGTATTCTATAAATCCTGTCATTCAAATTTATAAGGGAGAAGTATGCATTAATTTTAGATACATTATGAGATAATTCTTTGTTTTTTGAGAGAGTTTTTTTTAACTATTATTCTTCCCTCATACATTCCACCCCAACCTCAGATTCCCTTTCCTCCATTGCTCTAAGCCACCTCCCCTCTTACCCAGATAAACTCCTCTTCTGTTTCCCTTAAAAAAAGAAAGGAAAAAAAAAACAAGAAAAGAAAGAACAGGCCACTCAGGAATATCCAATGAATATGGCCTAACAAGATACAATAAGACTGGGCACAAAAGCTCGTATCTTGGCAACCCAGTAGGAGGAAAAGGGTCTCAAGTCCAGGCAAAAGAATCAGAGATGCCCTGAACTCCCGATGAGAAACAAAATATATTTATATTTTAATGTTTAAAATGTGCTTGTGAAACTTCAGTATGAATTCTGTAGAATAAAGATAGAGAGAAGCAACATTGAATCATGGAGACATGGCCATATTTGACATACTCAACTCACCTGGAGCCAAAGCTCATGATGTCCCTCAGCATTAGGGCCAGCATACTGACAGGCGCATCACTGGGGTTTCACAGGCCAGGAACCGCTTGCTTTTTATTTCAAGCTGGAACAAAATATAATGTTAGTCACCTTTTTATTTCCTTTCAAATTTAATAAAATATTCATTATGCTATTTTTCCTGTCATATGAGATGTTCATTTATCAGAAAACTCAATACAAAGGGAACAGTGTAAACTCTTGACCTCTATAATTTACACCTCAATGGTTAATACTAGACCTGTGTCAAGGGACCATCTATATTTTATCTTCTATAAAATGACTCTTATAAAAATTATCACTTCAGTGCAATCATTCATATCCATTTGGTTTAAGTAATTGATATGCTAATTCAAGAAGCCATTTTATATGCATTGTCTTTAAAGACTATAAACCCAAATACATTTTAAACCTCAAAAGAAGCAAGTTTTAAAAATATTATTTACACTATTGCTATGGAAAGGAATATTAATGATACATAAGTTATTGTATTGTCATTCCTACAGACCTGTGTCTCTCTTACCCCATGTACCTTATCATGACAGAAGACGACCGCCTCATCAAATGTGCCAGGATGCGGCTGTTGTGAAACTGGTGATGAACACATGCGGAGATTATAGGAAATGCAAAACCTTTAGGTTGGGCTACCCGTGTGAATGAAATATGTCAGTGAGGATATTCCACTCACCACTGTTAAACCACTAGACCTTCACTGCATTGAGGCACACACATCTCAGGTGCCATCACAGTGAGGAACACTGAACACACACCAGAGAAGGCAGTAACACATCTGATTTTCCAGAGTGGTTTTTTGTTTGTTTGTTTGTTTGTTTGTTTGTTTGTTTTTAAATGTTTGCCCTCTTGAATTTGTCTCTGATTCGCCAGGGCTTCTGTGACTTGCTGATATTACTGATGTTCTCTGTCTTCCTACATGCTAAAATACACTCCTGCATGACTCACTTACAATATCCCCTTACCACTGATTTGACACAAATTGTCTGTGTTACTACCTGATTCCAATACTACTTTCTGGAATAGAATAAAATTCCATTTATCTCTACATGTATTCCCTACTTCAAACACTGCCCTCTAGTGGCCTTCTAGGGATTGTTTATTTCATTTATCCAGGTACTGATCATTAAATAATTACTTTTTGGATTTTGTGAAGTGTGTTATCTTTACAAAGAACTACTTGATTTTATTAAACTCTACTTCAAAATAGACTGTTGTTCTACTCTTCTGTCTCTCTTTATAATGCACGGATATTTTTTGTGGTGGTTTGTCTCTGTCTCTGTTGAATCATTCTTGAACCTTCCCTCATCCCTTAAGTTTTTTCTGTTCCTTTGTTCCTGCCATGGTAGAATTCTATCAATTTCCACTTAGACAATAATAATAATGTTGACACATTGATTAAGTGTTATATAAAAGCAAAAAGCACTTTCAAATTAAGATAATTTACTGAGAGTCTATTAATGATCCTGCTTACACAAATATGGCTATATGAGGGACATTGCCTCTCTGGACCTGTGGATGGCCCTGCCCAGGCTTCATTGGGTGGTAGGAAAGGAGTAACTGCTATTCTAGAATGATGCAAAATGTCTGTAGGGACATTCTGAAATGGAGCAGTGGCTTTTGACATAGGGTCACAGGTAGCACAAGTTGACAAGGCAGATGGGAGCCCTATCATAAAACACAATCTTAACCCTTCCGACAAGTTTCCTGTGAGACAACACACTTGAAGCCCAAGGGGTAGAGAGGTCGGGAGGTTGCTGATGAGGTCCATGTGCACTAGCATCTGGGTTAGGAAAATCATCAAAAGGACAGAAAATGAGATGAAAGAGCCAGCGACATCTCTATGCATGCTGAAGTGAATAAGAAAGAAATCAAAAGCAGATCTAGGTTTCCTTTCTGATGTAAAAGTGTGACCTAACAAATTGACGAAATTTTGTAGTTCTCTGAATGATCACCTGCATAATGGAAATGATCATACATGCTTCAGGACTCCCTCCGGTGAGAGCAGCAGACACCTCCAAGCACACACTATTAACCGTTTTGCTACATTAGTACTGTTGGCAGAGTGGCTCCCTCAAATGAGCAGATACAGAAAGCTTTAGAAGGCTGAACTCTATAACGACTTCAATAAAGCATGCATTTGTTAACCATCATTTCCATGAGTTTTCCCGCTGCTAAGGATGATTCATGTCCTGTCATCTCTGATACACTTTCCTAGAAAGCTCTCACTGTATGACAATGAAGTCATAATGGATCAGTTGCTCATCTCATTCTTTCAACAGTACACCAGACAACACTAGGTTAAGGAAGGAAGGTTTGTCTGAGCTCAGTAGACCCATAGTCACATCAGGACGCACAGTCTGTTCAGTCCAACTCCAGAAGTCCCCATAGTCATTAATAGTCCCAACACTGTTTCAAAGCGCAAGATCCAAGGCTCATTTGTGTCTCAAGAAATCCCTCAACTGTACAAAATGTTACATAATTCCAACACAAGGTGGTCCAGAGTAAGCATTCCCTTTCCAGTACTGAGGGATGGGGAGATGGGGGGAGAAGTGGGGAAATGAATCAAAGCAATATACGTACCCTGCAGGGTAAATATGAAATTCTTCAACTCTATGTCACACATCAGAAGTTCATGATAGGATCATTTGGGCTCTGAGGGGAGAGGGGAGCTAAGGTAGCCTGAG
Organism: Onychomys torridus; assembly: GCF_903995425.1. NCBI lineage: Eukaryota > Metazoa > Chordata > Mammalia > Rodentia > Cricetidae > Onychomys > Onychomys torridus. The sequence continues at coordinate 95,312,761 of NC_050444.1, forward strand.
ATCTCTGGTTCAACTGTCTGTAGTACATATGGTTTATGTCCTGAGCCAAACTCACTGTATTTCCTCAATACCATAGGGTCTTCATTACAATGTAGGAATCTTCACCACAGCTTTACTCAGCAGCCCTGAGTACATCTTTGCCTGGATGCCAATGTTGCTGCTCACTGCCTGGCTTCAGCTCCCTGGACTGAGTTGCATCAACTTCTATGTGATGAGTTTAGAAGACTCTTTCCAGCAGTTAATTTTAAGGAGCAGGGAAACTGTTCAATGGCAATTTTAGTTGAGGCTCTCTCCTTTCTCAATAATTTGTATTTTCATAAGATGGAGTGCTGGGTGGGTCGAGTCTTGCAAACCACAAGGATTCTTTTTAACAGAGACTAAACTACCTAACAATTATAGATGTTCAAATGTCTGCATTCTCCTTATCCTAAACTTTATTTTCTCACTGTTCCTTGCAGAACCACATTTTTCTTATCTTTCTGCTCTCTTTTTGCACTGACAACTGTAGATATGGATGAGAGCAGCAAGTAGCAACCATAGCACACCTTGAATACTGTGATGTTTTGGAAGTTTTCCATCAATAAAATCAGTTCATTTGGTTTAAATTCAGCCCCACTCAAACTCTTAAGACATGGGCAGGGTACACTGAATGCTTTGCAGGGCTATCACACTTTTTTTTTTCCAGTCCAGGACCTGATGAAGTCTCTGCTTTCTTCTGAAAGCTTTTAACCCAAGTCTCCACTGCCACATTTCTCTAAGCATTTTTGTATTTTAATATCCCACCCTGATGGTCCAATAAGCTCTGCTAACAGCACTCTAAGATGTTTGAAGCTCAAAGTTTCAAAGTCTTCGATGACTTTTTATCCTGCATACAGCAGTCTCCTCTGAGACTGAAATATTGTATCCCACAAGGAGGCTCTCTAAGCCAGGTGAACACCCAAAATAGCTTTAGGAAGTCCCTGAACCTGACCTAGTATATAAGGCCACCTGCTTCCTAGAGCAAACAATAAAGGCTTTTGAGAACCACTACCAGGCAAGCCAACCTGCAAAGAAGATTCTGAGACCATCCAGCAGAACTTCTGGGAAGAGGTTCAGACCAATTGAGTTACTTGGAAAGGACACTCTATCCTGCGGGGTTGCCTGCCAGCCACACATCCTGCCTCAGGTTCCCCAGCTTTTGTGAGCTGTCCTAAGTGCTGTGGTGGGCTTTGGTGATGCTCCTTTCAGTAACTCCTCACCTGTATTCCTGTAAGTAACCCCAATAACACCCATTGGTTCATCAAGTTGGACTTTGGTACTGACTTTGGCCTTTTATGGGCTCCCTATCTCAGTTGAGCAGACTTGTGGTATTCTTTCTACAGGAAAAGTCTTGTCACAGAGCATTCCTTCCTCAAACTGGTTCCAAAGACCTAAATGTTGAGACTTAGAAGAGCCACAGACTCACTTGTAGTACCAATTTTCTATGTCATTGTTTGGGGGAAATAGGCCGCAAAAGCAGTTTAAGGAAGCAAGTGTTTTGGCTCACCCTTCATGATGGGGAATTTTAACAGCAGGGGCAGGAGGCCGCTAGTGGAGAATATGGCATGTCCCTGCACAGCTAGTTTGTTCCTGTTTCCAGTCAGGGTCTTCCCACCTTAATCAACCCAATCCAGGTAATCCTTCACAGGCATGGTTAGAAGCTTCTCTTCCTAGTAATTTTGGGGCCTCAAAAGACGTCAATCGATCAGTATTAAGCATTACCCATGGGGAGGCTGTCCTTGGCTCTGGGGGAAAACTGAGTACTCTTTACTTGTTCTTCCAGGGAACAAGAAACACTGCATAGCAGTTATGATCCTTGAGGAGGCAGTTACCATAGCTAACAGGTGTGTGCTCGAAGGAGGCTGATCACTGTCAGCTTTTCTGTACATCCCTATAACTCTACCTCCCAAGTACTGGGATTACAGGCATGTGCCACCATTCTTGGTTTGTATGGTGCTGGGGCCAAATCCAGGGCTCCATGCATATGATACAATTACTCTAGCAATAAAGCTGCATTCCAGCCTGGCGGTGGTGGCACACGCCTTTAATCCCAGCACTCAGGAGGCAGAGGCAGGTGAATCTCTGTGAGTTTGAGGCCAGCCTGGGCTACAGAGTGAGATCCAGGAACGGCGCAAAGCTACACAGATAAACCTTGTCTCGAAAAACAAAACACAATAAAAGCTGCATGCCAACACTTGCTTCTATCCACCTAACACATTTGTTTGAATTATTTAAAATAATTAAAAACAGAATTCATAACACTTTTCAATAGCTAAACAAAAGCTTTCATCCTGTACTAGTTAAAAATACTAATTCTATTAGGTGTCTAGATAATAAGTTTCTATGATTTACAAACTTAAGGGACACAGAATGGCATATAGGGGTAAACTCCACTCCATCCCTAGACTCCAGCTTTGCATTTTTCTCCTTTCAACCAAACCAGGACACACCATCTGTGTTCAGTTGTAACTTTTCTTATAGGAATACAAAGACACACACACACACACACACACACACACACACACACACACACATTCTTACCTCTGCTTCTTCTTAAAAAATTTTATGCTTTACTCATGGAACTTTTTATTTTACTAAATGCTATTTGAAACATTTACAAATAAAAAGCATTTTCCTTATCTCACTTCCTTTTGCTCTCATGTACCAAAAACCCTTTCCTTCCCATTCAATTGATTTTGAATTTTAAGAAATTATAACTTTGGATTAATGCCATTTTGTGTGGAGTACATATGTAGGAAAAAATTCTGTATGTGTGCAGTGGGAGGTCAAAGGACAAAACAAATACATTTTCAATTACTAATATGGTTAGAGTCAGATTTTTTTCCATTGAGAATTAAATCAATTTTTATTTCTTCCAGCAATTTATCATACTATATAAGAAACTTGTTATATTATATGGATGTAATTTATTAGATTAAAATTATATCTCAGAGGCATTTTAATTAACATTTAATTATATGACAGAGGTTGAGGATTGTATTTTAATGGATATTAGTGTATATTTTTTGTGAAATATCTGTGAGTATCTTCGCCACTGTTATTCTAATTTTAACCCGAAGGATATTTTCCTTATTTTTTTCCTCTACATGAAGCAAATCCATTAACTACATCAGCAAAATATTTCTTGGTGTATGAGTTTTGAAAGCCTTTGTTACAAACCCATGATGGAAAGCGCCACACCATACAGAGGTCCCACAGTGCCCTCTAGGGGCTTTATTCTATATTGCATCTTTTCTGCATTTGTATTCAGGGCAAACATCAGATGACCAGAGCTAGATTAAGCGAGTTTTCCCTAGTTTTTAAACCTACTCACTCAGTGTCCCTTGGTCTTGGATGATAAGGAAATGCATCCAAAGTAAAGCACTAGGGAAAACATTAGCACCACTGTAACATAAAAGGGCTGAATTACTCTCTGTAAATGTTGGGTGTCCTATTAGAATTTATTTTCTTCTTAGTTACTTTAAACAAATAGATTTTGCGATATTTAATAAGCAGGCTATAGGGCTTTAATTACAGTAGAGAATTAAAATGTTAAATTAGGAATAAATTACTTACATATAATATAAGCACTAACTGGAAAGGAGAGAAATAAATCAGCAGAAGACGATAAGGAAGGCCTGGAGAGTGGTTGTGCTTTTGATTTTGGAATTAGGTAATTACTCAGGCCACATGAACAGCAATTTCTAAACGTATGTGTAGACAATTTTCATTCTTTTCTTCTTTTGGGTGTGTGTCCAGATGTATGACTATATGCTATTTTCATGCATATGTTGTTTATAAAGGTGTATGTGGTATTTTGTTGTGTAACAGTTTTCTCTGAGATTGAAACATTCCATCTTGCAGTGAAGTTCCTTAAGCAGGAAGGTGAACAACTCAAAACAGCTTCAGGAAGTCCCTGAAACTGACAAGATTCACTAGGTCCCTTCCTGTCAGAGTAAACAATAGAAGCTGAGAGATCCTGTCACATCAAAGGAACCTGAGTTGCCAGAAAGACTCACAAAACAGGAAAGGTGCCACGAAGACTCACAGATCAGATTACCTGCCTTGAAAAGCAGAAACCAGCTGAGCTGCCTCAAGACATTTAGATCAACCATGTACATGGAAAGGGCACTCTCCAACCTGTTGAGCTGCCTGCAGGCTATGTGGTGTACTCCAGACTTGTAGCTTCATGAGCTGTCACCCCTTTTCCTGTAAGCCCAGTGAAACTTATGGACTGTGGTATTAGCTGTACTTTGGTCTGTCATGGATTTCCTATCTGGGGTGTCCAGATGCATACATTGCATCTCTGCAGGAAAAGTCTTGTCACAAAACTTATATGTGCACATAAGAACAGGCTCAGGTATGTGACAGCAGAGGACCAAAATTTACATCTGGTGCCTTCTCAATCATTCTCCACTGTGGTGATATATTGTGACCCCCAATATATTGTGCATCCTAATAAATTTATCTGGAATCAGAGAACAGAACAGCCACTAGATATAGAGGCCAGATAATGGTGGCACATACACCTCTAAACCTAGCATTCCAAAGGCAGAGATCCATCTGGATCTCTGTGATTTCAAAGGCACTCTGGAAACAGCCAGGCATGGTGACACATGCCTTTAATCCCAGGAAGTGATAGAAGAAAGGTATAGAAGGTGTGAGGACCAGGAACTTGGCATGGTTCGGCTTTTACGCTTTTGAGCAGCAGTTCAGCTGAGATTCATTCCAGATGAGGACTCAGAGGCATTCAGTTTGAGGAAACAGGATTGGGTGAGAAGTTGGCCAGGTAAGGCTAGCTGTGGTCGGTTCTCTCTCTATCTCTCTGATCTTTCAGCATTCACCACAATACCAGGCTCCAGGTTTGTTTTTATTAAGAAGAACTTTTACGATTCTTGTTACCCTCCTGTTTACTGTTTTTAGAAAAGGTCTCTTACAACATGGATCTCATGCAAATATATAAATTTCCTGGCCAGTAATCAAGTCCTCCCTCGCTCTGAAGTTACCGATTTTTAAATGGATTCTAGATTCCTGTGGAAACCTCTATGTCCGTGGAACCATCCCCAGCCACTAGACTGTGAGACAGTATGGGACTCCCATGTTGAAGGAATAGCACCAGAGGGTGAACTGACATGTTAGTAAAAATCCCATGGCTTCTTTGAGAAACTGGAGACATTGATTTTGATTCCAAATGACACTGAAAGTGAATGGAGTGTTTGAATAGAAAACTGACTGGAGACTCTGGGTGGATGGTGAGAGGCAAATTGAAGATGGCAAAAATAAAAAGACAAGAAATAATGAAAAACCCTATTGCAAGGACGTAGAGGAGGCCTTCGAACAGGACTCGGAAGAGAGCAGAAGCATGTGGAATGTAAACGTCTAGACTGTGCTTTGGAAAAAATTGCTGCGAAGTCTCAGGACTGTGAGGTAAAGTATGGTTTTGTCACTGAGCAAATGGAAAACACAGAGTGAAGAAACATTTATGGAAGAAGGGAATTAAGCCAGGGTAATCCAGGGGTGAGGATTAAGAGCCCTTGTGAACTTGCCAATTTCAGGATGCTTCTTTGAGTTTATAATGTAGACATCAGAGAAGTGGATGCAGAAATGCAAATTTCAGATGAAAATATGCATGGAACCACAACTTTGGAAGTCAGTAGGGAAGAACATGCTATCAACAAGGTAGGAAATAAAGTTAGGAAAGCAAGTCCAATGACTGAAGCCTTGGGTATGCCAGTTCTGGATTTCAGAACAGAAAGATAAAATCAACAAGGAAGAATATAGTAGGTCTTCTTTTTCTGTATAGGTAATTGACATAGTGGGGTCCCAAAAGCCACTGAGAACAGTGGCCTAAGACAAGAGTCCCCTGCTCTGTCAGCTGCTACAGAAGGAGATACACCAGGGGTCAGCATGGCCTGCTGCATGCACAATGGAGAAAACACGTTGACCTGACCTGCTTTGATGAGATAGTGTTTGGGGGTGGGTGTGCTGAACTACAGCATCAAAAAGATCTAAGGTCAGACATTCTAGAACGTTCCCATAAGAAGCAGGATATCTATGAGCAGGAACTGTGTTGACGTCAAAGAGCGGCTCTGGAACATTTTTCAAAGATTGAAATCCCACAAACTGTGTCCACTAACTGTAATGAAAAAAAGATCAAATTAACTAAAAAGGAGAAAACACACACACACACACACACACACACCGAGGAATAATCTTTAGTATGTATAGAAGGTAAGAAAACACAACTGAAAATAAATTCAAGAAATATCATGGTAGATAAGTATACACTTAACAAAGCATTGTAACTTGTAAAATATCTCAAATCCTTGCCCAGACACTGGCATGCTCCACTTCTTGTGTTGGGCACCACTTGCAGAAGTACACTTGTTCCTTACTGATAAGATGATATAACTATATGCAGGCATTTATACTTCATGGTAAATTGTTGAAAAATTAGCATGCACTTGGTACTCAACATGTATCTATTGATTTAAAAAGATAAGATGGATTTTATGACAACTAACCATATTCAAATCTGAGAAATTGTTATCCAAATGCAGATGCATGGTTAAAAGTCCCTAACTTAGTGAGTGGCACGTGGAATGTCAGTCTTTAAATTATGCTGAATTAATTTCAAAATAAACCGCCTCCAGAAGCATACTACCAATTTAAACTTAAAAAGTGTGGTCAACAGAGGTTTTTCAGTTTTCCAAAAGGGTGAGCTGCTAAAGCTAGTATTAATATTTGGGCTTGAACTTACTGAGGTACCCCACAGTTGAACTAAGGATCCTCTGCTTACAAGGCTATTGCATCCTCAACTCTCTCTATCAGCTGGCTTCTGGGATTGCAGCTTGATCAGTAAAAGATTGGAGAGATACACAAACACAGAAATCCAGCCTCAGCAATACTAGTCATCTAAATACTAGTCACAAATGTTTCTCTTCAACCTGTTCCTGGAATATCATCAAGAGATATTTTGTAACAAAATGAAAGCAGTCTCAAAGGAGTTCCACTGCCATTGCAAATGTGCTTTTACTGAAGCACAGGGAGATGTGAGGCAGAACAAGGAATATGTGCTGACTCATCATCATTTTTAGAGTACAAATGACACAATGAATAATGATTATATATTAATATCCCTGCTTTGGAAACCATGCATAGAGTTCTATTTGCTTGTGAAGACTAGAGCCTGCCTGAAAAAAAAATAATAAAAAAAAAACCTATTTAGTTCAAAAGCACCACAAAAGAAATAATCATTTTATAAAACATCACTTAAATGAGCTGAAGAGTCCACACTTTCTCCTTTTCAGTTATTCTTTAAGACAGAAAGCCTTATTCAATATGGTGGGGATATATTGGTGACTTTTGGAATCCAAATCATTTCCCAGTAAGTTTAACATATGTTCTAGAGGTGACAATTGTAACTAAGTACTGAGGCATGGAGGTCTGAAGAGCCAAGTTAGATTTGAGTCTAATTTGTGGTTCTAAAAGAGAAAGCCCTGGAGATTAGCTTTTTTGGGGGGAGACTACTTAATCTTCCTAGCCATCTCTATTTCTATTTCTATTTTTGTCCCCTGTAGTACAAGCAACAAAAGAAACAATTTGGCTCTTCTCATTAAGATATTCAGGTAATATACATAACTGTTACTTTGTGACATGGGGCCTTGGGAGCAATTCTGTTTATATGCATATAGAAAGACAACAGCACAGTGATCATAAACATCCTTGCTAAAGATACTCTGCTATCAAAAGTCCTTTGTTTTTCTTTCTTTGTTTTGAGATTTTGTTTTGAAGAGAATAAGTAGAAAACAAATCCAAGGAAGCCTTAATCCTATACAGAGAAGTACATACAATTAAGGAATGCTATAAGCAGGAAGAAATAGTCTTCTCCAGGCAAGAGCACACCGTTTGGTTATCCAATACCAAATGGTCAGCCCTAAAAACATGCAAATAACATTATACAGACTGAGAAGGTTTGTAGTTAGGCGCATATATATATATATATATATATGTATGTAACAAAAGTTAATAAAGAAAGAGGTCATGAATTTGAAAGAGAGCAAGGAGGTGTGACATATGGGAAGACTTGGAGAGAGGAAAGGGAAGAGTAAAATGGTATGATTATGATCTAAAAAATAAATAATTTTTAAAAAGAAAAAGAAAAAAGAATGAGAGATGAGGAGAAATGAGATAAAATTTGCAGTATGTAGAATAGTAAAACTGCTTGTAGGTAATTCTCAAATGAGTTATTTCCTGTTCATTTGGTAGACAGAGGTCCATTGTCTCAGAACCTGCCCAAAGTTGTCATCTTCATGAAGATGGCACTATACTCTTCAAAGCAGCTACTTTCCCTTTACTTATGCAGAGCACAGACATTCTGCACTAGCCTGACTCAATGTAAACTCTTTAAATGATCTCCTTCATTTGGTTAAGTAGGATGTACATTCTGTTTTGCTAACACCCTTTGGTGAAATATATCCTCTTCTCCCTCCCAATCTGAATACCACATCTGGAAAACAGGAACCTGGTTACGATATCGAGTACAGTAAGAAAAACTGATTAACCGTTATTTTACCACCATCAGAGGATACTTGCTGAGTAAGATGTGACACTCATAAATTTAGCACCACTTTGGAAATGAAATGAACACCTTCTATGGAGTTGTCTTAACAAAGGACGGTTACATGGGAACCACCAGCCCTAACTTTTGCAGAAAAGGAGGGCAGACTCTTGGTTTAGGACAACCAGCTGCTTAGAAAGCACAGTTGTAAGAATAGAACAGGTGTTTCAAACTCAGAGAAGTAGTTACATTATAGTTCATACTCAGAGAAGAAGAAATGGAGTCAATGCTATTCTGGTGCTAAATTTTCTTCTCATGGTTTACACCAAACTTTGCCGTGTGATGTGTTCCATTGAAGAGTGTTTATGAATGCTTTGATCTTTCTATTTCAGGCAAAGTGCTACTTCTGAACATTTACCAAAGATTTTGACAATTGAGATTGAATCCCAGTAGGCATGTTGCAAGGTTGTTTAGCAAAGAATGGATGAAAAATAGAGGTTATCAAAGGTAGAAAATTAAAATTTGATTAGCTATATATGCTTAGAGATGTTGTAGAATATTATTTAAGGTGTTTTACTTTTGTTTATGTTGTATTTGTTCAACTCTGTGAAGATGTATTACTGTGCCGTCTAAATATCTGATATTCCAATAAAGAACTGAATGAACAATAGCAAGGCAGGAGAAAAGATAGGCAGGGCTGGCAGGCAGAGAGAATATACAGAAGGAGAAATCTTGGAGACATCATAGAATGAGAGAGGAAGGAGGAGGAGTCCAGGGGCCAGCCACCTAGTCACACAGCCAGCCACGGAGTAAAAGTAAGATTTACAGAAGTAACAGAAAGGGAAAAGCCCAGGGGCAAAAGGTAGATGGGATAATTTAAAGTTAATAAAAGCTGGCTAGAAAGAAGCCAAACTAAGACAGGCATCCATAATTAACAATAAGCCTCCATGTGTGATTTATTTGGGAGCTTGGTGGTGGGCTACCCAAAAGAGCAAAAACAAGCAACAACATGGAGAAGTCACCACTTGAGAGCCATGTTCCTAAAAGAGCCCCAGTGACCTATCTTCCTATGAAGTGAGGAGGAATATTGATAAAGAAGTTATGGCAACATGTAAGAGTTCAATGGGAACTTTTAACTTACCAGGGTCAATGTCTTAAGGATGTCAAGAGCCTAAGTATTACTTCTAATCACCAAAACAGGGTAGAAGCATGACACAGTTCTTGGTGACATGGTACTAGCTGCTGTAATGACAAGAGTCACAGGCACTTTTGAGAAACACTGGGGAACTGTGATGTTTCTACTGGAGGTCATATGCAGCTTATGGGCGTATGTTACTCTATAAGAATATTGGGAAATAATAGATGATAAACATAAAGATGACTTCATTTATTACAATACAATTTATTTCTCATTTTCCATAAGGCAAGTTATTGATAGATTCTGTAGTAGGTGCTAGGTGGGTTCCTATTGAAAAAGAATTCTACAATAATAAAAATGCATGGATATATCTGTATATCTGTATCTGTATGTGCATATTTCTTCTTCCAGAGATAATCTTATAATCATTTTTTCAATACAGTTGTCCAACTTGGAAAGAGCAGTGCTTAGAATAAAGACTTTCATTAATATGCTCTAACACTGAAAATGACTACTTGAAATGGCATTAAGGGCCACCAGCATGAGAGATTATGGGTGGCAGGGGATCTTTAAAAAGTTTCAAAGTTTACAGCATGAGGATTTTATGAGGTAGAAATGACTTCTGTTTGTTGTTTTCCTGAAAACTGCACATGGGTATTCCATAAATGCTTACATAGGACAACATACTTGGTGGAAATAAAAACCCTCATGCTGGCTTCCACACCTGTGAGGTAAAATATGTTATGAGAAGAGACAGTGGAAGGTAATTATGCAGTTTCCCACTTTATCAGCTTATATGAAGAAGATACACAATAAGAAATTTTATACCTTACAGAAATTAGTGTCACCATCAAGATATAAACAATAGGAATTATGATGTGTCTCATGTCTGTCATTCTATTGACCTGTTTGGTTCTTGTAAAATTAAAATGGAATAAGGGTCATTATTGTGGTAGTTGCAAATATAAAATGATTACCAAGTTTAGAAAATCTATTTTTCATGAATACTAAATGCACATAGAATTCATGAATATTATTAATTATCTAGTTTTTTGCCAAGAATATCATAATGCTTGTAAGAATGTTCTTATACATAAGAAATAATAGACAATCTCTCTTATAAAACAAACAGTTGTTATTCTTCCATAGAAATGTATATGTATTTTTAAGAAATGTTATTTGCATGTAGAAATGAGAATTAATCAAGTAACAGATAAATATAATCTTGTCAACAATTTGACACAAATAGAATTTTCTTCCCAAAGATTATTTCAATTAATTAAAATAAAAAATCCAAAGGAATTAGATAAAATATTATATTAATTTCGAATGAGATAACTGTAAAAAAGAAATTCCATTTTAATATTAAAGTTGTATTAAATTTCTTTGGTATTTGTTGTAATATTTCCCTGTTTATTTGTGGTTTTGTTAATCTTGGGTGCTCTCTTTTTTTTTTTCTTTTGTTTAGTGGGCCAATGGTATGCAGATCTTGTGTATCTTATCAAAAAATCAGTTCTTAGATTCTTTGTATTTTTGTTTGTATTTCATTAATTTCTACTGTGTACTAGATTTGGGCGTGGTTTGTTCTTTTTCTGCATCTTTGAGTGATATCACTAAATGATTTATTCATTTAATTGAGCTCTTTCTGACATACCTTTTAAAAAGTAGGAGCTCAGAATTACAAATTTTCTTCTTAGGATTGCTTTTAATGTGTCCCAGACTATGCTGTGTTCCTTATACACACACACACACACACACACACACACACAGAGAGAGAGAGAGAGAGAGAGAGAGAGAGAGAGAGTTTGGATGAAGTTACACTGCTTGAGGTAATTAATAATGTCTCCTCCAAGAGCCATAGACTATTTAACAAAATCTCCAGTACCAGGCAGGAATAAGAAACCTCCCTTTGAGTTGTTGGTCTAGTGCAGGCTATTGCTGTTTTCCTTGGTTGCCTTGGTTTACCCCAGGGTTTGAAGGGTAGGTCCATATTGCTGAAGACACCACACTCTTAGGACATAGGTCTGGGAAGATTCAAGCTGGATCTGACCCAGAAGCATCTTCCCTGAAAATTAGCTTTCATCAAACCAGAAGGATATATGCAATCTGCTAAGAGAAAAACATACTCAATAGTCATCATTACTGTGACTCAAATCATAACAATGACAAGCATGGAAAGATATGCACGACCATAATAGACACAAATATTTTGGGAATAACCAACAGCTCGCTAATTGGACTAAAAGCCTGTTCAATAGGAAGGAAATCATGCTTAGTACTGTCAACTGAACCAATTGCCCATGGCTGGTAAGGACATGGAACCTAGTAGAGAGCCTACTATTTCTACTTTCAAAAACCTGTATAATCTCTAACTATATTATTAATATGTAACCTTATACCCACAGATAAACATAGCTCTCAGCCCTCATCAGAGAGGCTTCTTTCTGCAGCAAATGGAAACAGTTACAGAAAGTCACCATCAGTCAAAATGCTGAGAACAATTGACCGTGGGGTACCTACCCAGCATCAGATTCAAGGAACCTGGGAATGGGGCCAAGAAAATTGTAAATGCAAGAGTACCAGGATGTCTGCTGAAAGATTGTTTCTTCTAGACATGATGGGAGAGCTATTCCCATGAAATCTCAACAATATAGTAGCTTAAGCAAGATTGAAACATAATAGTACCAGTGGACATGCCAAGTAATGGGAAGAATCTCACAAGAACCTACCCCTAGGTGAATAGCTACAGATAATTTATGACCAGTGAGAAAGGAAGAATCAATCTTCCCTAAGAATGAGCTCCCTAACTGGTTATACAGTAGCAAGTGGAGAGCCCTAAAAACATATTACCAGCAGCATTAAATGGACTCAGCAAGTTATGTATTTATTAATATAATATATGTAACAATAACAATTAAATAAAAATAATCCATTAATTTGAAAGTGAGTCAGGAGGCACAGGAGGCAACAAGAGGTGATAGAGGGTAGAAATGATGTAAATATGTTGTACATATGTAAATATATATAATTATTGTTATTAAAGAGAAACTACTGTTTATTTTGTTGGTCTTTGATATTCTGACTGGCATAAGTTAAAATCTCCAAGTTGTTTTGATTTACATTTCCCTAATTGCTAGGGTTGATAAGCATTTTTGAGATATTTCTTGGTCATATTTTTTCCTTCTGTTGAGAACTCTCTATTTAGGTCCCTGGCCTATTTTTGAATAGTAATTTAGCTTTTGATTCTTGTTTTTTGAGTTTTTAGGAGTATTATAATAACTGTCCCTACACATATACACATATGCATATACATACACAAATATACATATACACATAAGCAGGCAGTAACAATTAGTGATAAACAAGGCCATGAATTTGAGGGAGAATAGGAGGAGTATATGGGAGGGTCTGAAGAGAGGAAAGAGAAAAGCAAAATGCTATAATTAAAGTATAATCCAAAAAATAAAGGAAGTACAAATTGAAAAAGAGTAAACACTTATTTTTCTTTATTTTATAATGATTGTGGACAAAATTATTAAAAGTTCCCCTTAAGAAGGGAATATTTCTTAAAGCACATAATGGAAAGCATGGATTTTAGAATTGAAGAGGATAAATATGCAACTGCCTTCCCTCACAAATTAGGCACAAAAGTAGCTCAGACCACCCAAAGCCAAGGAAGGGTTCTCTCCTGAATGAGACTGGATGCAAGCAGAGTTAAATTCTCTGGCCCCCATAGATGTTCCCCCAAATACAACATAACACACACACACACACACACACACACACACACACACACACACACTATATATATATATATATATATATATATATATATATATATATATTGAAAAGAAGAATTAATTGAATTTCAAATAACAACACAGTTATATTTACAGTAACACACACAAAAGATGTCCATATAAGTGAATTTAAATAAAGAGGTGGGTGACCTGTATAATGATATGAAAGCTTGAAGAGAATATATAATAAAAAGACATGGACTATTAAACCTAAGGATGTTGAATGCCCATTAACACTCAAGGAAAATTATGGATCAACACAGTGCCCATTAAACAATGAGGGGCCAGTGAGATGGCTCAGATCATAAAGGAACTTTCAGTAAAGTTTGTAACTTTGGTGATAACTTAATTTTATTTCCTGGACCCACACAGTAGAAGGAGAGAACCAATTTTTGCAGCTTGTCTTCTGGCCTCAATAAATATGCTATGGCACGTGAATGCCCACACACATGGACCCACACAGAAACATACATATAATTTTAACAACTTATAGTAAGGACCAATATCATTCTTCACAGAAATTTGTTTAAAAACAAATCCTAAAGTGCACATAGCAACACTAAAGACTGAATTGCCAAAGCAACAAAATGAACAACTCTAGAGGTGTCACAAAACTCAACCTCAAAAGACATTATACAACTATAATGATCAAAAATAACATGGCTTGTATAAAAGTCAACATATAGATCAGTGGAACTGTGAAACAAATCTATGCATTTGAGATAACTTGGTTTTTGACAAAGGCATTACAACTTACATTGTAGAAAGTACAAAACTTTAATAAATGAAGTAACTGGATATGCTCATGAGGAAGAATCAGGGTGACTCCTCTCCATCATTATACCCCAAGCTCATCTCAAAATGTATGAGCAAGCATTTTCCCCCACAGTCAGGCCCCACTTTCAGACTGTTCAGACATACTCATGTTGGCATTAAACATGTTTAGCTTTTGTGATACTGTGAGCCAGTCATCTCCCTTTCTGAATCTAAGCTGACCAATTTGAAACAAGGGGATAGAATCCATCTGAAGCCAACAAAAACACATAAGCCCATCAACTTTCCATTGAGAAAACCGAATTCAGGTTCTAGACTCCCATTTTAATTTGTGGGATGTATTTCTCTCTAGGTGTCTTACTGTGTGCGTTCTTCTTTACTTTTAATGGAATTTCTCAACTGCTTAAAAAATGTCTCAAAGACTTCAGACTTAAAGCACTACAAAGACAGAGGAACATGATCAAGATATTGTTACACTCAAAGACATTTTCAGTAAACACTACCAAAAGTAACAATAGGTAAATGGGATCACAAAGGATGGTGTGACAAGGGAATGATACAGGGAGCATAAAGAATGGGGGAAATACTGCGATTGAGTTACCTAGCAAGAGAAAATCAGAGTTCATGTGGAAATAATTCAAGCACTCAAACATCAGCTGATAAAAACCACACATAAAAGAAAGCAAGTCTGGAGAGTTACCTGAAACTATACTCCTACTTCTGAATATTAATCTCACAGAAGTCAAGTGAGTATGTTAAAGAGGTATCCATAGTCTTGTTTGATACTGCTGTACTATTCACATCTGTCCATATAAACAGAAAAGAAGCCAACCTCAAACCAATTATATAGCAAAAAATAATAAAGGCTACTGTATAAATCAATGAAATAGAAATAAATAAAACAACATGCAAACTGTTCCAAAGGCTGAGTGTTTCAAAAAGTTAATAATATTTGCAAACAGCCAAACTGATGAAAAGAACAAAGATCCAAATCATTCCCAGGTGGAGCTCCAGGTGTCCAATTATCGAGAAAGAGGAGGGACTGTAAGAGCATGAATTGCTGAGCCCAAGATTGGAAAAAGCACAGGAACAAATAGCCAAACAAATGGAAACACATGAATTATGAACCAAAGGCTGTGGAGCCCCCAGCTGGAACAGGCCCTCTGGATAAGTGAGACAGTTGAATAGCTTGAACTGTTTGGGAGGCATCCAGGCTGTGGGACCTGGACCTGTCCTTAGTGCATGAGCTGGCTGTTTGGAACCTTGGGCTTACACAGGGACACTTTGCTCAGCCTGAAAAGCGGGGACTGGACCTGCCTGTACTGAATCCACCAGATTTAAATGAATCCCCAGGGAAGTCTTGGCCCTGGAGGAGATAGGAATGGAGGGGAGGGGATGGGGGGAAAGTGGGAGTGGGGGCGGGAAGGGGGAAGACAGGGGAACCCATGACTTATGTGTAAAATTAAAACACAAATATAATAATAATAATAAAATAAAATAAAATAAAAAGTTAAAAAATAATAAAGTAGAGATGCAAGAGAGCTGTTACATCAGACCCCAATGTGGCCCAGAAAAAAAAACAAACAAACTAGTTTTTACTTTATAAAATCATATGCCAAAACCTAGAAAGGATAGAAGAAATGCATGAATTTCTAAATGCATCAGATATACCCATATTAAACACAGACAATATGAATAATTTAAGAACTGCTATAAACAATCAATTTGAAACTACAATCAAATGTGTCCACAAAAAGAAAAGAGAAGGGTTGGATGAATTTGGTGTTGAATTCTATCAAATATTATTTTTAGATTGGATTTTTAATTTTATTAATTAAAAATGTTAAGTTATAATTCTATAAATTATCCTTGTTCCTTTTCTTCTTCCAGCCTCTATCATTTCCCCTTGCTCTCCCTTTCAAATTGATAACGTTTTTCATAACTATCAGACTTTTAAGGAAACTTTAATAAAAACACTTCTCTACTTGTTCTACATATGAAAGATGAAGAGATCCTACCAGACTTATTCTAAGAAGCCAGTTTCATCCTACTGCTCAATCCAGGAGAACATACACAACAAGGGAAAAGAAAGCAGCAGATCAATTTGCCAATGAACATAGAGGAAAATATTCTTATCAAAACAGTTTAACCCAAATTCAAGAACACATTAAAAAAGTCATCTAGTATGACCAGTGAGCATAATCCTAAAAATGCAAAGTTGATTCCACATACAAAAAACAAAAAAATATAATACAACAAAAAATAAGTACAAGACCAAAGTGCCACTAAAAACAGAAAGATTATACATGAAAATAATAAAAGTCATATATAGTAAACTTATAGCCAGCTGTTCAAATTTACTTTTTGCTGTGACAAACACCATGATCAAAATAAACATGGGCAGGAAGGTTTATTACAGCTACTGCCACATCAGGAAGAAAGGTCAGGGCAGGAACTCAAACCAGGGAGCTGGAGTCAGGAACTGCGGCAGAAACCAGAGAAGAACAAGCTGGCTGGCTAGTTCTTCATGCCTTGATTAGCCTGCATTCACATATGACCCAGGACAACCTACCTAGGTGTGACACTGTGTGAAGTGGGCCCCACCCATATCAACCATTAATCAAGAAAATGATCAACAGACTTGCCTATGGGTCATGTGATAGAGGCATTTTATTAATAAAGTTTCTTCTTTCCAGTTGGCTCTAGCTTGGTAAAATTGACAAAAGTATAACCAGGACAGATAAATCTTTTGTCAACTTGACACAAATATATATCTTTATAAAACCATAACCTTCCTTTTTTGTTTATACCAAAGGTCTAATGTTACCATCAATATGACAATACAAAATGGGATGGAAAGACTTCATATGCTCCTGGATTGGCTATATTGCCAAAAATAGTCTATAGATTCAATGAAACTCACATCAAGTTTTTCTTTCTTTCTTCATATCACTAGAGGAAAAATCAAAAAATTGATACAATTTGGTGATATTTTAATTGTGCTGAAATGTGATTTTATTTGTATGTTAGTAAATAAAGTTTTCTTGGAGATCAGAGGTCATAGCAAGTCAGGGACAGAAGTCAGGCAGTAGTAGCACATGCCCTTAATCTGATCACATGGCAGGCAGAATCCCTGTGTGTTCAAGGACACAGCCAGCATAGTGACAAATGCCTTTAATTCCAGTACCCATCATAGAGACCAGGAGGTCTGTATAGACAGGCAGTTACAAGGAAGTCAAGTGGCTAGGCTTAGAGCCAATGAGAAGGCAGAACAGGAAGGCAATAAAAACACAAATCCCTATGTTCTCATCCCCCAGTCCTCACCCTCTGCCACCCCACCACCACCCAGCCCACTCATGTAGATCTCATCTACTTCTCCTTCACAGGATCATCCATGTGTCCCTCCTAGGGTCTTTTCCTGTTAGCTGGCCTCTCTGGAGTTGTGGGTTGCAGTCTGGACATCCTGTCACTCCCATTTAGTATCCACTTATGTCACTTAGCACTCTTCTCCTCCAAGCTCCTATGGAACAACTCACCAAGCATTGAACATTCAATGGCTTTCCTAGTCCAAAGTTCCAAAGTCCTTCCACAATCCTTCCCAAAACATATGGTAAGGTCTTTCACAGCAAATCTCATTATCCTGATACCAGCTTGTCTAAGTTAGGGTTTCTACGGCTATTATAAAACACCACAACCAAAAGCAATTTGGGGAGGAAAGGATATATTTCATTCACAGTTCCATATAACAGTTCATCCTCAAAAGCAGTGAGGGCAGGAACTCAAGCAGGGCAGGAACCTGGAGGCAAGAGCTGATGTATAGACTATGGGGAAGTGCCCTTTACTGGCTTGCTCCTGATGGCTTTAGTCAGCCAGCCTTTTGCAAGCCTTATTCAGCCTATATGACTACCATACCAGCCCAGGGATGGCACTATACACAATGGGCTCATTCCCCTTCACACCAATCACTAATTATGAATAAGCCCTGCAGACTTGCCTACATCCTAATCTAAAGAAGGAATTTTCTAAATTGAGGCTCCCACCTCTCTGATGATTTTAGCTTATGGCAAGATGACAAAAAAACTAGCCAGTACATCTGAAACACAATAGAGGACACAAAAATAAACCAAAACCAGAACAAAACACACACACACACACACACACACACACACACACACAAAAAAAAAAAAAAAAAAAAAAAAAAAAACACAAAACAAAACAAACAAAAAAAAAAACAGTGAAAGAAACAAGGAAAGGAAAAACGTAGTGGATAGCCATTCCAGCATTGGCCTGGAAGTTCCAATCCCCATTGAAGCTTTGGTAATGGTCACGCCCACAAGGCAGGGCAGAGGAAGAAGCGGAAGACCCAGGATCTAGAGGAGGGCTCTCTCTTGGTTCTGGGTCTGCAGGACGCAGGAGTTAGACCAAGCAGAGTTCTCTAGAGAGCACGCCGGACTGCGCCATACCTTTGCCAGACCCTACAACCTATCCCTTCATTTGTAAGTTACCCCAAAAAATAAACCTCCCTTTTAACTACGTGGAGTGGCCTTAATAATTTCACCAATAAGAAAGGAAGGAAGGAAGGAAGGAGGGAAGGAAGGAAGGAGGGAAGGAAGGAAGGAAGGAAGGAAGGAAGGAAGGAAGGAAGGAAGGAAGGAAGGAAGAAAATAAAACAACCCAAGGGCTACCTAACATTTGATGAGAGTATCAGAAACATGTAATGGAAAAAAGACAGCCCTTTCAACAGATCGTGTTAAACTACCTATAGGAAAATTTTATATATATATATATAAACATCTTTTATCCTGTATAAAAATTAATTCAAAGTGGATTGAAAATCTCAATATACAAACTCAAAACTTAAAACTGCTTTAAGAAGATAGGAAATCCTTTTCATGATATAGATATAGGCAAGAACTTTCTGAACATAGTAACAATTGCACAGAAACTAGCCTCAACAATCAACAAATGGAACTGCCTAAAATTAAAAAGGTTCTACACAGCAAAGGAGCAGGGAAAACAGTCTGCACAGTCACAAAAATCTATACCAATGACACTTCAAATTGGAACTGATAGCCAGAATTTACAAAGAATTGTAAACATTAAAACAAAGGAAATGGAACTGCCAATCCGTCACTGGGCTAATGATGTAAGAAGAATTCTTAGAAGAAGACTCATAAATGGTGAACATATTCTTTCAAAAGCATCAGTGCCGCTAGTCATCAGGAAAACGCAAATTGAAATGACTTGAAGATATCATCACACTCTAATCAAAATGACTATCATTAAGAAATGTGACAATAATGCCGGTGATTTCAAGGAAAAGCAGAACTGTTGCTCCCTGCTGGAGGTACTGTGAACTAGCACTGCTGTTGTAGAAATCATTGTGGAAGTTCCTTAAAGAATTTAAAGCAGAAGTATCATATAAAGCAGACATACCGCTTCTGGACAGGCACCCAAATGACTCCTTATCCTAGGGCAGAGATACTTGTATGTCCATGTCTATTGCAGCCCTACTCACAACAGTAATAGGATAGAACCTGACTAGAGGATGGATAATGAAAATGTGGTAAAGTTCACAATGGAAGTTTATTAAGATGCAAAGGAAAACAAAAATTGTGAAATCTTCAGGAAAATTGATGGAGTATGTAAGAATAATATTAAGTAAGGTCACCTAAACCCAGAAAGACAAAAAAAAAAATCAAAACAAAACAAAACTACTTGCTTTCTCTCATATACAGATATTAACCTCTGTGCGTGTTAAGTGTGAATAAAGCCTAAAATAATAGAGAGAAGACCAAGGGAGGAGAAAAAGAGATTCCAAGGAAGAGTAGAAAACACAGTGAATATGAAAAAGAAAAAAGCCTGTGGTAGGAGGTTACAAGTGGGGTCGGGGTTCAGGCAGCAGGGAGACCAAGTCGGGGACAACTTGCTAAAATATATTTAGTTTGTAGGGAGACACAAGTCGGGGAGAATTTGCTAAAATATATTTTGTTTGAAGTTGGCATAATGATATTGAATGCCTTGCTGGCTAATATTGAAAATTTCAAGTAGAAAATATAAGAAAAAGAAATGTCAGTCATTCAACCAGTGATCACCAAGCAGCTGGCTTAAAGAATGAGACCTCAGAGGATAAGGATAGGGAAAGTGAGGACAAGAGAGTTCTTTCTGTGACAAGTGCATCCTCCTGTCTGAAATAGTACCAGACACTTTTCTCTGAAGCCTCAGTATTGGGAATGAATGCAGGACATAATTCTTTAGAGGTTGTTCAGCCCCATTGGTGTGCAAGCTTAGTATAAAACACTGACAATGTCAGCACAGATTATTTTTTTCTGTAGTTGATTCTACAATATCTGTGGCCCAGGAAAAAAATCCCTATGCCGTAAAAATAAATTTTCCTCAATCTGCCTTAAATAAAATTGCCTGAAGAACTGAATATTAAAGGAAGTATTGCTGATTTGTTTTGTCTCAATAACTCAGTTAGGAAGCTATATGAATGCAGAGAAATAGTAGTTTGTTTTCATAAATATATGTAATTTGTGAAATGCTTTGAAAATGCAATCCAAAACCGAGGCACTTTGCAACTTAAAAGCCCTGGGTGAACCGGAATCAATTTGTGTTTTGAGATGAAAATAATCACAATGGAAGAAGCCCACAAGAGCAATTTATATAAAGTGTATAGGTAATTTGGATGAATGAGTGCTTTATTCATACTTTACACTATAATTTACATGTAGATGCATGGGTAGGCACAGGAATTTTGGAGTAAAAGAATAAAAATGCAGGCTTCTCTGTTGAAACTAATTTAATTAACTAAATCGACTCAGCCTATGATTGCTACACTCTTTCTATATGAAAATGCTGTCTTTCACAGTTCAGAAGAACCTCTATATTAGAACAGTAGATATTAAACCCATCTAACAATGTGTTTACTGTCTCCTCAAGAAATATTTTTTAACTTCTATAGGGGTTATAAAAATAGTCAGTCTTTCAAATGTGTAAAAGCTCTTCCAAAAAGCAAATCTTTCATAGACACTAATCAGAAGGGCTAGGAAGGGGACTGGTCAGATATGGGCACATTGTTCACCATTAACACTCTTCTTTTCACAGCAATGGATACTTGATACTCATTTCTTCCTCTCTGACCTGCTAGACCACAGAAGAATATAAGCATAGAAAACTAAGAATAAAATCTAGAGGAAACATGAGAAATACCTTTAGATAAGGGCCTTACATTGAAAACAAGTATGTGGATTATGGAATAACATTATGGATTCTGTAAGCACAATGAAATGATAAATGTAAGACCAGTGTCCCTCAGTCACCTACCCAGCTGAACTCCCAATATGCTTTGGTGTCCCCAAGTCACTGCTCAGCTATTTTACCATGTCCCTTCATGTCCAAGTCACTGGCCACCTGTATTCCTATGTGTTTGGTCCCCTTGTTATAACAAGAATGTTCTGCTGTGGCCAGACAATCAGCATCTATGTTTGGACTTATTACTAAGCTTCAATTGTTCTTAAGCTTCAATTATGTTAATAGGGATAAAAACATAGTTATTTTATTACTCCATTTTTCACACAAAATTTACTGAAGCATTTATAGGCTCAGAAAACATTAAGATGGTAATATAGTCTATCCTTTTATATAGACATAAACATGAAATCCTGTGTATAGAATAGAATGATGTCACATGAGAAAGAGTCCAAAGGCACTCTGTGAAAGACATATACATGAGACAATAGAAAAATCATAGACCTTGAAATCCCTCTTTGAGGCCTTAAAACACCAAATTATAGAAAGGTCCTTTACATTGATAAGGGGATTGTGAGAAGAATAGAAGCACTATTGGGGTGGAAGATAAGACCTATCACTAGCATAAAGAGGGGGAGACTAGTAGTTCCTACATATATTTTGCAACAAATGATAGAAAATGATGCTAAGAGCCATGTTGCTGACCTTCACAAGATTGTTAAGCATCTAAATATGAGCACATTTAGACTTGGGAGTAGAATGTTATGAATAATAATTTTCTTTTAAAACTGCCATGTGTTTTAGCTCCATGTTTCTCAGCACCTCTGCTAGTTCTGGAATATCATCTTTAAAATGAAGATGAACCAGTGGCCTGTCCATATCAAGTAAATAGGTGCTCTGTATGCAGAAATGGTGTATTTCAATAATTCTTACAGGTAGATAGGTATTCTTTCCTTACAGATATAATTGTTTCCAGATAAATATCCATTATCAAAACCTGTACATAGAATATTGAAAACAAAGAATTTGAGAAAAATTAAGCACATCTTGACCATCTCCTTTGTGAAGAGGGAGAGAAGTACATTGGGCTAACATGGTGATACTTAGCTGATATATGTTTACTTTCCTTACTGATTATGTCCTGAACTCACAGAGCATTAATGATTCCTGCCCTCTGGCTCCTTTCTGCATATCCTCTCAAATGTACTTCTCTAGGAAAGAGCAGGACAATGTTTTAGATGAACTAGAATACCAATTTCATTAGTGTCCTTTTTTCTTTCCTAATGGATTTCCTTCACTCATTTTCAGAAACTATCTGAGCTCCTAGAGTACATGATGTACTCAGTATGCACAGAAGCCCTCCTGGAAAGAACTTTGTCCATGATTTACTAATGTCAATGGCATGCTGGGAAACATCATAAGCTCTTTCCATTTTGGCATGGAAAGCCACGCCCTTCAAATCTGAAAAAAAAATCTTGTATATTTGCATATATATGCTCAAAGAAACACATTTTGACTTCAGTAAAGGCCTAGAGAACATGCACAAGTTCTGCCTCTTTGTCTTTGCCACTTTGACAAATTATTGAATAAAGGTTGTTCCAGCTGGATGGCTGAAATCATGGTCTTCAATAAATAACTAAATTTGAGAATAAAAATGCTTTCATACATACTTTTTGTTTTAGAATTTTAGTCACTCAAGGAAAAACATTAGGATGTTCACTTGTAGGAAAGATTGAATCTTTCAAGGGCAATATTGATGACTAGTTCAACAAAAATAAAATAAAATCAATTTATTACATGTCAAGTATGGTGATTCACATTTGGAGGCTAAATGCTGAGTGAAATATGTTTTTTTCTGGTGATAGTTATGTGATAGAAGAGTGTGGTAAATGTTATGATGAGGGGTGGGAGGTAGGAGGTAGGCAAAGCCAAGTTGAAAGATATACTCTCTTATACAACATGGAAAGCAATTGAGATGACAAATTAAGGCATGTAATAGAGTTTCTCCCATCTAATGACTGATCACATAAATATAATTAGATTTCTGATCTAATTTAAAATGCAAAATAAAGCTATTACCACCTGTGTAATCTACCACAAATTATAGTACTTAAAAATATAATTGCACATAAAGCATCATATTAATAGTATTAGGTAGAAGAAAACAGTGTCTTAGAAAGTAAGTCAAGAGTGTCTCCTGAAATTACCCAAATTCTCAAAAAGAATGTAGATTCCACATTTAGTGTTCTAGTCCAGCTTAAGAAACCTTGCCTGGGTATTCACAGTCTCTAGGCTTCTGTAAAAAGCTCACCCTTAGCCTGGCAAGCTCAATCTGCCAGATCTTATTACATAGTATTTATCCAGCCTTCAGACCTAGCCAGCCCTGCATTCTCTGTGGTTTATCCCTGCCTGGTAAGTCTACCCTATTTCCTCAGGTCTTCTGCCATGCACTCTGATCCTCAGATGGAACTCAGATCCCATCCACAGTGTTCTGTCAAAATACAAGGGGCCTCCTCTATATCTTCTCACCTTTTAAGCCAGGACATACATGCTACACACCAACACATCCTTTTGTGTCCATATCAGCCACAAAAGTTAACAAATAGTCCATTTACTAAGATCACAAAATACAAACAATGTGGAAGATCAAAGCAGTATGGCTTTGCAAAATCCACCAGTTCTATAGAAACACTCTCCAAAGAGATTTAACTAGTTGAAACACAGGGCACAGATCTTGAAAGTCAACATTTATAATCATCAAGAAATTAAAGGTATTTAAAGAAGTCACAAATAGCCCAATGAAATTAAAGAGGCCTAAGTCATACTAAAGAAAATACAAACATAAGACTGAATAAAATAAAATGACAACAACAACAACACCAAAACCTAGACAATCCAGGTTTGGAAAACTAAATTTAGTAAAAGTATAGAAATATTGATGAGAACTCAAGCTGTAGGAAGATAGAACTAAAAAACTCAATAACTCAATTCAAATCTTAACCTAACAAGTAGAACAGATTAAGCAGAAGGAAGAAGATCAGGTCTTGAAGACAAAGAAGAGGAATAGACCATACAAGCAAATAACATGAACATAGAAAAACCCAGGAAAGGAATATGCAGGAATTATGGGATGCCACTAAAAGACCACATCTTCAATTATGGAGATAGGTTCAATGATGGATTATAATCCCAGCTCGGTGACATGCATCATACAAGGGCATAGAAGAATACTTCCCAAAATGAAAGAAAAAATACATACCTAAAGAGGTACAAAAAAAATCACACAGTACACTAAATAGGCAAGAAAATAATCAAACAACAACAATAAAATCCCCCAAATACCTCAAGGCATATTATAGGCAAAACATTAAATACACAGAAGGAGAAATAATATTTAAGAGCTCCAGGACTCCACTTGTCGAGAAAGAGGAGGGACTGTAAGAGTGTGAATTGTTGAGACCATGACTGGAAAAAGCACAGGGACAAATGGCCAAACTAGTGAAAACACATGAACTGTGAGCCAGTGGCTGGGGGGCCCACAGCTGGACCAGGCCTTCTGGGTAGGTGACATGGTTGATTGACTTGAACTGTTTGGGAGGCACCCAGGCAGTGGAACTAGGACCTGTCCTTAGTGCATGAGCTGGCTGTTTGGAGCCTGGGGCATATGCAGGGACACTTTTCTCAGCCTGGGAGGAGGGGACTGGACCTGCCTGTAGTGAATCCACCAGGTTTAAATGAATCCCCAGGGGGTCTTGGCCCTGGAGGAGATGGGAATGGAGGGGAGGGGCTGGGGGGAAGGTGGGGGGGGGGGCAGGAGTGGGGAGGACAGGGGAATCTATGGCTGATGTGTAAAATTAAAACACAAATATAATTTAAAAAAATAAAAATAAAAAAGAAAGAATATTTAAAACTGAAAGATAAAACACACACACACACACATACACACACACACACACACACACACACACGCACACACACGCACACACACGCACAATAAGTCACTTATAAAAGAACACCTATCAGAATAACAGCTGATTTATCAACAGAAATTGAGAAAGTAAGGAGAGCCTGGGAAAGAATACTTCAAATTACAAAAGACCGTCAATGCCAACTTAGATTATGGTGTCTAGCAAAACTAGACATGGCATGCTTGAGAGAGAAAGAAAATCTTCCCAAATATACAGACTTAAAGAACCCATCTCCAACAAAACAGCCTTATAGGAAATACTAAAAGTAATACTTCAGAATAAGGAGAGGAAGAGTATAACCAAAGAACTTTAGAAAAAAACTATAATTACTGAAACAAAAAGCATGACTAAGAACACAAACAGCAAAACAACAACAATAAAGTGACCTCGTTCAATATCCACTTTAATAAACAACTCTAAATATTAATGCCCTCAATTCTTCAGATCAGAAGACATAGGCTAGCTGAATGGATTAAGAAATAAAATCTACTTTTCTGTTGTCTATAATAATCTTAGCTATAAAGGTCTATACCACCCTAAAGTAAAAGGATGAGAAAAGTTTTTTTCAAGTAAATGGGGCCAAGAACCAAGAAAACATTGCCATCCTAATATCTGACAAAATAGATTTCAAGCTAAAACTAATCAGAAGAGATCAAGAATGACACACTGTCAAAATTAGGGAAAAAATTCCCTAATTGCAATGCCTTACTCAGCTATGATGTAGCAGGGAGGGGCTTGGTCTGGCCCCAACTTTGTATGTCAGCCTGTGTTGACTACCCAAAGAAAGCCTTACCCCCTATGAGGAGGGGATAGGAGAGGAGTGGAGGGAGGTGGGGGGTGTAGGGGAAGGGGAAGGAGGGAGGGAGGTGGGTGGTTTAGGGGAAGGGGAGGGAGGAGAAATGGTGGTTGTTATGTAAAATCCAAAAAAATAAATAAATAAAATTAAAAATAAATAAAGCATTATAGTCCTAAATATATATTTTGCATAATCGGGCACAGCAAATTTCATAAAAAGCATACTACCAATATTAAAGACACAGAATCACACCAACCCACAGTAGTATATTATTTCAATATCTCACTTTCTCCACTAGACATGTCTCCACTGAACAAAATAAACAGAAAAACCTAAGAATAAAGTGACATCATTAAAAAAAACCTGTATTTAACAAATTTCTACAGAATATTCTGCTCACGTATCAAATAATACACATTTTACTCAGGAACCCTTAGAAACATCACTAAAATAGACCTCTTCCTGGGGCACAAGAAAAATGCTAACAAGTTCAGAGAAAGATGAAGTAATTCATGTATCCCATCTGACCATAATGCAATTAAAGTTAAAACTGACAAAAAATAAATATGCAGTGAGTAAATAAACTCATAGAAATAAATAGTTCATTACTAAATGGTGAATGATGAATCAAAGTAGAAATCACTTCCATTGTACTGGACTAGGCCATCTGGATAAGTGAGATAGTTGTTTAGCTTGAACTGTTTGGGGGGATCCCAGGCAGTGGGACCAAGACCTATCTCTAGTGCATAAGCTGGCTTTTGGAACCTAGTGCCTATGGTGAGACACTTTGCACAGCCTTGGTACAGGAAGGAGGGGCTTAGACCTGCCTTAAATGAATATACCAAACTGATTCCACATGGGAGGCCTTGCCTTGGAGGAGGTGGGAATAGGGGTGGGTTGGGGAGGAAGGGTGGGGGGTAGGAGGATGGAGGACAGGGGAATCTGTGGTTGATATGTAAAATGAATAGAAAAATCTCTTAATAAAAAAAAAAAAGGGAGGCTACAGGATGAAGGTATCCTGAAGTGGATGTTGATGTTTCTTCCTTTGGGAATTCTCTGTTTAGATCTACACTCCATTTTTAACTGGATTAATTGTTTTCTTGATGTCCAGTTTTTTTGTTTTGTTTTGTTTTTTAGTTCTTTATATGTATTTACATATTAGCTCTTTATTGGTTGTGTAGTAGTTAAAATTTTTTCCTAGTCTGTAGACTGCCACTTAATCTCAATGATGGTATCCTATGCCAAACAGAAACTTTTCAGTTCCATGAGGTCCTATTTATTAATTGTTGTTCTTAGTATCTGAGTTGTTGTGTTCTGTTCAGAAAGTCTTTTCCTATTTCAAGTGAGTTCAAGGCTATTCCTCTATTTCTTTTCTATCATATACAAAATATTTTGCTGAGGTCTTTGATCTATTTGGAGATGAGTTCTGTAATTTAAAAAAAAAGAATTAAAAAACAAGCTAAATGAAAACTCTAACAACAAAAACAAAGTAGTTCTATGAAAGGAATACATAGCTCTAATATCTACCTTCCAAAACCAGAAATACCACAAATAAATGACTTAATGACACAACACAAGTATTTGGGAAAACCAACAATTAAATTCATATGTAGTAGATAGTAAGAAAAAAATCTGAATTATAGCTAATATCACCTTATGAAGTGAATACATGCCATATTTGTCTTTCTCAGTCTGGGTTACCTCACTCAGGATGATTTTTTTTTCTATCTCCATCCAAATGCTTTCAAACTTCCTGGTGTCTTTGTTTTTAACAACTGAGTAATAATCCATTGTGTAAATGCAATACATTTTCTTTATACATTTCTCAGCTGAGGGACATCTAGGTTGTTTCCAGTTTCTGGTTATTACAAATAAAGCTGCTATGAACATGGATGAGCAAGTATCCTTGTGGTATGATGCTGTGGATGATTGATAAATAAAGTGCTGATTGGCTAGTAGCCAGGCAGGAAGTATAGGCAGAACAAGGAGAGAGAATAATTCTGGGAAGTGGAAGGCTGAGGCAGAGAGATGCTTCCAGCTAGTGTGATGAAGAGCAGGGTGTAAATTACCAGTAAGTCACTAGCCACATGGCAGCATAGAGATTTATAGAAATGGGTTAATTTAAGATATAAGAACAGCTAGCAAGAAGCCTGAGTCATTAGGCCACACAATTTGTAAATAATATAAGTCTCTGTGTGTTTGCTTGGGTCTGAGCAGCTGTGGAACTGGCAGGTGAGAGAGATTTGTCCTGACTGTGGGCCAGGCAGGACCAGGAAAACTTAAGCTATGGTATGATTTAATATCCTTTAGGTATATGCTCCAAAGCAGTATATCTGGTTTTTGTTGTAGGTTGAATCCCAGTTTTCTGAGAAACAGCCAGATAGACTTCTAAAGTGGCTGTATATGTTTGCACTCTCACAAGCAATGGAAGAGTGTTCCCCTTGCTCCACATCCTCTCCAGTATGAACTCTTGCTTCTGTTTTTGACCTTAGCCATTCTAACAATTATAAGATACAATCTCAAAGTAATTTTGATTTTCATTTCCATGATGGCTAAGGATGGTGAACATCTCCTTATCTGTTTCTTGGCCATTTCAGACACTTCTGTTGAGAATTCTATGTTTAGATCTATATTCCATTTTTAATTGAATTATTGGGTTTGTAGATATCTAGTCTCTTGTGTTCTTTATATATTTTGGAAATCAGCATTCTGTTGGATGTGAGGTTGGTGAAGATCTTTCCCATTCTGCACCCAAACCACACAAAGACTTGAAAGAAAGAGAAATTATGAATTAATTTCACTCATAAACATTGATGCAAAAAATATTCGATAAAACACTGGCAAACAAAATCCAAGAACATATCCTAAAATTCATCCACCATGACCAAATAGGCTTCACCTCAGAGATGCAGGGATGATTCAACATACAAAAATCTGTCAATGTAATTCACCAATGTAAACAAACTGAAAGAAAAAAACCCACATGATCATCTCATTAGATGATGAAATTTCCTTTGACAAAATCCAACACTCCTTCATTATTAAAGACTTGGAGATATCAGGGATACAAGGGCCATCCTAAACATAATAAAAGCAATATACAGCAAGCTGATTGCCAACATAAAATTAATTAATTAATTGAGAGAAACTCAAAGGGATTCCACTAAAATCATGAACAAGACAAGGTTGTCAATTCTCTCTACACTTATTAAATCTAGTTCTAGCTAGAATAACAAGACAACTAAAGGAAATTAAGGAGATACAAACTGGAAAAGAAGTCAAAGTATCATTATTTGAAGATGATATGATAGGACACATAAGTAACCCCCAAAACTCTACCAGGGAACTTCTACAGCTGACAAACTGCTTTAGTCCAGTGGCCAGCTAGTTTTTCTATCAACTCGACACAAGCTAAGTCATCTGACAGAAGGGAACCTCAATTGAGAAAATTTTTCAGTAAGATCAGGCTTTAGGGAAATTTCTTAATTAACAATTGATGTAATTGAGCCCAGCCTTTTGAGTGGTGGTCCTAGATGTCACAAGGAAGCATGCTGAGCAAACTATATGGAGCAAACAAGTAAACAGTACTCCTCCCTGCCCTCTACTTTAGATCCTTCCTCCAGGGTCCTGTCCTGTTTTAGTTTCTATCCTGGCTTACTTCTTTTAGTAACAAGTCTGTGATATGAAACCATAAGATGAATTAACGCCCCCGCCTACACACACACACACACACACACACACACACACACACACACACACACACCAGATATGTAGGCCAATGGAACAAAATAGAAGATCAAAACATGTACACATACTACAGCCATTTGATATTTGACAAGAAATGAAGAAATAATAATAATAATCCACACTGGAGAAAAGATAGGATCTTAATAAAATAGTGCTGGGAAAACTGGATGTCAACACACAGAAGAATAAAATTATATATCTCTATCTTTGCCCTGAATAAAACTTATGCAAATGGATCAAAGCCTTCAATATATCTGAAAAACTGAAGCTGTTAGTAAACAAACAAATATAAACATAGCCATTACCCTTAGGATATAAGCCTACAAAAAAGGCTTTCTGAATACCACTCCATTTGTTCAAAAATCAAGGCCAACTACTGACAAGTGAGACCTCATAAAACCAGAAATTGTTTAAGAAAACGATTATTTGAGTGAAAAAGAAATCTAGAGTAGGAGATAATCTGCGGTAGCTATGCATCTCTATGCATCTACCAACAGGTTTATATTCAGAGTACATAAAACCAATAACTCAAGAATTAAGGAAAGAATCAATTAAAAAACGATGGGCTCTCATCTGATCAGAAAGTTCTCAAAAGGAGAAATAAAAATGGGTAAGAAAATCTAAAAAAGTCTTTATTATCTTTAGCAATTAGGAAAATGTAAATTGAAGTGACCATAGGATTTCATCTGACTCCAGTCAGAATGACAAAATAAACAAACAAACAATGACAACAAATGTGGGAATTGCAAAATAGTGGAGCCACCTTCCTCCCTATCTCCCTCCCTCCCTCCCTCCATCCCCCTCTCTCCTTTCCTTCCTCCCTCCCTCCCTCCCTCCCTTCCTTGTGTTCTTTCTGACTTACTACAGTTTTGCTATGTATACCAAGCTGGTTTTGTATTCCTAATCATCCTATCTCACAATCTCGAGTACTGGGGTTATAGTCATATGCCACCATGGATAGCACTACTATATTCTTAAAATCAATACATGTACATTAAATTGGGTTATAATGGGTGGGTAGGGATAGATGTGAAGATCTCATACAAAGGGGAAGGAAATTGAAGTCCTCATGATCTTATCACACTCTGTTTGATCCATTTCTGTAACTGCCTGAAGATTCTTATGACAATTACAAAGTTTATTATTTAATGCCCATTCTTCTTTTTTTTTTTTTTTTTTTTTTAGTATGAGGTATGAGGCACTGCCCTTGAGATGGTTGGTTTTGTTTCAGTATGATTCAAACATATGATTCCATGAAACAGACTGCCCTTCTTGATCCAAACGTATGGTGAAGCAGAGCTCTGTGAATCCTGTAATTGAGAAAGTGTTGCCAAAGTGCTGAGCTGTTTCAAAAAAGCTCTGGCTTCCTATGTCTAACAGGGCTTTTTTATGCACTCAGCCATGAGTTGTCATAGTAATCTTGCTCTCTAAATAGATGCACACATTCCAAAATACATTCATAGTATCATTTTGCCACATGTGCTCTGGAAGCTAAAATAAGCATTCTGCAATTAGTGATATGCATGGATGTAACAAATTATTTTGACAATAAATTGATAAAGTTTACCTCTATTTATATTTGAATACAAGACAATGAATCATTTTGTGTTATTTATATTAATTATATAAAAGTAACATTTCAGGCAAGTTCTGAGGTGGAAGAGATAGCTCAGTGAATAAAAGATCTGTCGTCAAGTGTGAAAATCTGAGTTTCATCCCCAGGACCCACAAAGTTGAAGGAGAAAACAGACTCCTACAAATTGCTTTTTACAGTCATGTTTGCTAGGGAACATGCAACACTAATTTATAAATAATAAATATAATTAAAATACATCTTCCTTTTCCTTTCAGATACTGTGCATTTCTGGAATTTACACAAAAATTCAGAAGTCATATGCAGATTTTCTGATACTATGCATTTTTGGTTCATAACACATGCTTGTGGCAACCTATAAGAAAGATTTCAGAGGTGAGAATCTCCATACATCCAGGACAACAAATACTAGCTTTGATTATAATGTTCTTTTTATAATAATTTTCTGCTTTGGATTAGCTTCCTCTAAAAGAAAGCTTGATCAGGGTACAGCTGAAAGTATTATTCTACCAAGTGTGATTTTGTTTGATTTCTAGTTGCAAGCAAACATTTATGTGTTCTAGATTGTCCCTAAAATTAGCTGAATGTGCTACAGTTGCATACATTCCTTTCTCTGGGAATAAATGCTTTAGATGAGCCAGACATAAAATACTGTCAAGCTTCCATTTGTTTCATACTCTGTAGTGTTTTAAATAAAAATGTCCCTGATAGACTCGTAGGGAGTGGCATCATTTGAAAGGATTAGAACTTGTAACCTTGTTGGAGTAGGTGTGGCCTTGTTGGAGAAGTGTGTCCCTGGGTGTGGCCTTTGTGGTTTCAAATGCTCAAGCCATGACCTCTCTCTCTCTCTCTCTCTCTCTCTCTCTCTCTCTCTCTCTCTCTCTCTCTCTCTCTCTGCCTGACTGTAAATATAGATGCAGAAATCTCAGCTACTTCTCCAGCATCATGTCTTCCTGTGTGCCTCCATGCTTCCTACCATGACTATAATAGTAATGTGCTAAGCCTCTGATGTAAGCAAGCCCCAATTAAATCTTTTTTTTTTTTTGTAAGAGTATCCATGGTCATACATCTCTTTATAGCAGTAGAAGATTGATTAAGACATGACCCCACTACCCAGACTAGACTTTTATTTTAGAATGGGCTACGCTGGAAAATAAATAATTAACTTGGATAATCAGGGCAGCAGAAGTTTCCTCTTTTGAGGTAAAGTTGTAGCAGGAGGGAGGGTCCTCGTTGCTAATAGGACCTCCTATGTTTCCCAGAATCCTAGACTGAGCTCTTGCAATCTAATCCTTTTCTCAGCAGCCCTAAGCTGTAAAGTAAATACTCTGT
Organism: Onychomys torridus; assembly: GCF_903995425.1. Taxonomy (NCBI): domain Eukaryota; kingdom Metazoa; phylum Chordata; class Mammalia; order Rodentia; family Cricetidae; genus Onychomys; species Onychomys torridus. The sequence continues at coordinate 95,345,739 of NC_050444.1, forward strand.
AATAAAAAGTGTTATCCCCAAACAACAAGGGGATAAGTTCTTAAGTAATACAATTAAAAAGTTGAAGCTCAAACAATGACAATGTTTTCTACTTTTTCCTTTTTTCATGATAACCAGCAATGGATACAGATAAATACTGCACAGCACTTGCCCAGTAATCCACATAGCCACTATTTAAATATGGTTCACAAACAAATATGAACTCAAAACATACATGAATATAGGTATGAGGAAGACATAAAAATAACACGAATATTACCTTCAATATAGTTTCAAGTACAAATAATTTGTTGTAGTATCATTGAGTATGTCACTTACTAATCCTCAACTGTGAAAATTACTGTTATTGACTACCAGGCCTGATTTGACTATATGTGTTGATCTGTAATGAAAAGTAGAAGATCTGAGTTACAATTCCATGCATTTGGGTAACGACACATGTAGTAAAGGGTTCACTCATTTATTCATTAATTTATAGCCATGTTTTTCTCATCAACTTTTCAACTTGCCACTAACAGACAGGACTCTAAGGCTTTATGTATTAAATTATTTTTTGCCATATGTTCTGGGGTCTTATTGGTCTGGTGGCATGTTGTTCCTTGGATGGCAGCCTGGTGTCTCCTATCTGCTTCTCCTTTTTTCTTCCTGTCTATTTGCTTAAATTTCCTGTCTGCCTCTAAGCTTACTTGCTATAGGCCAATACAGCTTTATTTATCAAACAATCAGAGCAACACATATTCACAGCATATAGAAAGACATCCCACAGTATGCTTATTCTTTTCTTTACATGAAATATGCCTGTAATAGGAGGGTATATAGCAAACTAAAACAAGGAATTGAGAAGCAGGCAACAGTAACTGAAGTAGCAACTGGAAAAAAAATTAAATTATTATATTCATTTTGTTTCTTATTTTCAAAGAACCATGGCCATTAAGAAACATTTCTAGAGCAGAGATGAATAAAAATCAAAGCACAGGAAATATTCACTGAACCCATACCTATAGGCTTTCACATATGGTATAGTCTGTTTCTCAAGACCAGTGAGATATTTAACCAGGGAAAAGTGTGATGTAAAGATAATTAAGTCACAGTTCCCTAGCCATTTATACTTCAAAATAAATGATACTCTTTAAGTGTCCTATGCTGCTGGAATACTATAGTGACTTCCTATATCCTCCTTTGGGAGGGGCAACATTACAGGAAAAGTCCTTTTAAAGTAACTGCTATGCCAACTCTTAATGTTAAAACAAATGTGAGGCTTTAAATGTTGAGGAAGCAAGTGCTAGGAAGGATAGTAAGTGGGCTTGTAGCCAGTATGGGACTGCCAAGTTGACTAGAAGGGAGGAGGACAGGCCTATAGGGAAAACTGAAGTGTCAGAAGTAGAGCTGCTAAAAACGTCTCTGCTCACCCCAGGAGGAGGCCCTCCAATGACCATCCTGATGTCAACAAGAGTCCAAGCCTTCTGATTAAGTCTAGAGCACAAAGGCAGTGCTTTGCCTCTGCCACCAGTTCACTCTGCCTGGAGCTCTGGCCCACCTTCTGCTCTGCTGTTAGGATTCTGCCACTCCTGCAGCTGCGTGACTGCACATGTACAGTGCAGTAGCTAAGCAAGGGGTCCTAGGTCTTATGTCATCTGTGCACTATATTATTACATAATGTGTGCAGTGTGGTCACACAACCTGCAGCATGCATAACATGGCTCTGTAAGCCTACGTGCACAGGTGCAAGGAAATCCTTAAAAAGCCTGACACACACTCCTCCCCTCTCTTCTGATCTCTCTTTCTCCAAGCTCTCTCCCTCCTCCTCACATGTCCCTTGCACAAGCCTGGCCACACTCTCTTCTGTTCCTCCCCCCAGCCCAGGAAAGCTCTAACACTGGGTTTTGTCCTGCCTCATTATTGGTGAAATTATTAAGGCCACTCCATGTAGTTAAAATGGAGGTTTATTTTGTGGGCTAACTTACAAATGAAGGGGTAGGTTGCAGGGTCTGGGAAAGGTATGGCACAGTCCGGCGGTGTTCTCTGGAGAACTCTGCTAGGTCTACCTCCAGCATTCAGGGTCCTGGAACCAAGAGAAGCCTCCCCTCTCGATCCTGGGTCTTAATTGTCCTCCCTTGGCACAGCCTTGTGGGCATGACCATTACTGAAGCCCCAGTAGGGGTTAGAACTTCCAGGCCAAGGCTGGGATGGCTACCCACTACATCTTCCCCTTTTGTCTAAATAAGAAGGTTCTAACCTAATACAAGACTATATACAAAGAAATGGTTATCAAATATTGTCCAGGAGTAATGAGGGATAATGACCTAGATAAGTTGGAATTACGAAAAATGCAAACAATATCAAGCAAAAAACACAATCTAAAATCCAGGGAAGTCTAGAGCGTGGGTAGGTGACATGTTACAAAGATTATTTCAAAAGGTGTCCTATCTTAAAGAACCTGAGTCTAATACTTTATATATATATAGTTGTAACTATAACTGCTAGTCTTCAACCTCATCAAAGACCTGAGAAGGAATATAATAATACCTGAGAAATAGGAGAAGGACGCAAGCAACTTTTGGGAGTTTTGCTAGAGTAGATAGAGACAGCTGGCAGCCTGGATGGTCACTTAATATTTCTCAGCATTGTTGGCGCATTCAAATTGGCTACAAGCCTAGAGTATCTGACAGACCATTTTCAGAAGTAGAAATTCTGAAAGACCATCTTATCTTCTCTTGGCAAAGTACAGTGGTCGCTTTCCTTGTGTCCCGCTTGTCCAGAAAGGACAGCATTCATACTGTCAGCAGTTGAGGCAAGGGCAGTTCTTTGCCCAGTAGGCCATTTTGTGCCAAGAAGACAAACTTCCAAATGGAAATGTCTTAGAAGCCCAACATTCTCCCAGATCAAATTGGTGCTGCCAGGAGCAAATTTCTCTCACGTCAACAGAATTCTAAGTTATTTAAATGCCATATTCTCTAGGTCCATGAAATGTTTGAAGATTACCTGTCCATCCAACCTATGTATTTATAAATCTGGATAACCTAACTAACATAATTATAGAGATGACAAGCATAGGTGGCAATAAATCTATAAGTCTTATTGACCTAAACAACCTAAGGACTAAGGCTTCATGTAAACTAGGCAAACAGTTTGTAAGACTAAAAAGTTATAATTTCCTCAGTTATGATAAAAGATAAGTTAGATATAAAACCTTAGCTCACAAATATAAGATAGATAGGATATCTTCTTTAATATTGTAACTGTAATTCTTGCTTGATAATTGTTTTGTTATTTGAAATTTTACTATCTATATAAAAGTTAAAACCTTGCTTTTTGAAAAAAAAAAGGGGGGGAAGTGCTGTGGGATGTTCTGTATGTCAAATGTGTTAATCTGATTGGTTAAAATAAATAAAGTGCTGATTGGCCAGTAGTCAGAAGGAAGGATAGAGTAGGCAGGAAAAGGAGGAGGAGAATTCTGGAAAGTGAAGGCTAGGGCAGGGAGACACTGCCAGCCACCACCATGACAAGCAACATGTAAAGACTCCTGTAAGCCACAAACCACGTGGCAAAGTATAGATTAATAGCAATGGGTTAATTTAAGATGTAAGAAGTAGATAACAAGAAGCCTGCCACGGCCATACATTTTATAAACGGTGTAAGTTTCTGTGTGTTTACTTGGTTGGGTCTAAGCGACTGTGGGCCAGGCAAGGAAAACTCCAACTACACCTCATGACCTTTCTTGCAGAGTAACAAGTAATGCTTATTTAAAACCAACACTCACTTACTTGCTTTTTTCAACTACTGGCTCTACAGTATCCTGGTGGGAATTCCACCCTCACTGTAACACAAGCAGAAGCTGGATTCAGAGGAAGGGGAGGAGGAAGGATATCCCCATTATGACATCAGTGATAATGGAGGTAGGTGGAATGATGAGTCAACATTTAAGACACCCATAATCCAAATAACTGATTTATGACAAATTTGTATTTTAAGCATATGTAATTGCTGAGGAGTTTGGCAGGGGACTACTGTAGTCCTTTCTCTTTTGCTACTTCACTAAAAAATTATTATAAAATATTATATATATGAAAAAGTAACTATGAGTATTTGCCATTAAATAGAACATTTTAGTTTTTATGAAAATAAATACATTCATGTTATATTTTGTGTATTATGTAGCCAGATTTCATACTCTTTTCCCCTTCCTAAACCTTAGAGTGGAGTCAGTAATTTTGAAAATAATGTGTAAGCACTAATGAGCAAGCACAAGGCCCTGGGTTCGATCCTCAACTCAAAAAAAAAAAAAATCTCAGTAACACGGCTGCCTAAACATGACCTGAACAATGGCAGCAAGAGTTGACGTCTCAATATCTATAGGAGAAATCTCACAGGACTTCACCAATAGAGGAAGTGCTACAACTAGATACCAACCATTGAGAAAGGAAGACTTTCCCCAAGGATAAAGTTATCTAATAGAAAGTGGTCCGCCATAGAAACACATATGTAAGCAACATTAAACAGACACTTCAGGTTGTACTTACACATTTATTCATGTATATACATGTAACAGAAATAATTAGAGAAGCAGCAGCTACTAATTTAGAGAAAGTATAAGTAGGGCATAACAAGGGTTGGAGGGAAGGGAGGGAAGAAAAACTGATGTAAAAATAAATGAATACAAAGGATGAGAATCTTGTGTTAGCCCAGCTTGAGGAAAATAGTTTGTTTTGATGTTGCTAGGAGAGAAAGTTGGCATGGAATTTAATGCACCACATTGAGTTGAGTGGCTTCTCAACTCACATACATTAGAGGTATGCAGAGTGATTCTGCTTGGCCTGATATTCTGTGTCTGGAGAAAAACTGCAGTCATGAAAAGGTAAAGATCAGCTAGAACTAAGAGAGCAGGCAAAAGAGGGTCCCGGTGATTAATATAAGGGTGAGCCACATATGTGCTAACATCATGTAGTAGAATATTTGTGTGGATAATTAGCTGTAATACAACATGAATGCAAAAGCTGGAAAAACAAAAATACCGTTGCCATATTTATTCATGTATAAACACAAAGACACCAAAATAGAATCTCTAGAAAGCAGCAGCCATTCCCTCTGTTGATAGTTGAAGAGGCTATACTTTCTCTACAAATGTGTATATATTTGCTTATTGATTAGTGATATTTCTATAATAATGTAAGAAGTTAGGCTGTGAATAAGACTGAATGTGTAAAGTTTCTGCCAAAAATGAACATGAGACCTGAATGCAGATGTTCAGAACACATGCAGACCTTGACCTGGTAGTGTTTACTTCTGCTACCCAGAGTTCCTTTGTGGAGACTGTAGGCAGAAAAGGGAGAATCTCCAGAAGATTGCAGGTCAGCTAGCCTGAAAAGGGCAGCATAACAAATGAGGAAACAAAAACAGAGACCCTGTTTCAGACAGGATGGAAGTTCAGGACCTGTACCCGAGGTTGTCCATTGACTTACATAAATGCATTATGGCAAATATGTGTAAGCCTCCACACACAAATGTACACAAATTCAGATATACATACACACTCCATGTACACACTGTAGAAAAACATAAAAATTTCAAAATACAAATTTTAAGGCAGGTGAAAATACATCGCATGGGTTCTCACATTTACTGATTAAATTTTATCACTGGATAATTCTCTGTGGTGATATATTGTACAGCCCAATATCTTGTGTACCCTAATAGTGTGCCCTAATAAACTCATCTGGGGATCAGAGAACAGAACAGTCACTAGATTAGACATAGAAGTCAGGCAGTGGTGGCACACACCACTTTAATCCTATCACTCAGGAGTGAACTCAGGAGTGAACTCTTTGAGTTCAAGGCCACATTGGGAACAGAGCCAGGCATGGTGGCATACATCTTTAATCCCAGCACTTGAGATCTCATGTCTTTGCTTGGGAAGGACACATGCCTTTAATCCCAGGAAGTGATGACAGGAAGCAGAAAGGTATATAAGGCACGAGGACCAGGACCTAGAAGCTTTTAACAGCTGTTTAGCTGAGATCCATTCAGGTGAGGAGTAAGGCTTTCAGTCTGAGGAAACAAGATTACCTGGAGAGATGGCTAGGTGATGTTGGCTGTGGCTTGTTCTGTCTCTCTGATCTTTCAGCTTTCATCCTAAAATCTGGCTCTGGGTTTTTTATTAATAAAACCATTTAGCGATTCATCTTACAATCCTCAGTTGTTTGTTATATTAAATAATCTCTAGAGTTACTGTGTAGTGAGTCTAGAGTTAAAGGAATATTAGTACTGAAGCTTGCTTTTCTGTGGTAGACATAGTTCACAGTATTTGTACTGTATACTTAAAAAGTGATAGCTGGGTAAATTTCATGTTATATTGTTTGACTGTAATGAAAATATCCCCTAGAGTCCTGAGACTGGGATCTTGATTTATTGTTTTAACAAGGGTAGGATTAAACTGAAATCTGCCTTTGGGGTGGAACAATAATATCAAAAATATAAAAAATTAATCATATGAACAAAGTGACTTGGTGAGTGAGCTTTGTAGCAATGACCAAGCAGAGATTAAATTGTAAAGGAGGATACTTCAACAGCATTTCTTTTGTGAGGGATGAATATTAATAAAATAATAAGCAAAAATAAGTAAACTCCAACCAAGCCTTCAAATACATGATTTATGTATGGAAATTAGAATCACATGAATAATTTAATAGAGGAGAGTATGCAATTATAAGTAATTACATATATAATTTAGTTAATAAAGCACTTTTCCTTAATCCACTCCGCTGTGCAGCTTTAGTCAATGCTGAGGGTTAACACTGTCATTTGCCAATGGTGTAGTTGCAGATGAGATCATTTGATTGCCATGGAGGATGTTTCTTGAGTACGCAGATAGCAAACAGGGTAACGAAAACTGCTCTGTTGAAAGTTATCTGTCCTGTTTCCCAGGAGAAGTGTTATTTACTGTCCCAGGTAATGAATCCCATGAGGAAGCTGGAGGGTGACATTAAGCTGACAGACCTGCAGTAGCAGCAGCTTCATTGCAACCTTACCGCAGTTTTCTTCTACAAAATGCCAATAACAAGACATTCACACTGTCTTCTGCTTTTACTATAGGTATCTGTGAACTTACAAAAATGATATGTTGGGTTGTTTTCAAGAGAATTACAACAGAACTCTTGCTTCTGAAGTAAATTGGCCTTACCGATTACTGTGCTTTTGAAAGCAAATGGCCCCTATAAGCCTTGTTTGCGTGTTTCTTCTTCTTGTGCTTGTGGCTCTGATATAATCTTCCAGCTACTACTCTGGCGCCATGCCTGCCTGCCTGCTGCTGTGTTCCCTGCCATGATGGTTATGGACTCACACTCTGAAACTGTAAACCCCTAATAAAGCCTTTGTTCTATAAGTTGTCTTGGTCCTGGTATCTTATCAAAGAGAATGCAAAATGAGAAAGAAAATTATACAAACACAATGGTTAAAATCCGCTAGAAAAAGAATTTATCTATTGATTAAATATGCTAAAATACTTAAACATAATAATCAACTAATTCTGGAAATTGCATTTTATGGGACTATACTTACTACCCTCAGACACTCCTTCACTGTTACTTTTCTGGCTTCTACCCCTTGTAATGGTAGGGTTATTGATGAGTACCACCATGCTCTACTTTTTAAGTGGGTACTGAGATTCAGAACTCAGGTCCTCATCCTCGCACAATAAATGTTTTCCTGATTGAGTCATGTCCTAGCATTTACAAACATTTCCTTTATCACTTTGTGTTTCAAGTATAAGAACAATACTCCCTCCTCTTTCTTTTAAAGAAAATCTAAGTAGAGCCCTCAAGTGGCTCAGCTGGCCAATGCTCTGCAATTGATCCCTAGTTCTCACCAAGTAGTGGGAATAAACCAAGATCTGAGACCTCTGACGTCTACACATGGACCATCACACACAGAGACATAATACATCCACACCACACAGAGTAAATAAATAAATTTACAAAACATCAGAGTTATTTAATAACAGAAGATATTATTCCCCATGTCCATTAATAACAGATTTCAGTATATGAGTAATCTTAAAAGTATTCTAAGTCACATAGATGCTATTTTCTTACATCTAAAAGGATTTCTTTTCCATTTTCTTTTTATTTTATTTAAAATTTTCAAGAGTGTTGCATTCATAGAAAAGGGGAAAAAAGCTTCCTGTATTTTCAGTAAGGGGAAAATGAACAATTGATCTTTGAAATCTAGAAAAATAAAGAAAAACCCCAAACTCCCACAATCTATAGGGATTGAGACTTGACTTTACTCCAGTGACAGGGAACAAAGAAATTGCAAACACAGAGAAAAGCTGGGACTGGATGGGTCCATTCCTCAGAGGAAGATGCAGCAGATTCACCTGGAACTTGGCCCATTTATTATATGCAATAGGAATAAGGAGGTGGGCAGACAATCTGCATAGGGTGTATCTGTAGGAGAGGACTGTGAGACTGCAGTCATCCAGGATGATGTAGTTGCTGTCAGTATTTTCTGCAACGTACTGTCAGCATCTGTATTTGGACCAGAGGAAGGCCTTGCCATTCCCATCAGTCTGAGGTATTGGCATCCTGAATACGGCTATGATCATGTCAACAATGTACATTCACTCAATACTTCATCGGCTCCCCACAGAAAATGAAGTCTAGTTACTTTCTCAGTGCTGACCTACATCAGAGAGATGCTGCCAGTGTTCCAAACATGAGGACAGGCTTTCCAGTGACTGCCAGTCTAACCCAAATGTACGGTCAAAGCATGATGGTACGTCATCCTACACAGGAACAAACAACTACCACACAGGGGAACATGACCAAGTGCTGCTGTGATATATTTATCTGTAGGCAGTGAATATGTGTTATTCCCATTGATTAATAAATAAAGCTGCATTGACCTATGCCAAGGCAGGATGGGGCCAAGTGGAAGATCCAAGTAGAGACACAAGAGAAGGGCAGAGTCTGGGAGAAGCCAGCCAGCTGCCCAAGGAGCAAGATGCCAGCAGATCAATAACACAATGGCCACATGGTAAAACGTAGAAAAATAGAAATTTAAGTAGCTAGTTAGTAAAAAGCCTGAGCTGTTTGACCAAGCACTTTGTAATTGATATTAAACTTCTGAGTGATTATTTTAGAAGCAGCCATGGGATGGGGTGGGACAGAAAAAACTCTGCTTGTGGAGAAGTGTCTATATTCCCTGTACACATTTAAAATGCATCTGTGGATCCTACATATTCAGTCATGCCTTCTTTACATTTTAGTGTAGGGGAAATGAAACTAATATGAGGAAAGTTAAAGAAAATATCACACTAAATGGGGTTTATATTATATTTATTTCTATAATTGAAGTAATTTGGCTTCTATAGTAGGTGCTATTACTTAAAACTTTGTTGCTGGAAGTAGAAAAATCACATATTAAAAGTAAACAATTGGTCCCTGTCTCAGGTGTACTGGAAAGAGATCAACCCATTGGGCTGTTAGGAGTGACTCAGTCCAGTGCTAACTCAATCTCACAAAGCTGAAGCCATCTATCTGCAAATTGTAGCCTGTACTGTTTTTGCTGGTTCTGGTCAAATAAAGTTATCAAAGAAAAGAACAAAATCTAATTCACATTAAGAACATAAAAATCTTTGTTTTACATCTAGTATCCTCCTATGAGTGAGTACATACCATGTTTGTCTTTCTGAGCATGGGCTATCTCACTCAGGATGATTTTTTCTAGATCTATCCATTTGCCTGCAAACCTCATAATGTCATTGTTTTTCTCTGCTGAGTAGTACTCCATTGTGTATATGTACCATATTTTCTTTATCCATTCTTCAGTTGAAGGGCATCTAAGTTGTTTCCAGGTTCTGGCTATTACAAACAATGCTGATATAAACATAGCTGAGCAGTGCCCTTGTACTATAATTGAGCATTCCTTGGGTATATGCTCAAGAGTGGTATAGCTGGGTCTTGGGGGGGATTGATTCCCAATTTTCTAAGAAAGCACCATATTGATTTCCAAAGTGGCTGTACAAGCTTGCATTCCCACCAGCATCTTGCTCTACATCCTCTCCAGTATAAGCTATCTTCTGTGTTTTTGATTTTAGCCATTCTGAAGGGTGTAAGGTGGTATCTCAGAGTCATTTTGATTTGCATTTCCCTGATGATTAGGGATGTTGAGCAATTCTTTAAATGTCTTTCAGCCATTTGAGCTTCCTCTGTTGAGAATTCTCTGTTTAGTTCTATAGCCCATTTCTTTTTTTAAAATTATTTATTTTTATTTATTTTATTTTTTATTATATTGGTGTTTTAATTATAGCCTATTTCTTAATTGGACTGTTGGGCATTTTGATGTCTAATTTCTTGAGTTCTTTATATATTCTGGATATCAGCCCTCTGTTAGATGTGGGGTTGGTGACTAGACTACTACTCATAACTCCAGGGAGGCTACCTAGAAAACAGGACCCTAAGAAAGACACAGGGATCACCCAGTGAGAGAGAAATGGATGAGATCTACATGAACTACCTGGACGTGAGTGGGGGTAATGAAGGGCAAGATTTGAGGGAAAGAGAGCTTAGGTGAGAGGGAGATCCCAGCTGGATCAAGAACAGAGAGGAAGAACAAGGAATAAGAGACCATGATAAATGATGACCACATGAGAACAGGAAGAAGCAAAGAGCTAGAGAGGTCCCAAGAAGACAACAAAGATACCTCCACTGTAGACTACTTTCTGGCAATGGTTGAGAGAATGCCTGAACTGACCTAGTCTGGTGATGGATGGCCAAACACCCTAACTGTCATGGTAGAAATCTCATCCAATGACCGAGGGAAGCAGATGCAGAGATCCATGGCCAGGCCCCAGGTGGAGCTCCAGGAGTCTAATTGGCAAAAAAGAGGAGGGATTATATGAGCAAGAATTGTTGAGACCAAGATTCAAAATAGCACAGGGACAAATAGCCAAACTAGTGGAAACACATGCACTATGAACCAATAGCTGAGGAGGCCCCAGGATCAGGCCCTCTGGATAAGTGAGACAGTTGATTAGCGTTAACTGTTTGGGAGACACCCAGGCAGTGGGACCAGGACTTGTCCTTAGTGCATGAGCTGGCTGTTTGGAACCTGGGGCTTATGTGGGGACACTTTGCTCACCCTGTAAGGAGGGGACTGGACCTGCCTAGACTGAATCTACCAGGTTGAGCTGAATCCCCAAGGGAGTCTTTGCCCTGGAGGAGATGAGAATGGGGAGTGGGCTGGGGGAAAGGCACATGGGGGGCCAGGGGGGAGGGTGCGAGAGTGGGGAGGACATGGCTGAAATGTAAAATTAAATTAAATTATAAAATAAAAAAGAATGTAAAATTCATTAAGCATTTCAATATATATTTTAAAAACATAATAATCAAACTTGATTTTTTCCTTTGTTATAATAATAGGTAAATATATTTCAACTTAGTTCCTTAAATATTAGTTAAATATATCAACTCCTTCATGAATATATAGACTCTCTCTTTGCTCTGTGATGACACCAAGTGGCTAAGAAAGGGATTCACTTCAGGTAAAGTTGAAGTAAAATAAAGAACTTCACATTCTCAAAGTGTTATATAATAGAAGAAAACATGTATTTGACAAACATTTGATGACTGTTCCTGTAACACATATTACTAAGTGATGGGTTAATGACCTAAGAGCTTCAACTGGACTGAACAGAACAGAAAAGGTGATGTCACTACCAACATCTGTGGGCTGTTCTGTTCTGCTATACTTCTGATAAAGAATCAACCACCCTGCATGAGTGATATCTACCACCTCGAGAGGTTGGGAGATGCCATCCCAGATGGATATTTTATCCCAATAGTTCCTTCTTTTCTGTCTCATAAAAGCCCAAGACCCCCATGCCACACACACATATGTCTCTACTTTGTCAGAGAGACTATGGCACTTCAGTGGTTTTGATTAAAGAACAATTATATTTTTGCAGATGCCTGATGTTTTTTTTTTTTTTTTATTTCCACATCACTTCCACTGGTCCTGACCTAACAGTAAGATCTATATGATCTGAACTATAAACATGAATAATAAAACTGAGTGGTTATCTAATAAACAGAAATGTTGGTGAATTAATATGGATTGCTTTTCTAGATGCTATCTCCAGTATACACAGTTCATTTGTTCCTCTGGCTCTGGTTCTCAAAAGTTAGATTTTACATCATTCTATCAATCGGGGAGCCTGAGGAGTGAGAGCAAGAGAGCAGTTAGAAGGAAATAAGATTAATTTCATGCAATTTAATTTATTATCTACTGAGTTTATAGATGAATGAATCTTCATGTTATCTTTTCTGTTATTCATTTTAAGTGGCCAACACAGAAAGATCTTATTGTAAAGACCTGATACTGGGCTGGAGAGATGGCTCAGCCGTTAAAGGCTAGGCTCACAACCAAAAATATAAGACATGATACTTTTGCTTAAAATTGCATAGCAATTTATCATCAATGTTCCATAAGACAACAAGACAACAAAAACAATAACAAAACACTGTTTAAAATGTAACAATTGAGACGTTTTAATGGGCATTATTTGTACCTCAAACTGTAAAAAAAAAATACAATAAAATAAAGCAAGGCTTTTATTCACCTTGCTATTCTGATTTCTTACATGTTCTTGTGCACACTTTAGGGTTCTACCTTAGTTAGATACTGAATCAGATAACAAGTTTTAGGAAGTCAGGCATCTATAAATTCTTCCAGACTGATCAAGAATAATCTGTTGTCAATGAAAATTCCTGGAAAGAAGCTATGTCAGCATAGACTTATTGATTGATTCAAACTTCACTGGTGAGATGAGACTATTTAACTTATCTTGAGCTAGTTTTAGGCACAATGAATACACTATTTGCCCACCTCTGTTGTAAGACCTAACATCTCATGACTAATAGATAATAATCTTTTGACCACAATTAACTTAGCAGAGCACTGGTTTCCACAACCAAATGTTAAGAATGTTATCAGATAGCAGAGGCTTATTGAAATCTCCCTGAACTTTTCTGTAATCAACTCTCTGCTCTACCAATCAGTGTATTTTAAACTTGCCTTGACTTGTCCTATAAAACTGCAAAGCTTCATGAAACTGCTTCCAAATTGCAAGATAAAATTTGGGGCAACCTAAATCTTTGTTTCTATAACCATTTAAAACGGCTCCTGAATGTGAGCTGTGTTTTGTTATTGTTGATATTTTGTGTACTGTTCATATAGTAATCTTTAAATGGCTCTCAAAAATTATAGTTATTTTAAAACTGATTTTTTTCCACTTCACTAAAAAAAAAATCCTTCCAATAAGTCACGGTCCAAAACATGTGTCCACCACCATGTGCTACTAACTGAGGTGACTGTGTACAGAAAACAGCCCTCTCCCCTTTAGTCACTGCTGGATAGAGATTTTCTGTAGATATTTTCAACTCAGTTTGTTTCCCCATATGTGAGGAAGTCTATCAGGCTGACTTGTAAGAGTGATTAGATTCAGTCAGGTATTATATGCCCTGTTCACTTACTGTTTCTTTACTTATTGAAAGTTTGTTCTCAACATCCTCAACTACATGTGATTTCTTCTTGTCATTTTTGCTTAATTTATTTTGGGAGTTCTGTTGTTGGATGAATATATTTTATAATTGCCATATTTATATAATATATTGATTCTTTCATCATTACAAAAAGTTCTTTAAAATAAGAAAAAATATGCCCACTATGCAGATGAGAAAACTAGAATTCATGAAGTATTAGTAAGCTCTCACAACTGTAATTTCATTTTGACCTTTAGATTACCAGGCTCAGTTCTATGTTCACTTTTCATATTATATTTTACAGAGTATTAATTTCATCTAAACAACCCAGTAACTGTAAAGTATGCCATATGGATGCTGATTTCAAAATTATTGATGAATTGTGATTTCTGCCATGGAAAATCTTGGAGGCATGATGAAGGTAATTGGTATTTAGGAATAATGTGTTAAATTAAAAAATTCTATATTTAATCACCTGCTATTTTGGTACAGAATTACAAAGTTATATTTACTCACATCGCTCCCAGTCTCAATGTCTTTCACTAAATAAAAAAGCACAGCCTCAGCAGGAGGAAAATGAAATGGAGAAGCTGACATCACACAGCAACAATGACACATGAAATAAAGATACAGCAAAGCAAGAAGAGATAATGTTGACTTGGAATGAAAAATACATTTTGATTCTCAGTGAAAACTATTTGATGTATTTTTCCACTATTAGTTCTAGCCTCAATTCCATTGCAATAAAAGCCATTTTCTATGACTAAGTGTTTAGTGATTTCTATATTGAATTTTTCCTCTGGTAATTCAATAGAATTGCTGTCCTTACTCTACTTTATGGGTTTGTTAAATTGTGCTTCAGTTAGTACTTCACCCATTGGCTTGTATGGTTTGAGTAACTAAAATGGCTTTGAGACATGAGGTTTGCAAATGATAATAGCCAAATTTCGTTTACTAAATAGTTCTATTGTGGATAATCAAGTGGAAGTTATTCCTGTAGACAGGTGTTTTTCACATATGTATGACACTCTCAGCATCTATCAGGACAGCTTTCGAATAATTTACTTCTATGGCTTTTAGTTTCATTTGGATTTTATCAGCCTAATGACTTGGGAAATGGTTATGGTTAACAATAATTCAGGACTGACCTTTTCAGAATTATCCAATTTTCATTGGATTCACCAGCAAGACTTCTAATTGAAATTGTCAGCAACAAAAATATCTTCACTATCAGCTGCTGAGTTACATTTTATTACTATTGTTATTACACTAGATAAATATTTAAATAGTTAAGAAAATCACATCAAGGGAACAAATCTATAGAAATATGTTATTGTATCCATATAAAAATGTACAAATTAATTATCCTTCTTTTGAAAAAATAAGCCTATGGAAAAAACTTTAAAATTGCCCTGATGTCACAGGTTCTGGGTCAGCTGAGATGTAATAAGAATACATGAAGGTTTGGATTTTTATATAGAAATTGGAAAAGTCAGCGACAGCCTCAACTCTAAAATGTGCTGTCATGTAAGACTTAAATTATGCATCACAAAGTAAGTTAATGCATAATACCTTCCATGTATTATTAGGAGGAAGAGAGGAGAAAGGAAGAGGGGATAGGGAGGAGCCTGGGTAAAGGAGGAGGAAGAGCCCATGACAGCAAACAGCAGCTACAGACACTGGTAAAGGGGTGAAACATTTCTTTCTGTTTAGAAATTGAATGAGTTTTATAATATAAAATATCACAACATTCTTTTGAAACTGTTCATTTTGATTCATAAAATGATTGTAATACATAAAATATTTTAAGAGTGCTTTGTATTGTTATTATTTTAAGCGCTTACTTATTTCAGTTGCAGACATTGAAAAAGATTGGCTATTAATCCATTTTTATTATTTGAAAAGCCAAATATGTATTGTTAGCAAACAAAAACATCTCTATGAAATATGAGTTAATTTAATTTAATTTTTCAAAAGGATATTCCTGCCTTATTTGCGTATTTTACCCTCTGGTTCATCAGTTATTTTTAGGTTGTATCATTAAACCTGGGTCTTGAGCATCCATGGCATGTGTTATATCACTGAGTAGCATAACTCACCCAATGCCCTCTACTTAAAATGAACTTTGGATGGTGGGCATACTTAGGACATGCTGGCCAGTATGCCTTGTTTTCTCATTTTTTAGGCACTAGAGAATTATAAGATTTAGACATGACCCACTTTGCACCTATGTACCTAGAAAACATTCTTTACACTTTGAAATCTGATGCTTTATGTGAAAACTCTTACTCATCCATCCTCTTATGGCAAGTATTTCTCTTCTGAAGAGTTACTGACCTGATACAGATGGCTCTTTTCAAACTCCACCATACATAATATTTTTTGCATCTTAAAGCAGATGTTACTGTCTACATATGTGGCAATAATTTTTTTTTCCTAAAAATCCCTCTTGCCATCAAACAGTCTGGACTTTGGCCTGACTTTGCAGCCAAACTAATAATATTCTTTGTACTGGATAGTTTTATGTCATTTTAACTCAAGCTAAAATCCATCTAAGAGAAGAGAACCTCAGTTGAGAAAATGTCTCCCTAAGATCAGCCTGTAGAAAAGGATGTAGGCTATTTTCTTAGCAAGTGATTGATGGGGAAGAGCTCAGCTCATCGTGGGTGGGGTCATTCCTGGGCTGGTGATCCTGGGTTTTATAAGAAGGCAGACTTAGCAAACCATGAGAAGCAAGACAGTAAACAGCACTCCTCCATGGTCTCTGCATCAGCTCCTGCCTTCAGGTTCCTGCCCTGTTTGACTTTCTGTCCAAGTTTCCTTCAATTGACGGACTATAATGAGAAAACACAAGCCAAATAAATCCTTTTCTCTCCAACTTGCTTTTTGGTCATGGTCTTTTATTTTTGTTTGGTTATTTTATTTTTTGGTTTTTTTTGAGACAGGTTTTCTCTGTGTAGCTTGGGTATTGAAATTTCCCTACAGACTAGGCTGGTCTAGAACTCACAGAGATCTGCTTGCCACTACCTCCCTAGTGAGTACTGGGATTAAAGGTGTGTCACCACCACACAGCCAGCAGGCAAGGTGATTTTTAAGTATGGTGTTTCACAGCAATAGACACCCTAACTGAGACATGTCTTGATATCACTGAAGACTGTTTGCTCAATCTACCATCCTACTGTCTACTCAGCCAGTTTTAAGTTTCATTTGACTTTAAGAATGATTTGGATTTCGCAAGTAATCATCTTTAGAACCTAAGAGAAATTTTAAATTATGTAATATTCTGTGCCCCTGGCCCATAAACTACAGACAGAAAGATGACACAGAAGAGAATTGCAGAATTTAGATTTGAGCTTGTTCTTTTTCTAAGCTATGCAAAAGAAAGTCTCTTTGTTTACTCCTTAAGGTGACATGTTACCAATAGGACAATCTCTTGTCCCTACTGTACACACTACTTTATAATAGATTCATATCTTCCTGTCCCACCACAGAATGTGAAAATCCAAGATAATTGCATAAAGCTGGTTTGTAAATATGGCAGATAATATTTGAGAGCATTTCCTGATGGTGGATGTCTGGTGTGAAGAAGATAACAGGTATAAGAAAATCAAGCATTCACAGAAAATGGTCTGTATGGAAGTTACCTGGAATACTCTTACGACTGAGCAGTATACTTGGAATAGAAACCTAGAGAAGGCAGAACTACAAGATGGAGTCTCACTCATCTTTCTCATGCTAGGATTAACCAAACCTGGAGCCTGTTTGATGACAGAACTGGGTAGTACTAATCTGGTGTCTCTAACTTCTTTCCCAAATACAAATACCAATCACAGCATGCTAACTCACCAGCACACCCAGTGAACAACAAATGCACCCTTGCTTCATTGAAGCCATTGTGAACCACCATCTTTTGCATGCAGATATGACCTGACAATGCTACTGCCTTAGGAAGTAACTGAAGGGAAACGAGGCACAAATTAAAAGCCAACGAACACAAGTTATGCAAAGTGAGTATTTCATTATAAATTATGAGAAAAATCATTAAGCTAATTTACTGCACTTTATGTAGATTGGGTAGCTGTTAAGATTTACTTTGGCCAAGTTTTATTTTAGCTACTGGAATGAATAAAATGCCATAAATGGGAGCCAAAACTCTCAATTCCCATTTAAACATGATTTCTTCTGCTAATTGTTTTCATGTTCTCAATAATTCACCACTACAAAGCAGTGAGCCCACTGAATTATACAGATGTAATTAGGTTGTTCCTTTAAAATATTTTATGACTCAGTATTTTTATGACTCCAAAAACCTTTATATTGGTTTTCTATAAATCTGCCCTTGGATGAGATTGCATTCTATCTCAGAAAATGAAATTGCACTAAAAGTATATATTATTTTCCCAAGTTTAAAAGTTAAAATAAAAATGATACTTTTTCATTTAATCAGTGTTTATAAGGTACAAAACCAGAACGATTTTTGAAAATGACTGAATATATGTAGACTGTCAATGCCTGTAACACTATCACAATGAATTAAACTAGGAAAATTGCTGTAAATATAGATAATAGACATTTCTAAAATTTTCTGGAAACCACAGTGCTTCACGTACTATGATCATAAAAATTTTAAATATAGCTGGGCATGATAGCTCATGCCTTTAAATCTCAGTATTCTGAAGACAGAGCCAGGTGAATCTTTTCAAGGCCAGCCTGGTCGACTTAATGAGTTCCAGGGCAGCTAAGACTACACAGTGAGATCCTGTGCCTAAAACAAACAAACAAACAAACAGATAAACAAATAATTTTAAATGTTATTACATACTGCAAACATTCTACACACATGGCATTTCAAAGTAGATTCTCAAATCATCTCTCTTGGTTTCCATATAGTAAAGCTACATCTCTGTTCTATTCCAGGTTCTTCCAAATGTTCCCAGCACAAGAGGCATCAAAGCATTCTCAAGGACAGAATTGTGGGTAGACGTTCCTTATAATTGGTACTGCAGCCTTGAAGGTATTGACTCCTGTCCATCCCCAGTCAAAACAAAACCACTGTGCATATAACTTCTTCTGCAAACTTGGGAAAAGGAAAACTATGTAATTTCTTTAAATGAATCTGATGCCTATGCTTTTAATTTGTTGGCATCTCACATATTGTTGTACCTACTGTTATTCTTTCCCATATTCCCTTCAGATGATCAGGAACACACATGCATTTTGCCAGACCTCAAGCTTAGCACTTCTTACATTCAGATAAAGTGTGAGAATCATGACAGCATCATGTAAAATCAACTTTCTCAATTTTATTAAGTCCTCTGTTGTTTTCTTACCAACCACAGCAACTTAATCACTACATTTCATTGCAAGGTAAAGCCAAAGTAAAAATTATTTCAAATTCTTCAGACTCAAAATAAATAAAGCTTGGGCTGACAAAAGTCATTTTATCAAAAGTAGGGCATTTGTATGTTCATAACGTTGATACCCATGCTTATAGGTTTGGGTCTCAATGATACAGCTATGAATTGTTTCCAAATACACATTTCTATAACAGGAGCTTTAATTGGTATTAACTTACTATTCTGTATTCAGAATATTATGAATTATTTTAATCATAGCTACTTCCTGTATTTCATGATTCATCTACCATTTAAATAAGTAATTTCAAATGTTCTATGACTGTACTCTTTACTTTTTGGATGTCATAAAATGGATTTAATACAAGATAACAAACAGTTTACAATGAGTAAATTATGATAATCATTTGTCATTTTAATTTCCTCTGTAATAACCTTGCATAGTATTTTATGAATAGAGTCTTGTAGATCTCCTCTCTTTTGAGAAGGTAATTTTCTTTTGACAACCATTTCTGTGTGTTGTCTCTCATGGTTCACTGTTCAATATGAGTGTCTAGTGTCTTGAGGGGAAAAAGCGTATAGACTGTAAACCCTTCATGATGACAATCTCCCAGAATCGTCATTGTAAGTGTATAATGAACTCTCATAAGGCAATACTTCAAAGCAAAGATAAAACTCCGTGTTCTGTTATGCATTGTAAGCAGATCCTGCAGCTCCCTTTCCCCAAGTGTTTTAGTACTGATCCTACAATTTTTCAGATTTTCACATCCTTCAAGGGATTTTGAAAAAAATATTACCATTAAGCAATTTTATCTGATGATAATATATATGAATGTAAGCATTTGAAATAAGCATAATAGCATTTTTTCACATCCAAATGTATTGTAGGTTTATTAGATTCTTAGCAATGTTAGTGATGGGAAAATTCTCATTTCTTTTAAATGTTCTTAATGATCAAAGAGATATATAAAACTTAAGTATCTTTTAAATCCCTCACCCACTTTGAAGAAATAAGAAATCGGATGTCTGAAGACTTTCCTGGAGAGGGAATTGTGCTAAAAGAACTCTACTGACTTAAATAATTTGAAGCATGGTGCATGCATCTCTGTAGATGTATCCAGGATACATCTACACATCTCCATACAAGAGTTAAGCAGAATGAGAAGGGATGGTAGATTAAATAAAATTGTTAAAGTTGGTGAGGTATTTCAATCTCACTCTTTGATAAATGCAAAGGGTGCAAAGAACCTTAAAAAAAAAGATCAGGCAGATAAGATACCTCAAGAAAAATAATGTAGAAGTGAGGCATGGTTGGAGCATGATGCGCTTGCTAAGGAATGGTTAAACAGAGGGGTCTGAGTGTTTCCCATTTACATGACCAACACTGCCACATCTCTAGAGACTGATGGTGTTTCTGGAAAAACTTGCACTGATGAGAAATGCCAGCTTTAAATGCCTATGGGTCCTGACCAAGAGCATCACCTAAAAACCTTACTGCACACCATACTATTTTTCACTGTGATACAACACTCTGAAGCTACCCTTGGTAAGCAGGCCAAGAAAATAGAGAGATGGAAAAGAATATGGTTACTTTGTACTTGTTACAGAGTCTGACCCACATGGGCAGGCAGGGAAGATAGGCCTCAACATGGAATAACCAGGGCCTTAATGGGAATTCACTTTGTTTTAAATATTAAAAATTATAATGGACATCTTTAATGCTTTTAAAATTAAAAAGAAAAGTTCTGGATCCTGCTTAAGTTTCTCAAGAAGTAGAGGAAAATCTGTTCTCACAGAGTCAACTTAAAATGGATGTAGAACAAAACTAAACTCACTATTTTGTCTCTCAGTCTATGCTTAGTTTTACGAAATTATAGTAATAGTCCTGTCTCACCAGAGGGCAACAATTCCACAACAGCATCTGTCTGAGCTGCCCACTTTTTCAGAGAATCCGACATTATTTGCTACAGGCTTGACATAACCAATGTGGTGTGGTTTTGATTC
Organism: Onychomys torridus; assembly: GCF_903995425.1. Classification (NCBI taxonomy): domain Eukaryota; kingdom Metazoa; phylum Chordata; class Mammalia; order Rodentia; family Cricetidae; genus Onychomys; species Onychomys torridus. Next base: position 95,366,635 of record NC_050444.1, read on the forward strand.
CAGGTACATTACACATTTACAAGAATCTATTCCTCAGAAAAAGGAAGCTGTGGTCCCATAAGCATGGAAGACATTTGGTTTAGTGATGCCACATTTTAAAACAGATATGAGAAGGATACGAAACAGTAGCACACCGCAAAACCTACAGTCGTTCTCAGGTGACAGAGTAATAGTCCCAATCGATGTTAACATCCCATTAAGCCAGCCAGCAAACCAAAGAATGCATTGTCTGCAATATGAAGCACTCCTCTAGAGACTTGGCCTTGGTAAAATAAATAAAAGGGGGTAAATCCTTCTATTAATTCGGTTCCCTCAGACCATTGATAGGAATTGTAAAGTCAGTTTCCTGAAAGTAACAAGAATTTTGAAAAGCAGTCTCTTGTAGATTAATCAATGCAATGGGCTGTAACGATCAGTTTTAGTACATTATGTATATGGAGGAAAGTAAACCAATTATTATCCAGAGTGAGTTGACAAGAACTTCTGTTATGAATTCAACACAGTTGTTTCAGACGAAAACAAGCATTAAATCTAGAGGGGAAGAGTGGCCAATAGTATGTGGCTTTCTTTAAGGATACAGTGAAAAATGAGTCCCTAGTTTATAACGACAGACCAGCACTCCAGAGAGAAGCATTATGTATCATTCATGGCACAATTTGGTCATGATAAATTTGTGTACAAATGTTCCAAAATACACTGGCTAAGTATATCATTGGATTTTAAAATTATTAGAGAATATAATATTTTATTTACTCATGGGAGCATTATATACAATGCTCTTGGAACTATTTTCACTGATATTACCATATGTTAGAACATGTACAACATGAGCTTCTCAGGGTTATGGGATAGAGTGCAATAGTTCTGTTTCCTTAGTATAGGCTGCAGGATCTCTTGTGGATACCACAACCGATCAATGCTGAAATACTTCGTAAAAATAAACTGTGTGTTCTGTGCATAGAGTCTGCACACACTATCCTCTGTGCTATCAAGAATCTCTGGATTAATTTTAATTCTAATTTCAGTCAAAGTGCTATGCAAATTGTTTAGTGAATGAATAATGGCAAGGAAGAGATTTTTATGTGTTATGTATAGAAGCATTTTTTTTTTTTCTAAATTTCAGTCCATGGTTAGTTGAATCAGTATAGTCCATGGATGCTGACTATTAAATGCACATTTGCTGGAAAGCAAATGCTGACCCTTTGGAGGGATATCTTTGACAGGAAAAAACTCAGGTGCAAATGAAGAGTTAAATACATTAAGCACATCTGTGTGAGAGAAAAGAAGAGTTCCAGGTGGATTTCCTCATACTCAGAAAACCCTGACAGGGACTAGAGAGATGGCTCAGTGGTTAAGTGTACTGGCTGCTATTGTAGACAACCTGGGTTCCATTCCTATCACCCACATCTGAAGATGTAGGTCCTATGGCTCTTAACTGCTGAGCCATCTGTCCAGGTCCACGAATGATTATTATGGCTGTGCTATCTGGTTTGAGGTGGATTGCTTCATCAGAAACCTTGAACAATGCTGTTTATATCACCATTATGTTCCAGAAGGGTGATAAACTAACTTGCTGTTAGATAGCACATTCATGCATGTGGTTAATAATAGACATCTCTAACAACGTTGTTACTGAGAATATTGAACAGGAAAGTGTTTTCTCAAAGCGAAGTAATAAAATTGATGAATCTGTTAGTATGTTTAGATGAAGGTCATGAAAGGCCATTTCTATCACTACAGAAGAGAAAACATATTTCAATATAATATTTTTATATACACTAGAGAGCATGTGTTCTAACTTGATAATACAGATATTGACTCCTGAAATGGTAGACTTTAGATGATTCATCTGTGTGCAGAAGATTAGGAAGTATGATAGTCTATGGACTCAAAGGATTATTCAAGGATAATTTTATTGTTATGTTTGACAAAGCAATATCATGGAGAAAATGTATCTGCATTTCAGTGAAGTATGAGATTTTTGAAGGTATGAGATGGAAAATTCATTTCTGGGTAAGAAATTGTTGAAACAGATTTCAAATTGTTTTAGCGATGTTTAGCCCTGAATTAAAGGAAACCTAAGATAAATAAGATGGATAACCAGTAATGGTGTATAGATTGTCTGGAGTGTCCCAAACGTATCATTTAATATCAAAACTGCCTCTTTTAGACTTGGGCGGGGCTTGACACATGAAATGTAAGCTCCTGCTGTAAGAGGTGAGACTAGGGAAACCATGACAATGCCCAGAAGACCGGATGTGTTGCCCTGTGAGAGCCAACTCAGACACACTTGTACTTTCATGTGTGTAAAGACCCTGGTGAAATCAATTCTTACTAGACTCTCCTGATATTAATGTCTTGTCTTTACAGTGTAACTTCTGTTAGTTCCCCATCAAAGATAAAATTGAAAAAGAAAAAAAAATAAAGGAAGAAATAACAACAGTACTGAACTAATCTCACTAAGGGATCTTACCACACAACAGCAGTAGTACAGATCCACAGATTGATTTAGACAGATTCTTTGGAGGTAGTTCTGTGATATCAGGTTTCTTTCTCAATCATTTGGCTATTTGATTTTCTGTAATAACAACTCTAGAATTCTTCTACTCTCTCTATATATCCTACCCTACCACAGCATGTGTTATATCAATATCAATTAAATATAATTTTCAATGGTATTTATATATATATATATATATATGTGGGTACATGATTTGCTGGTGGGTAGGTGCACATGTGTGGGTTTGTAAATATAAGTGTGTGTACATGTGCATGGGCATCTGAGGTGAGTGTCAGGAATCATCCTCAATCATTCTTTCACATTACTCATTGAGGCATGGTCTCTCAGTCAAATCCATAGTTTGCCCATAATGGTTATTCATGCTAGTCAACATTTTCTGGGGGTTACCTGTTGTTGAGAGGCCCTGCTGGTCAGAAGTTGCAGTCTACCATGGCCTAGCAACTTTCTTCAAGCTGTGCAACATGAAAGATTCCCTCCGCAGAGAGGCTTCCTGCTCTCTACCTGCCCTTATTTGGAGGATGTCTCCATGTCCAGATGCCTAACTTATCTCAATGGTGACGCTTGACATAGTTCCCCACAAACTCTCTTCCCCTGGTGCCCATATGATAATCATGTTAATGTTCTCACCATTTTGATAGAGCCCTGCTTCCACTAATACAGCTATATGAAAGGAGCGTGCCACTTAACGCAAATTAGGGTTCATCCCCAGGCTTCCCAATCCTATATATTTCCTATACTCTGGAATAAAGTTGAGTTGTCTCACTGAAGTCACCTCCTGGAGGGCTATCTCCATTGAATTCACAGTTGTCTGAACCTTATTTCTCACTTCTGCTCCCTCCAGCCTCAGAATGGGGGCCATCAATCCCAAGGAAGAAGAGAACCATAACCTGTCCTGTTGTTTTTTTTGTTTTTTTTTTCAGCTGGAGTTATAGGCAGAGGACCAAGAGCACCTAGTATTTGTGTGAGTGCTGATGATACAAACTCTGGTGTCCACACTTGTCTAGCAAGCATTTCAATTCCCCAGGCCACTTTCCGGTCCCCAGGCTTAACTTTGATAATGTATGGGTACATCTCTTCCAAGTTTCCAGTGATTAGGGCAGAAGTAGCTAAATGTTTGAGAGAGTATACTGCTTTGCAGAGACCCCAGTTCCATTCCTAGCACTCACGTTAAGTGATGTATAACTGCCTGTAATTACAGCTTCTGGTGTGATGCCCACTTTAAGAATCCTTAGGCATTCACATTTACATGTGCACATACCTATACACACATATACACATAGTTAAACATTATATTATACTTTTACAAAAAAAAGGTTGTTGGGAGTTGGGGAGATGGCTCAGTGATTAAGATCATTGGCTGGTCTTCCAGAGGACTTGCCTTCAATTCCCAGCACCCACATGGCAGCTCACAGCTGTCTGTAACTCCAATTCAAGGGTATCAGATACACTCATATGGACATACATGCAGGCAAAAACACCAATCACATGAAAAAAAGGGGGGGTGTTTCTACTGATAAAAGGAAGGCATGATGGTGTATACCTTGGGTTACTGCATTCAGAGGCTGAGGTAGGAGGACTGCAAGTTCAAAGCCAGCCTGAGATACACTGTCAGACACTCTCTTGAAAATAAAACAAAATTATGTGAGTTAAAACATGCCCAGGACTTTAGAGAATTTAAGCAATGATGTCCTGAATGTGATATGAATGACACCTGAAGAAGAATGTGAATGTGACTCTAGCTTTAGCCCTCTTCAAGGATGGCTTTTCCACAGTTGCTTATAATCTAAGGCATTCGAGAATATACTATTTAAACAAAAGTGATCAACAAAGATAGCATAATTCTAGAATCAGAAAAATTAGCAGTATCTATTCTAGCATATAATTTTAATTTTACAACTGCAGGTTTCAAAAGCACTTTTGTTATTAGAATAATTGAAAATAGTAGTAAAGTTATCATCTCCCATTAAACATAATGCTGCAATTAGTGAATCATCTTGACATCTCTATTTCTGCTCTGCTTTAAGATACACAGGCAGATTGTACTAAACTAAATTCACAAAGAGAATTATGTAAGACTTACCAAGGAAGAGCCTCCCCTGAAGGGGAGTGAAGCCTGGGGGATGAAAAGTGCAAATCTCCTCAATATTGCCCTGAAGAAGAAAAGGGGGACACCTTTAATCCACATCTATGAGGACTATGTGTTCCAAGTCTAAATGAGTAATTATATTAATGGTCTGGGTGTATTTACAGATTAATGAAATTGATAAATTATTGTTAATCACTCATAGTATCAAATGTGAGTCTAACTTAGTTACTTAATGTGAGGCAATACAGCTCACAATATTGAAAGTTTATGCATAATCCTTAAATATTTCTCTGTTCTATACTGCTATGCTATAGGACAAGAATTTCTTGAATGACTATCAAATTGTTTTCTTTCACTGTAAAGTAATGTAATTTGTTAAAACATACTTTGAGTTTTCTGTGTGAGATTTGGAAATCTGTTTTTGATTTTCTGGATTTTAATGGGAAGTAAAGATGTCAGACTTTCCCCTAATATTTGCCAGTGACAATCCAGAAGCTTTATCCCTGAAACGTGAAGCATCCATCCATCAAATTGTGATGATTATCTGCAGACTTCTAGTTCCATATTCAATTTATTGCAATATGTTTGGAAAGTTGACCCCTTTTATGGTAACAGTATAAAACACTGAGGCCACAGCCTAAGTCAACAATGTGTATAGAAAGTCCTCTATGCATATGAAGAAAACACATGCAAATCAATACCTGAATATTTAACAAATAAGCAAAGAAAAATAATCTACAATTCAACAAGCTCACAGAATATGCTACATTTAATGGCAGAAGGTCAAATTGAATAGAAGAGGTAGTCAGAACAATGATAGCCACTTACCTGGCCATTTGCTTTGAATGCAAAAATACTTTACTTTGGACAGTTTCTACCCATCTCTGAGCATGAAGTTCAGGCCTCCATCATGACTGGCTCATGTTATCCCTTACCGTGCACACCTAAGCCTCTTGCATTTCTTTCCTCACCATGTACACCTAAGCTGCTTGCATTTCTTTCTACTAGAAGTTTTTCTCTCTCTGTGAAACTGTTCCTCCTTCACTGTCTCTAAGGACCCAGTCTAGCCTTGTGGGAGCCAACAGAACTTCTGGGTCTGTTGGTCACACCAGTTTATTCATTATAACATGTATTTCATCTGTTTTTCATTCCTCATGTTATAAGCCTTATTTCTTCTACAAATTTAGTCCAGTGATTTCTTTATGCATTCTGTGTGAGCTCAAACTTTTGTCAAACTTGGATCATGAGTTCAAACTCCACTACATACTGAGTTTTAGGCCAGTCTTGGAATCTGAGATACTGTAAAAAATAAAATAAAATATTAAAAATCTAACAAATTAGGATTACTTATGGAGGCTGTACCTGTGCTAATTGGGGTGATTCCATGCTAGACAACCAAGTCTAAACTGATTGGTATCAAAACACCCACTGTCTAATAAAAAAAGTTGGACTTTGAAATTGCTTTTCTTTTAAAATATATGTGAAAATATACTTTTTGTATCATTTCATGATATACTAAGTGATTTTCTGATTTGCTGTGTAAAATTTTGAATTTATATACACAAAATTTATAAACAAACATGTTAAGAAAGAATGAAACTGTTAGTTGGATTATTTGATAATTGATTATAAACTAGAGTTAATATAAAGGAAGATGGAAACACCATTTCACATACACTTAATAAATTTTGTTTAAAACCTTAATTTTTTGCTATAATATTCTCAGGAAGTTATCAGAACATAAAGCAAAATAATCGATATTAGTAGTTACTATGAAACATGCTTTATATGTATTCTTTAATTTGTTGTCCTTTCTATTTAAAAGAAGGCTATTTTTATTTGTGTCTGTATGTCTCTGCATTTCTCTCTCTCTCTCTCTCTCTCTCTCTCTCTCTCTCTCTCTCTCTCTCTCTCTCTCTCTGTGTGTGTGTGTGTGTGTGTGTGTGTGTGTGTGTGTGTACCTGAAGAGTCCTGTCATATCCCCTGGAGCTAGAGTTACAAGCTGTTGTGAGTGACCTTAAGTGGATCCAGGACCTAAACTTTGGTCCTCTTTGAAAGCAATACACATTCCTAACCTCTGACCCATCTTTCTGGCCCTACCCCTGGTGGAAACTTGGCAAAGAGAATCTCACTTACTTGTTTTAGATACATTAGCTTGTAAGTTAATAGAGTTGGGGTTGAACTACAGGTGATCTGACTCTCCCTGCAACTCTAGCTACAGTATACTTCTGTACATGTCTAAAATTTGCACAATGAGAATGATGGAGAAATGCTGGGAAAACAGAGGAAGACACGACATTGGTTCTCCATTTTTCTTACAGTGTACTCTAGACTCCTAGATATTGTTGAATCAGTATTTTCTTATAAATGAGTACAGAATTAATAAATCCATGACCTGTATATGGGATTGTATGTGGATTATATTCTCCTGATAGTTATACCATCATTAAACCTTACCCAACAGTTTTAGTAATATATTAGGATATAAAGCTGGGAGTAGTGTGGCAAACTCGAAATACCACCTCTTGGGAGGCTGAGAAGGGGTATTCCTGTGCATCTGAGGACACCTTCTCATAATGAATACCAAGCTAGCCAGGGATACTTGGCACTTGGCTACATCTTGTTTCAGTGTATATGTATATGTTTGTGTGTGTGTGTGTGTGTGTGTGTGTGTGTGTGTGTGTGTGTGTGTATGTGAGTGTTTGTGTGTGACAGAGAGAGACAGAGACAGAGAGACAGAAGGAAGTGCATATTATAATTTACATTATGGAATTTAACTTAACAAAGATTTAAAATGTGATGTGAAATATTATTATTTGAAGATGTGTTACATTTATTCTGTGGAACATTTGTTTAATGATGCAAAGATGTGTTGGATTCTTTTTTATTTGAATTTTTATTTAAATTTATTTAAATAAATTTATTTATTTTTTTATTTAAAAGTGTTTTCATTTTACATAACAACCACAATTCCCCCTTCCTTGTCTCCTCACACTCACCCCCTTTCCCTTCCCCCCACCACACCCCCATCCACTCCTCAGAGAGAGTAAGGCCTTCCATGAACAGTCAAATTCTGGCATATAAAGTTGAGGCAGGACCAAGCCTCTCTTCCATGTATCAAGGCTGAGACAGTTCATGCACTAGGGATACATCATGGTATCACTGTCAGTGGCCCCACATACTGCCCAAGTCACACAACTGTCACATTCAGAGGGCCTAGTTTGGTCTCAGGCAGGTTCCTTCCCCAGCTGTCATTTCAGAGTCAGTTAGCTCCAACTACCTTGGGTCAGCTGTCTCTCTGTGGGTTTACCTATCATGATCTTGACCCCTTTGCTCATATAATCCCTCCTCCCTCTCTTCAGCTGGACTCTGGGAGCTCCACACAGTAATTTGCTGTGGATCTTTGCATCTGCTTCCATTAGTTACTGGATGAAGGTTCTATGATGACAATTAGGGTAATAATTGATCTGATTACAGGGGAAGGCCAGTTCAGGGATCCTCTCTACTATTTCTTAGAGTCTTAGCTGGGATGATCCTTGTGGTTCCTGGGAATTTCCCTAGCACCAAATTTCTTCCTAACCCTATAATATTGCCCTTAATCAAGATACCTCTTTCTTTGCTCTCCCTCTCTGTCCCTCCCCCAACTCAACCATCCAATTCCCTCAAGTTTTCTTGCCACTTCCCCTTACTTCCTCCCCCCTTTCATCCCATGCTCCCAATTTACTCAAAAGATCTTACCTATTTCACAGGAAACCTCTTCCTAAATGTAATACCAGTAGTACAGACACTGAGAACAATAACTAGTAAATGGGACTTCCTGAAACTAAAAAGATTCGGTAAGGCAAGGGACATGGCAGCCTACAGAATGGGAAAAGATCTTCACCAACCCCACATCTGACAGAGGGCTAATCTCTAAAATACATAAAGAGCTCAAGAAAATAGACAACAAAATACCAAATAACCCAATTTAAAAATGGGGCACAGATCTAAACAGAGAATTCTCAATAGAAGAATCCCAAATGCCCAGATGATATTTAAAGAATTGCTCAACATCCTTAGCCATCAGAGGAATGCAAATCAAAACAACTTTGAGATACCATCTTGCACCTATCAGAATGACTGAGAAAAAACAAAAAACACACTGATGACAGGTATGCTGGAGAGGAAGTGGAGCAAGGGGGACTCTCCCCCATTGCTTGTGGTAGTGCAAAAATGTTGCACTCTTTTGTGTTGTGTTTGTTTAAATCTGTGAAGCTGTGTTACTTTGACAGTCTAAAGCACATGATCGCTCTAATATAGAGGTAAACTGCCACTATCTAGGCAGGATTAAGGGTAGATGGGGCTGTCAGGAGAGAGAATAAATAGAAGGAGAAAAAGAAGGAGGAAGGAGGACACCAGATTCCATCCACCCAGCTATCAAGCTAAGGCTGGGCATTCATAGGTAACAATAAGTCTCTGTGTGATTTATATGGGAGCTGGGTAGTGGGCTCTCCAAAGAGAAAAGTAAAAATACAACAACAAAAATGCTTATTAAGTTGAATTCCAATGTCTGTTTTGAACAGCTGAAGCATGTGAACACAGCTCACATATATGTGACTAGATGAGTTCAGTAAATCTTAAGAGTAATTTGAGTATTTTTGTGATATAAAAATCACATTTCCCTAATCCAGTCCTTTATGTTTCGGGTAATGAAGTACTATTTAGTGATGGTAATAGGTAAATTTATGCATGGTTTATCCTAACAGTTTCTTTTCAGAGGGCCACTAACAACTTGTCAGATTATTAAGGAAACAAGCATTGTTCAGATTTGCAGACCTCAATTTTTAGACAGAGGGAGCTGATAGTACTTTTGATTTTTCAGGCTTATAAAAATGATTCTGAAACAAGTGAAATACTGTACAATGTTACACGACCAACCTTAAGAATTTTCATTGCTTTCCTCTGCTCTTTGTAGCTGTCTTTCCTGTGGCTTCCTTTTATTTTCTGCCTTGTTGTATTTTTTACATCTTCTGGAAAATTTTTATTTATTTGTTTAATTTTAGCTTTCCTTGATGCCAGATGCTTATAGACACACAAGCAATCATATGTGTTAAGAAACACTTTGTTAACCTTATTATTTTCATAAGACATTACTGCTACAGATTCAGAAGCCAGTTCATTGTTCTTCATACACAGTAGTTCTTTGAGAACTATATAATCTGATCTGATAATTTTTTAAGGTTATAAATTAATTTTATCCCATGTGTCCCAGTTAACTGTAACTGTGAAAGTAGATGTAGCCAAGAGTAACCTGAGAATGCAAATCTTAATTAGGGAATGTTCAAGACCAGATTGACCTTTACCTTTGATAACATCTTTGGGGGACAGTCTTGATTGTTAACTGAAATGGGTGGGTGGGGGGAATCAAAGTATGATGTGAACATATATTAAATGTGCATTATCTAGTAAAACCTACAATAAAAGTCATGTATGACTTTATGTTTTTATGAATATAAGGCCGCATGGTTCATGGTTAGTTCACTGGTGGGGCTACACTCTTATAGTACTGTCTCATGATCTCACCTTTACTCACCCCTCAGAATTGTTTCTCTTCTCTCTTTCCTGTCCAGCAGATGGCCAGGTTGAACCTAGATGTGGATCTCAAATACTCTCAGATCTAAACCCTGCTGTCTCAAGCCTCTCCAGTCTCACTAGTCCCCAAACTGTCAAGTCTAGATTGCCTACTACTTCATTTCTTCCATCATAAAGTTTCTCACCTGGACCAACTTGACTTCTTTATGAATGAATTCCTAATTTATGGGCATTTTACTAGCACATTCATTGACCTGTGCCGTCATTAGTGTTTCAAAGGCAGGAGGCAAATGTGCCTGTTTAAATCATCACCTAGAATAGGCTTTACTTTGCTCTTCATATTTTCAGAGTTCCTCCGGCCTGCTGCCCTTCAGAGGAATTCAACACAAATCTGACAGTGTACTATGGCTGCTCACCAACCACCAAATACATGTGCTAATAGTATTTTGAAGAAGGACACTCATTTCCTAATTCTTTTGATAAGAACCAGGGAAAATTCAGGCTGACAGTATGTGTGGATTAGTGACATCTGTTTCCTAAGGCCTCTTCGGAAGGCTTTCTCCTTCACATCTTTGACTTAAAAATAGTAGCTTGTTGACAGCTAAATAGTAACCAGTGTGTTAACTCACCACACTTTTTCTCAGTAAGCTTGGATGAACATTCTAAGGGCCATCAACTCACTGAGCACACATTTACCAGCTATCATAGGGAGTGTGCTAGCCCATCATCAAATGGGCAGAACACTTAGGTGTCATACAGAATTAGAAAACACATGTGCCCTGAACATGCATGAGCACTGGCAGGATTCTACCAACTGCCAAAATATGAATCTAAATGGAAAATTGATATATTTGCCTAAGTGAAATATTCACTTAAAAATTTAGGGGTGATTCACTCAACCAAGTTTGCCATAGGATTGACTAATATTTATGACAATTTTATCTCTGTTATCACATCTTATGAAAACATACAGCACTGAATGTTAACTTTAGTACTTAAATTCCCTTCAAAGAAAATTTGAAATTTATTTTAATACATCATCTTACAGTAATAATTATAGCAAGGTGATATACACAGCCCTGAAATCATAATCATATTTATACAAGGAATACTAATAAGACTTGGGAAGTTAGAATATATGATAAAGAGGAATAGAAAATGTGGGTGAAATTATCACCTTTATCCTTTGGTAAAACCTTAACAACAACAACAACAACTCACAGTAGTGGAAAAATGAGATGAACATTTTGGTTCAATTATTACTTACAAATGAATGCATTCCTGACCAGAGCATGTTGAGAATTTTGCATTAGGAATTCAGTAAGTAGTTTTTATGCATTGAGGATGTACCTTCAGTTCAATAGGCAATCCTTCTAACATCAGTCTAATGTTTTATATACAGTAATAGAGCAGGCATGGTTCTAATCTTTTATTCATTATTCCTAGGACGCACATAGACAAATCACTGGAACCCAATTGCCATTAAGGAGATTGTGCGATGCAATCCCTGCTCACCCATTCTTCTTTGTTCCAAAACAAACTTTAGGGACCCTGTCCATTTAACAGACTGTCCAGCCCTGTTTGTAGAACCAACAGGTAGTGATTCAGCTGCCAGAGGGTACAAATTTGTACACACACTTCTAGGTCTTTTAAGAGAGAAAATAGTTTTCTCAGTAGGTTAATAAACTATCTTTTTTGGACCTAAAAAGGTAATTACAAAGATAAGCATGTTGGATTAAAATAACTCGTTCAAGTCCTTGGACTACTACTTTCTAAGAAAGGGGGATGGGGAAGGAACACATTCCTTCAGTGCCTTCTTATTATAGACTATTACAGAATTTGACAACAGTGAGAAATAGCTGGAAAACTTTCATTTGTTTATGCACTCACAAAATAAGCTTTTTGTGAGTTAGTCATGGGGCAAAATGACTTTAATATTTTTTCTAGTGCAAGGAAATTTTTTTAAAATCTAATAGGAAAAAATGAGAAAAATAATCTTAAAAGAAAGTATTAAATGAAAAATGTAATTGAATTCTGACAGCCCTTAGTGTTAAATGTGTTTAATCAAATTGAAATGGATTCTTCCATCTCAGTTTCACACAAAGTGCAAAATGCACTGTGGGAAAATTAGATAATCTGTTTAAAACCTATTACTGTACAATTCCATCTTCTTGCAAACCAAATTTAATGTAGGATGGGTGAGACTGATTTTCTTTCACAATTTCTGTTTGTTTTGAAGGGTGTGGCATTTAAAAGCATTTTCTTTTTAGTAAATACATAGCAACCTTTCCAAAAATTAAGAACGCAAAAAAAAAAAAAATACAGCTCATTTTCACAATAAATGCCTTCTCTTTGGAGAAAAAATATATTTAAACAATTCACAAAATCATATTGGATATCTGTGGAAAGAACATAGCTTTTAAAAATAGCTATTGTAAATAACATTTGTTCTGTCTTACCCTCACCAAAATAAAATAAAATAAAATAAAATTGTGGCTTGTAAATAATATGGTTATATCTAAAGACACTGAAAATATATGAAAGCCTATCATCAAACAGTTTCCAGTATTAATTTGAAATGTACTAAAAATAAAATCAATAGATATGTGAAATTTATGGAATTAGAAAAACCCAGCCAAAAAGAACCGGCTTCCAAATCTTATCTATAGATAATAGTTTTCCAGGTCAATAAGCTGCTTATGGATCTCAAAGAAGGTAACTGTGAAGGCAAGCATGTTATACTTCAGAACAGCTATTTCATGTCCTTGATTTAAAACTGCCTAAAATTGAAGAGCGAGAAAAAAATATTTCTAACTTTTGTTACTTGTTAAAGATTTAATGGGACCAAAAATTGTAAATTGAATTACATCTAAACTCTGGGTGTCACTAGTAGGAGTATGCTGTCAGCACCTTTACTTCACTGAAACTATACATTTTTCTTTGCTAGAGGATATTGAACAATTTAAATAGAATTTTGACATTAAGGGCAAGGAGAGGTGTTGTTGTTGTTTTAATGTTTCTGTAACTAAATCTAGACGGTAACTCATTAGCAGCTACCTTCTCTGAGAATCTAAACATACTGGATAACCTCATCTGTTCACGGCAAGATCATATTCGCTTTAAAAGCACATCCCCAATGACAGCATTTTTACTGGAACGTCTTGCAAGCTAAAGTAAAGCAGCGTCTGCAGGATTGCACACAGTCCTCAGAAGTATTTCTGCTCAGAAGCAGAGTGACAATGAATAATGGGAAGACACAAGGCAATACTCTCACGGGATCGCAGTAGCAGAGGCAGCAAAATGCTTAAACTTCCTGCTGCTTTTCCCACAGATTTAAACACCAGCAAATAAGGCCCTGTGGACACATAAAAGATAAGTGCAAATTTAACCCCCTTTTTACCTGCGCATCTGGCACTGGGTCACTTTTCTGGTGTAATTCAAAGCTGGTTCCTTTTCTACCCCACTGCCAAACACTTGTAAGCAATCAGCATAAAAAGACAAGGGTAGATGGAAGCCCGAGAGATGCATCTTCAAGGTTGTTTAATCTATTAAACGCTATCTATTCGAGCATCTTAGATTGTCCAATTTGTTAAACAGAGATTTTTTTTATAAAACAGCAGTGGAAGAAGCTGATTGTACAGATCATTTTCTGACAACTCAGGATACTCTGTTGTTCACTTGAGGGTAGAGTTTTTTCTCTCTCTCTCTCTCTCTCTCTCTCTCTCTCTCTCTCTTCTTTGGTGCCTGTACTGGAACCCAGGCTGGCCTTGAATTTACAGAGATCTGCCTGCCTCTGCCTCTCCAGTGCTGGGTGGGATTAAAGGCAAGTGCAAAGACCTCCCTCAAGGCTAGAGTTCTTAACTCTGCACTGATGTTTGGATCATTATCATAGCCTCAGGGGGACGGAGCAGGCAGGACTATTAGCCGGACCAATGTATGTTAATACTGATGAAGGAACTTATGGAGAAGTTGCTATTTTTGCAAGATCAAATACAGAAAATGGAGATTTCAGGTGAGAGAAAATTGAATAGCAAGAAGCCTGAGTGTATGTCCTATATAGATATTGGACGAGCGAATCTCTAGTTGTGCTAAACTCAGAAACTGGGGGCCAAAGCAAACTGCCTCTGTGCGTACAACCTTATGCAAGACAGCATAAAAGCTACATTCTTATCAAGAATTTGAAACGCTTGATGACATTTAATAACAAACAGAAATCAAGTTTATGAGAGACCATAGTTTTGCTTAATATGGACAGTATTCGGGAAGATTTTGGACCCAACTTCATATCCCTCACATCTCAAACAAATAGGGAGGTGGGAGCTTGCAGGGAATTGGTGAAGGGGAAAGAATATGATGGAATTATATTGTATGAAATTAATGAAGAAAGAAACCATAGATTTGAAATAGAGCAAGGATGGTTATAGAGAGAGTTTGGAGAGAAGGGAATAGAGAAACAATGTAATTATATATAATCTCAAATACAAAAGATGAAAAAGTAAAAAAGTAACTACTCATATGTTAATAAACAAGATTGATACTATTTGAGCAAAAAAGTTATTGTATTAAAATAAACTTCAAATTAAATAAAACAGAAAAGAAAAGAAAGATTTTGGATTCCCACAGCATATGAACAGTTGACATGCTTAGCAGACTAGGAAAGAGAAGACATTGAGTCTAAACTGGAGATATTTAAAACCTAACTTTGGAATTAGCAAAAATCAATACAATTACTTAGTAAATACTTCTGGAACCCAGTTAACTTTTTTCCCTCAAATATTAGAAAAAAGTTAACCTTCAATTATTACACAATTTTAGAAGTATAGGACTACAGAATATACAAAGTTTTCTGGCTGCAGATTAAAGACAATATTAGTAATTAATTTTACTGTTTTTAATTTTGGCATAAAAAGTATTATCCATGATGGCATTCTCATATATAATCTGATCTGATAATTTTCCACTATTCTCCCACCTGTCAAACAGATGCTGGCCACAATGTTCCTGCACTTCCTCATTCTCCAGGACCATAAGACAAACAAATTTATGTTATTTTAAAAATTAGCTTAAAAAGCAGTTTTCTTAGAATTTCCATACATATTTAATCTTGGTAGACCATCCTTTCTGCTTTCTTTTTCCCAAGTCTTTGTCCAATCCTGGCTTATGCATTTCTACCTTTGGTATTTCTTCTTTTAATTTCCTATCACATACCTTGTGCTGCCCTCCACAGCCTCAAGCCTTGTGCTTCTCTTCTCATGAATCCTTTTATTTTTATTTTCCTGGAAAAATTATATATATATATATATATATATATATATATATATATATATATATATATATTCACTCCTACAATAGACGCTTATGTACAAATTAGAAATTAGTATCCAAATGTAATAGAGAGAATGCAGTGTTTTTATCTTTTTAGCCTGTGTTATCTCACTTGTTTCCTTGAAAATTTTATAATCTCATCTTTCTTTAAGGCTGAGTAAAATGCCATGTGCCCATATACTACATTTTTATTTTCCACCCATGTGCTGATGTACACCTACCTGGTTCTGTTCCCATCTGGAGGAGAACATAAATTTTGATCCTAGTTCTCTGATCGAGAGCTTAGTCACCAGATTAGTCACAGAACCAGCTACTTCAGGTAACGTCAGTATATACCACTCACACAAAATGCATCCTTTTATTTTTCCCAAGGTATTTCCATGTTATTAAAAGTCCTTTAAAAATGATAGCATGAACTTTAATGACTGAGAGGTGAGTAAATTCCAGTAGTAAAGGGATTTTATCTCCTGCCAATGTACCTTCCTTTATTCAAGGGTTAACAAGAGTTTTCATGAACCTTTAAAAGTCTGCATAATGTTGTTCAAAATGCATAAGTGCATTTTTATGAAATGTTTTGTCACTTAGATTTGCAATTCATAAAAGTCTTATGATATCATATGAGAAAATGTGGTAATGCTGTTCATTTGAATAGTAACAAGTCATAAGGAGAACAGATAGATGCCATGGGTGCCTGAAGGAGATATCTGAAGTAAGATTAGAAACACCACTGCAGAGCCTTCCTTCCTCATCCTCACTGGATCCATCTGCATACATCTGCAAAATTTTAAGGTTCATTTTGCCTTTAGTAAGACAAATATCAAATGTTTGTGTACACACAATGAACTGTGCTTTTAAAACACAACTATGCATATTGTAATGGCAGGAACATGTCCTAAGAAATGTACCATTGGACAGTTTCATGATATACTTGTAGAAAAATAGTATGTGCAGTCTGACATATACCACAATATACTTATGGAGTAAATAGCTGTATTTTGACCAGAAGGTATGAAAGTTGTGATTTAAATTATCTTTCTGATTGGATTACTGGTTATTTTCATACTTTGTAAAACAGGAATGAAGTATCAGAGTTTTAATAAAAAGCTTATGTCTCTTCAGAGAACCTTTAAAATGAAAGTGAGGTGATCAGCCCCAGAAATGCCGAGAAAGGTGGTAGGAATGTGTCTTCCCACTTTAAAGATATCTTTAATACACCAGAACTGTGTGTGTTAGGAAAAAAAAAAGTGTGTTTAAAAACTTTTTAGTAGAATAATGTTATGATTGTATAATAAAGATGGTATAATAAATTAATCATGTGGTGATATTTTATTTGTGCTGAAATGCGGTGATGTTTTACTTGTGCTTTAATAAATAAAGCTTGCCTGGTGAATCAGAGGAAAAAGAAAGCCATTTTAAGTAAACAAAGAAGTCAGGCAGTGGCAGCACACACCCTTAATCCTATCACTTAGTAGGCAGGATCTCTGTGATTTCACAGTCACACTAGGGAACAGGTCCGAGAATGGTGACACATGCCTTTAATTCCAGTTCCAACCATAAAGGTCTGGAGGTCAGTACAGACAGACAGAAAGTGACAGAGCTGTGTAGGAAGAGGAAGTGATGTAGCTGTACACATGGCAGAAAGCAAGGCATATATAAACCTGGGTAAACAGGAAGTTGCTGGAAGCTGCAATTTGGTGAGGTGAGGTTAGTTCATGGTTTGTCCTATCCCTCTGATTTTTCTCTCGGGTTGTAACCCAAATTTCTGGCTCCATGTTGTTTATTTATTAAGACCATTTAGAAATTGGTCATCTGATCACCAGACTAGGTCAGATCAGGCTTTCTCTTGACCATTGCCAGCAGTCTACAGAGGATATATTATTGTGGATTCCTGGGGACCTCTCGAGCACTCTGCCTATTCCTGTTCTCATGTGGTCTTCATTTATCATGGTCTGTTATTCCTCATTCTCCCTTTCTGTTCTTGATCCAGCTGGGATCTCCTGCTCCCCTAAGCTTTCTTTCCCTCAAATTTTGCCCTTCATTACTCCCACTGTCATCCAGGTTGTGCATGTAGATCTCATCCATTTCTCTGTCATTGGGTGATTCCTGGGTCCTAGGGTCCTGTTTTCTAGGTAGCCTCCCTGGAGTTGTGTAGCAGTCTAGTCATCTTTGTTTTACATCTAGTATCCTCCTATGAGTGAGTACATACCATGTTTGTCCTTCTGAGCCTGGGTTACCTCACTCAGGATGATTTTATCTAGATCCATCCATTTGCCTGCAAACCTCATGATGTCATTGTTTTTCTCTGCTGAGTAGTACTCCCTAACAGTCGTCTTGGAACTCTCATCCAATAACTGATGGAAGTGGATGCAGAGATCCTCAGCCAGGCCCCAGTTGGAGCTCCAGGTGTCCAACAGTCAAGAAAGAGGAGGGACTGCAAGAGTGTGAATTGTTGAATCCAAGATTGCAAAAAGCACAGGGACAAATAGCCAATCGAAAGAAAGCACATGAATTATGACCCAATGGCTGTGGAGCCCCCAGCTGGATCAGGCCCTCTGGATAAGTGAGACAATTGAATAGCTTGATCTGTTTGGGAGGCATCCAGGCTGTGGGACCAGGACCTGTCCTTAGTGCATGAGCTGGCTGTTTGGAACCTTGGGCTTATACCGGGACACATGCTCAGCCTGGAAGGAGGGGACAGGACCTGCCTGTACTGAATCCACCAGGTTTAAATGAATCCCCAGGGGTGTCTTGGTCCTGGAGGATATAGGAATGGAGGGGAGGGGCTGGGGGGGAAGGTGGGTGTGGGGGCGGGAGGGGGGAGGACAGGGGAACCCATGGTTGATGTATAAAATTAAAAAAAAATTGGTCTACACTATCATCAAATTTAAGGTATATAAATCCTATCATTGAAAATTTCTTCTAACTAAAAGAAATAGATAAAGAAGTTACTGCTAAAATTGTTCGTATTGTCTCCAGATCACAAGAGAATGAGTAAAGATATAAAAATGGGACCCAACTTGATCCGATATTTCCAGTCAAAAACAGAATCAGTGGGAATATTCGAGTCACTGCTCTGTGAAGAACAGCAACAGGGAAAATAGCCAAAAATTCAAACTGAGAATCTGAAACTTGGAATAATAAAATGATTTGTTGCCATTTTCTGTTTTTCAGTATGTTTAAACTTTATTTCATTTAGCATCAGTAGACTTGTACCAGAATAATGACATTTTAGCCAGTACATACATTAGGAAATAAAAAACACAGGAAAATTGCAAACTTTTCCAAAGTCGCAATGTTCATAGTCAATAGTTCTGTATGTATATTGCAATCTTAAATAAATTATAACTTTCCCCCATAGATCAACACTGACTTCCAGGAGTCAGAGGCCATGTATGTCACTTCCACAGAACAAACACAGTTTTAAATCACTCTGACTTATCCACCACATATATCTGAGCATTTAGTATTCTATCTCTTTTGCTACCAGAAGGAGTCATTTCATTTAAACAACTGCACCCCAGTATTTCCAGCTACTCCAGAGTGGAGCCTGTTCTCCCCTGCTGCATGGGGAATAGGAAGTCCAAACAGGAAGCCAGAAAATTACTCAGGGTTTAGAAGCCAAAATGAAGCTGTCCATCACCCCTTAATCAATTCTATTGAGCTTTCTGTTCACAATACTAGGGGGTGCTTGTGCAAACACTTGCAGCTTTTCTTTATCCCAAAAGTATTCCTTTCTTTTCAGATAGCTTTGTCAAGAAACCTCCTAAATAATAGTTATTGCTTAGATTAACATTTTTACGTTTGAAAAGAACTTAAAATGAAGGAACTATCACTTAAATATTAATAGAGACTCATAAAGTGGATTCATAAAGTAGAAAAGCCTGTTGGTGTCTATGAAATGTAGCCATGTGATCATCTCTGCTTCTCTGTGCGCTAACTAAGGAAATCAGTGCTTGCAGGTTATTAGCTACAGTTACTTTGAAAGCAACATACACAGAATATTCATATCAACAATACAGTCTTCAGTTTTCTGCTGAAGCACTTACGTGTTTACTTTTTTACTAATCATTTTGAAGATATCTTCTTAGCAGTATGGACTAAGTGCAAATAATTATTGATTACAAACTTGGTTAATTACCATTAAATTATGTTAAGTTATCATATTTATTATTTAAATGTGTAATTTCAAAATTCATATTACTACCTTAGATATCTGAGAACACATCCAACAATTGCTTCAATCCAGTGGCCACTAGTCTGTGCTGTTGTGCAAGAAATGTTTATATACTGCACATAGCTAACAGAAACTTGCTTCACTTATTTGGTTAAGAATTACAAGTTTATGTCTCTATTTTGTGAGAGAGAGGCTAAGTCAATATGGAGTGAATGTGACTGTCAATTGTTCCTTTTACTAAGTATAAGAAAATAGCATTTCAGTCCTATTGAATTGATCCTTTCCACAATATGAAAATATTAAGCTACAAAATAACCTAAATTGTTTATTATTCAGTAGATAGATTTTTGGTAATCATGAGATAATTAATTTCACTTGGTACTAATAATCCATGTGCTAAAGCACATATTTATGGTGTTTAACATTTTATTTAATACAATAGATTTGCAGTTTTATACTTTAAAATTTATTGCTAAGTTTTTCTAGTTATAATGTAGTTATATCTTACAAATTTAAAAATTTTTTGTTTGCCTATTTGATTTTGAGACATTGTCTCTCTGTGTTGCTCAGGTGACCCTTAAACTTACTATGGCTGCCAAAACTGGGTTCCTTCTGCCTCAAGCTCCTCCACAGTTCAGGGTTTGTTATGCCACATGTCTAGTTCGTGTTTTCAGTTCTTATGGTAGTCAAGTTTGTTAGACTTCACCAAGCAACTTAAGGAGATATTGTTAAAAGTACAGCATAAAAACTTATTTCAGGAGTTGGAAAATTACAGTGTTGTGAATTAATAAAAAATGATTTTTCTAACTGCATGACTCTGAATATTACAACAGAAAACCATACGAGTAAAGCTGAAATTCTTTGGAATGCCTCATCAGTGTTTCTGAGAAATGTGTTTCAAAGTTTCCTCTTATGTATTTGAAATTGTGTAAGAGAAAAAAATGTAACCACCTATGTACCACTTATCAGTAATGATATAATTGTGATTACATTCAGAGAACAGCTTTTGCTCCCCACTCAATTAGTAGAGATGAATAAGAAGATGACATTATTCTGGGTTGTTCTTCTGGTGAAAGCAAATTAAAGTAGCCAAGTACCTATTTTTTTTCAAATGGAAATATGAAAAATATGTAAATCTTATGACTCCTCTACTCCTATCACATAACTTTTCTTTTTATACATCCCAGAAATAACTATAAACCTCTAAACTAGAGTGTAGACAGAAAAAAAAAACTGTAATTTACTTTTAAGTGTCCATTGTTCCTAGGTCTGTTACTACTCAAACTCCCTTTGCAATGTTTCATAAGGAACCAGAGGATGTTCCTTATAAACTAGCACAAATAAAGTTTGAGTATTGCTGACCGTGAAATACAAATTAAGGATGTATATATCAGTAAGAAATTACAGTGTCTGAAGATGAGACTTCAATGGAAGGACACCCTTGTGTGAGCCACTGCACTGTAAGTACAGAGGATTACACTGGAAATCTTCAGTTTCATCTCTACATCATTAACCTGTTCATTTCACTCTGAGAACCAGAAATAACATCCAAGTGCCCACAAGCAATTCTTCCACTTTACTTAACCACAGCTTACCACCTTCAAAAGATTTCTCCCAAGCTCATAATTCTTACAAGCAAAGCCAAATGGACTTGCTGAGGTACAAAACCTAGCACAGAAGTGTTACCTCTTTACCACCACCTCATATTCTAATTACCCTGAGTTTTTTCAGCAGAATCGCTAACCCATCTTCATTTCTGATACTTCCCATCACAGCCTGGTGGAGTTCCCAGTTTTCTGGTGAAGCATTAGCTGACTGGGAGCTGTGTGTTACCTTCTGCTCTTAAATCTTGCCTTCTATTCTTTGCTGCAAAGAACATAAAAGCTTTCCTGTGAGACAAACCATTGCCACATTTTTTTTTCTGCTGTATTTTCTACTAAGTTGTTGTGTTGTAGCCTTTGACCTTTGTTTTATGTTTCTTTTAACCTTAGCTCTCTTAGTCTTTGAGCTATGTTTCTGAGTTTCTTGTCTTTCTTCTTAAACTCTTACACTCTTCATGCTTATAGACAAAAAGGAATTCAATTCTCCAGCCCCTGGTAGGTTGAATCAGTGCACTGCTCTTTGCCTAGTTTGCAGTCTCGGTTACACAGACATTGGGGCTGCTAGCTCACGCTACCTTGACCTGTGGGTCCAGCCTAGCCTTTATACAAGGTGCACCCATCTAGTTTTATTTTTGCGTTTGTATTTACTGATTTAGTTTTGTCTCCAGTTTGATTCTATATGTCAAGTCTGGTATAGCTTGCTTCAAAACTGTTCTCCAACAGCTCCATTACTCCTCATCATTAAATAGCCCTGAAAACTTGTGGAAATTCTTCTATAGGAAGGCAGGATTTATGACCATCAGCTTTTATAGTGGCAAGAAATGAGTTTATTAAAATCTTCAGTTCCTGTGCGTAATCCTTTTGCCCCTCAACTCTTTGTCTTTGGGGGCAAAAGCACTCAGATTAATTGTCCCACCTTCTCCAATTAAATTCTGTTTTACTGGTGTTTCTTTCACTTCAATGCTAAGAGATTACATTAAGGAAGCTAAACCTCACCAACCTGATTTTTAATAGGAATGAAGATTCGGAAAGAACATCCAAAAACCAGACAGTTGATAATGAGATGGTCAGGTAGGACCCTTTCTAGTGACTGCAGAGCAGATCTGACATAAGGATAAAGAGCAGCCCTGAGCTCTGATCTTCACTGAATAGGGAGGAGGACTGAGAACAAGTTTGAAGTGCACATGTAAGTAGCAGGAAAGACATGAGAAAAGCAAAGCTCAGTAGAGAAATGCAGTGATGTCAGTGCAGAGCACAGCATCCCAGCCCTCCCACAGGGATGTGTGGGGAGCACATGGAGCACAGGCCTGGAAAGCCTCTTTGCAGTCACCTAGCATGGCCTCCTCCTTTCCCCCTGGATTTTAAGAATACATCATGTTTTTCCTGCCTCTTGTACACCATACTTAGAAAGTTTGGCTCTGCATGTTCAACACTTTCAGAAATAGTATCTGCCTCAGAACAGTCTGAACTGGATTAAAAGAAGAATCTGCTTCCCTGGGGGAAAAGGATGACAAAAGCGGCATTGCTGTCCTACATGGGGGTGCCGCTCATGCTTTGCATCTGCTCTGCTTTCCACTTTTAGTTGGGCTCTTCCCTTTTGTAATAGAGTGGCTGATGTAATGCTGCTGAAGCTTCAGGGTCAGTGTTAACAACTTTACAGGAAAACCATTTTAAAGTAAAGGACCAGCAACTACACATTGTGCAAGGGCTACTCTGTTTTTTCACAGTAGGTCTATTGCTCAAGAGACATACCAAACACACTATAATAGAGAGGGGAGGACCCTGTACACCTTGTAAGGTAGGTCTCTCTCTCTCTCTCTCTCTCTCTCTCTCTCTCTCTCTCTCTCACTCACACACACACACACACACACACACACACACACACACACACAGACAGACACTCGTGTGCATGCAAACACATATATGTGCTACTTGTAAACACCCTAACAACAACTTCATATAGAGGGAGGGGCTTTTTCAGCAAGCCTTTGTATTTACATAAAGCAGCAAAATATTTATACTTAGTAATTCCTCTGGAGTGAACTGATTAGTCATGCTTCATCTGCTTGTGCATGACTTCTCTCAGAACCCAGTACATTCTTTTGACACTAACACAGTCTGATCATGACACATAACATAGTCTGACAACAACACATTCCTTGTGTATATTTGCTTTTTGTAATATAATGTAACTGCAAGAAAATGAACTCTCACTGACAGATTACTTCTTAAACATAATCTGCATTACTACTGAAGAAAGGGCAAGAAAGTTTGAGAAGATTGCAGCACGAGCTGGTGCCCACTAAAGGAGGGGAAGGGTCAGAAGAGAAGCAAACAATGAGATATCTGAGGTGTCTTGGAGTGCTTGGAGACATTAAAGATCCCTATGATTTGAAAAAAGCAAGGTCCTATGATGCTATAAAATCTAAGCATTTTCATAAAGCAAACCAAGCAAAGAGTAAGTGTTCTAATAAGTAAAGTTATAAATAAGGAAATAATAAAATTGTGATGTAAGTAGCCAATCAGAATAAAAAAGCCATCACAAAACCCTCCTGACAGTATATTCTTGACTGATTTTATTGTGTCTTTCATTCTTAATTTTACTCAAGCTTTTTGCTTGAGGTTTTGGGCTCAACAAATAGAGAAGCATGGAAGGAACTCTGTGCAACCATTTCTTAGAAAATTACAGAAAGTCAAATGCTATTTTACTATTCAAAAATCTATGAAAATGAAAAATCGATATAATGTTGTCTTTTCATAATTACTAAAACTTCTAAAGTCCATGTGAAACATATACTACTCCTTGCCAAGACATGTGCACCTGAGGCATAATAATAACAATAAAAATACTTGTTATGTTCTCACTGCAGATTTGACACCCACACAACACAGAAAAAAATGCATATGCCACTGAGTTCTGTGAACCTAGTACAATATTTTCTATAAGCATGAAGTGACATCATTTTTATTTTTAAGCAAAGAGTTTATTTGCTATATTAGGGAAGAACAAGAGAAAAATTGTCACAGTTTTGAGGAGTGTTTTGTTCCGAGAGTCTTGGGTATAATTTAGCAATGGTTGTTCTTGAATATTTCCTTGAAAGTATTAGAAACATTAACCAGGACCCACCCTTTCCCCATATGAAAACTCTTATATTCAGTAATACATCATCCACAGTTGTTGGTCATAGTGTAATTTCTTTACCCTCCAAGGTGTGAATGATGCAAGAGGCCTCCTCTTCTTGTGTCAAAAAACCTTTGTTCTCCTGTGAGCTTCTAGTGTTTCCCCTAGTAAACAAACAGAAGTTTTCCTTCTCGAATGTATAACTATTAACTTAGTTACTCTTTCAAATATTTTTTTAAATCTATAAGTAGTGCAAATATAATATAATCTCAAAATCACATATTATTTATTATTTAAGGAAGTACCACAATGGCTGACATTTACCTTACTAATTATTGTGAGGTGCATAGTGCAATCCAACCTTCTGATGGAATGGCACTGCTCTCTGTGCTCCTCCTGGCTTGGAAAATGGCAAAATACTAAGGAATGCCAGGAGAAAACTTTCTCTAAAGATGAGCTCATCGAGGTTAAAAAAGGCATCTGCTCAGCGGTAAACTCTGAAAAGCTGCAGCGCGGGAGGGGGATGTGCTAAGAGCTGGAACTGTGTCATTCTCCACCTTCGAATCATCTGTTCAACTGGAACTTGAAAACTACTGAAAGCCTGTGTCTCCAGGTAAAATCAGGCCAAGGTATGCAAAAGAAAAGATGCTGACATCTGTGGAGCACTGTTTATATTCCAGGTACTGGGAAATTAGGCATTTTTCACACATTATTTGGTTTAATTCTCAAAGCAAGTTGTCTATTATCCACTCTTAAAAAACTAGGTAAAAGACTAAGGGTAGGTTACACAGTTTACAAGATTCAGGCCCAGGAACAGATGTTTCTCATCTAAAGTCTGCTTTTCCTAATGGAATACAAGCACCTCCTACTTTCAACCCAATTCTTCCTTCCTTTCAAATCTATTAATTGAACTATCCACATCACCCCCTTTCCCCCTCTCGTTCTGTCCTCAGAGCCCTTCATCTAGAAAGCAGACATTTAGCATCTGTAATGTACAGGCTGACACATTAGATATTCTGCAACAACCATGAGGAACATATTTTGATTTTACCCTACATGTAATAATACATGAATTTGTTTCTAAATAACTAGGTATTATTTATTTCATTGTTATATTTGCACAAAACCCATAATGATTCACACACACACACACACACACACAAACACATGCGTGCAAACAAACATAATCTTTCTGAGCAAAACAGATATGACAAACACTGCATACTTTCTAGTGAATGCTGCAGTACTTGGACTCCATATTCTGGAGCCTGAACATGCATTGTTATTTATGGTAGAATTAGAGCAGTGATGAGGTTTAGAGGAAATTATGAGGGCTGTGTCACCCTGATTGCATTAATGTCATTACAAGAAGAAAAGAGAAGCGTGGGCTCTTGTTCATTGCCATTTGAGAGCACGGTGAGCTGTAACCTTTCCAGAAACTAAATGGTGCCTTGATGATCTTGGGCTTGCTTGCTTCCAGAGCAAGACAGATGCCTGGTTTTTGTGCCAGCTAACCCCTGGTATTCTGTACTTGCCTCTTTCTCTGGTCTGCTGCAGCTTTCTTTCACACCAGCAGCATTAATGTGCTTCTACTGATGAACTAAAATTGACATGTACAGATGTGCACACATTAATTATTAATTATATACTTGTTAATGTTTCAATTTTGCCAAAGCTTCCCTTTAAGCTCCTCCTCTCATCCATGCTCTAAAGAAGTACTTCAGCATGTGGGTGGGAAGAGTGGGACTTTGAGATTTGTGTTAACCTGTCTTAAGTGACAGATCTAGCAGGTCACAGATGTAAATAAGAAAAGTAAGCAGTGTGTTTCTAAGCCAATCACTCTTATTTCCTTCCCAACATTGTTGGCATGGTAAGACTACAAATTTCTGAGATTTGATCTAACTGGCTAACACCAGTCAGACAGTTTTACTATCTCATAAATATCTGATGTACACAGTATAATAGATTTGATTTAAGTGTATGTGTTTATGTGCAGTGTGGTGGGTATTGTGTTCCCTGAAATATTGTGTGTTCCCCGAAATAAACATATCTAGGGTCAGAGAACAGACAGCCGCTAGAACAGAGCCAGAAATGGTGGCTAGAAAATGGGAAGAGTAAACCATAACAGAAGTTGGGCGGTGGCGGTACAGACCTTTAATCCCAGCACTTGGGAGGCAGAGCTAGCCGGATCTCTGAGTTCAAGGCCACTTTAGAAACAGCTAAGCATTGTGACCCACGCCTTTAATCCCAGGGGAGTGGGGGCAGAAAGAAAAAGGTATATAAGGCATGAGGACCAGGAACTAAAGAAAAAAAAAAAGCATGTAGTGAGTAAAGCATGTAGTTAAGCATAACTGGAGAAGTATTCAGGCTTTGGAGCAGCACAGTTCAGCTGAGAGCCATTGGGATGAGGACTCAGAAGCTTCCAGCCTGAGGAAAAAGGATCACCTGAGGAACCAGCAAGGTGAGATAGCCGTGGCTTGTTCTGCTTCTCTGATCTTCCAGCATTCACCCCAATAACTGGCCTCGGGTTTGAGTTTTATTAATAAGACTCTTTAAGATTCATGTTACAGTGCAGTTCATATAAATATGGATAAATAAGTGTCTAATGTATGTTATACAATGTAATGTATGTTCTGACCTCTGAGAAGTGTTCATTAAATTATCATTCACTAAATATAGCTATTTTATTAGAGAATCTGACTATCTGAGTGCTGCAGGTGAGGAAATAGTTACAAAAACAAAGCTGCTTTGTAAGGTACTTTTTTTCATCAGCTTCTGGAGAGAGATCACTGACCAAAACTTTATTCTTAATGTTTTCATTTTAGTTTTCAAATCTTTTAAACAAATCCCCTCTTTTAATATTTCCTACTGTTTTACTATTTGTAAAAATATTAATTGGTCAGTTTTTAAACATAATTAGAGTAAGAAGAGGTATTATGAAGTCAATACAGCTGCTGAACAGAACTGGAGGAACAAGGGTTCTATCTACCTATCATCGATCTTTAGAGAATGTTTTCATCCAGAAGGAATCACTAGTGTCTTCCAGAGTAGTAGTGATTCAGAGAAATCCAGAGGAACAGAATATCAACCCCATAGTGTACTTCTCTATTGGGAGCTTCCAAAAAGAATTTAATAAGCTACATTTTCTCTGTGTATGAAACATATTCAGGTTATTATTTTAGCTCTTATGCAAGCTGATTAAATGTTTAGGATCACTTGAGTATTATTGAATGTACTTAGCAGTGTCTCAGAATCTTTCTCAAAATTTGTAAATCATTGAACCTTGAAACTTTTGTACAGTTATTCATTTTTTGGTGATAAAAATAGGTGAAGTTGTAGCAAATGGAAAAGCTTACACATAAGCAGATCTGTAATCTTTATGAAGTATGAGGCAATGAAGATATAAAAAGACACTGCACTGGGAGTAGGGAAAGTTGTTTCCTGGTCCCAAATTCAGACATAGGAAAAGATCTCTTAGGTGTCTCCAGGTTCACTTTCTTTTTTTTCCTATGTGTTATTGTTTTTATCAAGTTTCCAAAAGGCTAGACAATAATCACCCATTGACATTCAGCATAACCTAAAGCCATTATTTACAGTAATGCTCTACTCTAGTGATCTGTGTCCAGTAAGAGGCAGGGGTATGGAAGTCACGGTGGAGAAAGTCTAATATAGGAAGTGAACATAGAGATGGAAGGTAAGCCACCAATGGGTGGGATGAACCCCTAGCTCGACATCAGCAGCTGTTTGGTCCAGACAGTTATAATAGACCTCTAGGTATACTCACTCCTTTGTTTTTCTAAGAGAAGAAGCAAAGGAGGAATCTTCTCAAAGAAGTAATTTAGGATTGTTATTTTTATGTTCTGCTTTTCTTATAAAGACATATGATAAAAAATTGGAGACTGAGCTGACTTCTGCCAAAGTTTAACACGTGCTCAGAGACCTCAGAGCTCAAGACGGAGGACTAGTTGTAAGCAAGATGTATTTATATTCCTTGCTTAGAGCCTTTAAAGTGACCTCAGAAGGCCTGGATATTTATGCTCATTAAATGTTCATGGAAGACACTCATACTGTGAGAAACACTCAATAATTATATGTACATGTTCTAGAGTCTATTTGATAGAAAGTATGGGATGGAGTGTGTATCCTGCGACTATCTCCCTTCCTTCCTAAAATGAACATTGGCCTTCTCTGATACACTCTACTCCCTGCAAAACACTTCTAATTCTGGATGTGGAGTAAACGCCTGAGGTTCTTATAAATCTAAGACATTAATATCAACTTCTTCATATCCAGAATGGTAAATCCACATTTACCAGTAGTTGCTTACAGATCAAGGCTTATAGCAGCCAGCACTTATCTTCCAGTATGCATAATAAAAGTTGGTCACATAAATAGAAGTTCTCATTATACCGTATGTATAGGAATTTTTTTTTAAAGGAAGAAAAGAAGGAAGAAAGAACTTTCTCATCTTACTGGGGTGAAAAGGAACTGCTTATGAGATGATCTCAAGGCTATATGAGAGCAGCCTGAAAATGTTAAGGTGTTACACCAAAGAGGGAAGTAAGTACTAAGACAGTGGCAGAAAAAATGGTAGAGAACCTCTAGTTACAATGTTCAAATGCCATGTACACATTTGAATAACCACTGATTCAAAACAATAGAAATTTAGTGTTTTCATAGAGAAGCCTCAAATTAAGGCTTTGGTCAGCTCAAACACTTTGTAGGCTAAGCCTCCATTAATCTGTTCCTACACTCCACCCCACAACACACATACATACTGGTTCACTAATATACTCAGATATACTTCATTTTCATTTCCTTCCTATTTTTGATTCTTCAAACTACCATATCTCTGCTCTTGTCTATTTTATATCAAAATTTCTTGTTCTTTTAATGAAGGAAATTACTCATACTCTGATTAGAGCACAGGCTTATTTCATTACCTTATTTTTAATTGATGAACTCTGTAAAGAAAAAAAATCATTTCCAAAAAATGGCCAGATTCCGAGAGAGTAGGGCTCCCAATGTCAACATCCTATTTCCAGGACACACAATTCCAATCTTTACTTATTCCAGTATCCCTCAGGATTTCCTTTTAAGCAATGAATACATCTGGGATTTCAGTTTTATACAGCACGAAGTCCTACAATTAATACAAAGACATGAAGCTAGCTTACAAAATGGATCCTTGTGAACAACAGTTAAATGCTCACAATTCTGCTTAGAGAATCAATAGCAAAGATATGTAGTCATGTTCAGTTGCTGAAGGCAATTACAAGTATCCCTATTTAGGTCTTTGATTCATTCGGGACCAAAGTGTTTGGTTATGCTCTTGCATTTCTCTGGTTCTCATATTCAGGATGCGATGAACATCCTGGGATGTGCAAAAATGATAAAGTTGTCGTCAAAATATATTTTAAAACATAATGCCTATTGTAAAATACTCTGTAGTATACTTGTGAGCAGTATTACAGAATTATGAACTGAACAATGCTTTTAGGTAATGGCTTTGATGCTCATTTTTCTTTAAATATTTAAGTGTTACACATCAATTGTGTATTATAAATAAAACAACAAAATGATTACATCAATTCAAGACTTTAATAACTCTACTAGTGTCACATGGAAGTGACCTGGATAATAAATCCGTCTTACATTGAAATTTTTATTGGGGTACTATGGAAGAGGATGTCATTTTCTTGAAAGTGACTACTCTTAAAATTTAGACACATGGGTATGCCAATAATACTGAGAAGTTGGAAGCAAGAGGCTAATTGGCATTTAAAGTTTTGACTACTAGCACCCTTTCTCCTGCTGACTTTATTCCATTTTCACTCATGTTTCCAGGTAATTTCCATCAACCTCTACCGTATAGCTCCTGCTGTCAACCTCATCATATTGACTAGGCTACATGGATAGTGTTTAATGCAATGTGACTGTGATGACCTCTGGGAGGAATCTGAAACATTTCTAGAGCCCAGGATTCTTAGGATAATTACTTAGTGGAGCTTTTGACACCCCTGCTCAACTGCAGTTCCTGTGGTCTATAGATATTGCTCCTTAAAACCCTACTTGCAGTCTGTGAGCTATTCCAGGATCCAATTCTTTATTCCACATTTTAACATTTTTGCTTACTTATGTTGCTTGAAATGAAAGTACTTCCATTGAAACATATATCTTTATCCTTTGAATCCATTGGTACCCTTTTTATTGGTGTCTATATGAAGTTAATTTACACTACAAAAATAATACAGTCAAACACAGATTCACTTATGTTGAATTGGTATGTGCATACTAAGCTAAATTTAAGAAAATTTGTTGGGAGTCCTTCAGAGAAAATGAATGGAATTAAATATTTCAGCCTGGTTTTCTTTGCTAGATACACCAAGTATTGACCTAACACAGTAAATCCAAATGTAAGATTACTAAATCTTAATTGAGCCTCAATAGTGAGCTAGAACCAAATAGATGGTGAGCTTAGAAATGCTTCACACAAGCTCATGTTCTGTAGCTTGCCAGTTCTCAGGACATCCATTCTGGATAACACCTAAAAGACTTCTACCAATTGGGAAAATTCAAGGGAAACACTTGGCAGCATGGACTCTTAGGAAGCCCAAGTTAAAATTGTGGGCATCTGTTGAGGGTACTCCCTCATATAAGACAGTTGTTTGCTGGGGGCATTAGTTATAGCAATCTGTAACACCCTAAGCCATTTAAATGTGTGGTTTTTATTTATTTATTTATTTTTTTGCAGGCGCAACTTGGT
Source organism: Onychomys torridus (assembly GCF_903995425.1). Lineage (NCBI taxonomy): Eukaryota > Metazoa > Chordata > Mammalia > Rodentia > Cricetidae > Onychomys > Onychomys torridus. The sequence continues at coordinate 95,397,800 of NC_050444.1, forward strand.
TTATAAAAAAGGTTCAAGAAAAATAGGCGTAATTATGGATCTTTATATTATCTATTAGAAAAATCAAGGGTTAATATTTGAACAGCTTATAAAGTCCTTATGTTTTATTTACTATTTTCAGCCATCAATATAACATCAGATATGAGGATAAACAAATTACTGACTCTCAGTACTGCATAATTTCTGCCATGGGGCCTGGCTGGCCTTGCAAGTGCTGACTTTGGGGGCTTACTCAGTGGCCCATGCTCTGTCCTTGAGCTGCCAAGGGGGCAGGCTGGCCTAGCATGTTCATGTTGACCCATGCACATAGCTCTAAGTTTTGTTTTTGTTTTTTTTACATTTTATTTCAAATTTTATTTTTATATGGATATTTGTGTTTTAATTTTATATATCAGCCATGGGTTCCTTTGTCCTCCCCCCCTCCCGCCCTCTACCCCCTCCTTCCTCCAGCCCCTCTCCCCCATTCCCATCTCCTCCAGCACAAAGACTTCCCTGGGGATTCAGCTCAACCTGGTGGATTCAGTACAGGTAAGTCCAGAACCCTCCTTCTAGGCTGAACAAAGTGTCCCCACATAAACCCCAGGTTCCAAACAGCCAGCTCATGCACTAAGGACAGGTCCCGGTCTCACTGCCTGGGTGTCTCCCAAACAGTTCAAGCTATTCAATTGTGTCACTTATCCAGAAGGCCTGATCCAGTTGGGGGCTCAGCTTTTGGTTCATAGTTCATGTGTTTCCATTAGTTTAGCTAGTTGTCCCTGTGCATTTTCCAATCTTGGGCTCAACAATTTACGCTCTTACAGTCTCTCCTCTTTCTTGGCAATTGGACTCCTGGAGCTCCACCTGGGGCTCGGCAGAGGATCTCTGCATCCACTTCCATCAGTTATTGGATGAGAGTTCTAGCACAACAGTTAGGGTGTTTGGCCATCCGATCCCCAGACTAGGTCACTTCGGGCTTTCTCTGGACCATTGTCAGTAGTCTACAGTGGAGGTATCACTGTGGATTTCTGGGGGCCTCTCTAGCATTTTGCTTCTTTCTGTTCTCACAACTCCAGGGAGGCTACCTAGAAAACAGATACCTAAGAAAGACACAGGGATCACCCAATGACAGAGAAATGGATGAGATCTACATGAACATCCTGGATGTGAGTGGGGATAATGAAGGGCAAGGTTAGAGGGAAAGAGAGCTTACAGGAGCAGGAGATCCCAGCTGGATCAAGAACAGAAAAGGAGAACAAGGAACAGCAGACCATGATAAATGAAGACCACATGAGAATAGCTCTAAGTTTTTAAGGGCTCCCAGACAGTAAACAATTGGCTGAACCTTGAACAGTCATAGTATGAGCAGAAAGGGAGCTACTGCAAGGACTATGTCTTTTGTTCATGGCCCTCCCAGAAACTGCTTGCTTGAGTCTCAGGAAACTGAAATTGAGGCCTGTTCTCTGAGAGAAGATTGAGCAGTTTATTATGGCATCTGCTTGGTCCTTTCACCTAAAAGTCCCATATGAATATTTTTATGATTATTTGCTATACTATAACCATTTGCAGAAATTCCAAACACTGCATAAATCACTAATGTGAAATTTAGAACAACAGAAGCTAACATCTTAGTCTCAAAATATCACTGGCGTTCAGAAAGAAAAAGCACCTATGCACAACAACCACATTGCATGTGGACTTTTACTTCTCATTCTTTGAGTATTGGGTATTGACCAGTTAAAAGTGTTTATGAATTTCTGGGTGAGATGCTTCTGGTATGCCAATTACCAGACAGCCAATATTCTAGGACCATGAAGAGATATGGCTGGAAGGCTGTTGCTAAATAATTTCCATGCCACAGATAAAGAACTCTGTCTCACCTTTAAAAATTGAGACAGTAACAAACCAAAATATATTTTAAGCATTCAAGTCCAAATTCTATGCTCATGTTAAGATGAGGAATTGAGGAATTGTTCATGAAAAGAAAAGGGAAGATAAATACAGAACAGAATGGCAGCAGAAGAGACCTGCTTTCTAAATGCAAATCTGCTTTGTGCTATTGCCCCATTCACAATGGGACAATAAATAACATATAATCCCTTAAAATAACACATAGTCTTCTCCTTACTGCAAAGTAGCATTGCTAATCATTTATTTAAATTAAATACAATTCAAATTGAGTGCATAAAATTTTAAAGCCTTATAGACATATGATGTGCAACCTTATTTTTTCATTTTGGCCACTAGAGTGCAACATTGTAATCTCATAGATTCCTAGAAATGTGTTATGCTTTTAATGTACACAAAAGAGAAATACAGTGTTAAAAGTGAATTGCATTTCTTAATTGCCACCAACCTCTAAATACATGACAAATCACATGTAAATTAGATTTAATTTACCTTATGTTTTATGAGTTCACAAAAGGCTTTAAAGTATTTGGAAGTTCTGGGTCTGTTTTTCCCATTACTAGCACCCTGACAACTGATCTTGCTTTTCTCCCTATCTCTTTACATGGAATGTAAAGGTGCAGAAGGAAAACAACCCTCTCACCTTTGGCATCAGGTATATAGTATCCATGCATGGGTAAAAGGTATTCCTTTTGCTTTAATAAACAGGACATGATTGTCCATTTTAATAATCTAGAGTGCTATCCTCTTTTCTTACAGTGGAAATGCAATTGAATTCTATGGAGACAATAGGGAAAGATAATGCATATCCTGTAACAGGAAACAGGAAGAAGAAAAATATACTGCTTGTCCCAGTGAGGAAGCCAATCATAGACATTAGAATGGGATGGGCCTATTATGCAGAGAATATTGGAACTTAGGGAAGCAGGCTACCACTTGTGTTTATTTCAGATTGCATTGCTCAGCATCTGCATTCTTTTCTCTCTATCCATGCTTACTTCACAAACATCTTGCATTTATCTAGTAGCATTCTCCTCAGCTCAAATGACATTGCTCTGAAGGCTAAGTTTACACACTAGAGCAATTAGCTACATAATTAGTGTAAAGTGAATCTTATTCTTCTTTCTATGATACTTTTCAATTCCCTGCCATGCCACTTGATAGAGACTGCCACTATTTCTAATCCCCAAGTACGAGACTATTTTAAGCAGCTATAAAGGAAAAGCCAAAAGGACTATTTACTTCTTTTCACATAGAGACCTGAAAAGAAGTAGAAGATTGAAGATTAGTTCTTAAACTGAATATCTTTCTCCTTATCTAAAAAGGAAGGATTTGAGGCACAATCAGCCTCAGTGACTACAGTTTCTACCATTGAATCCAGCCATATGGTCTCTGATCCTGCAGCATAGTTACTATCTGGAACTTGCTAGAAGAGCCAATTCTTGGTCTCCTTCCAGGAATATTGAATCACAAACTCTAGAAGCAGAGCCAAGTGAGGTAAATTCATCACATTCTCCATGGAATTATAATGCACATTAAGATTTTAGACTCATTCCAAATACTGTCAATATATTTAAGTGACAAAAATCGCTATTCTGATACAACCCTAAACATCTTGTGTAAACTTATGAAACTAATTAATTAATAGTGAATGATACTATAGTGAGCTTAAGAATAGCCAAGTAACTACATATCTGAGCAGTAAAAATACTGAATTCAGGAAAGATGGAAGACTTCTCTCTCCACAGGGTAATAATCACTTGCATTCTAGCAAACACTATCCACTTGCTTTTCTATGGATCACTTGTAATCTTATTGGTTTTCTACAGCCAGTTTTCTATAAGAGAGTTGTAAAGTAGCCATTTCAGAATATTTCACAGCGTTTTTCCTGACAATCTATTCAACTTATGTTCCCCAAAGGTTTAACAGCTTTCATCTTGGGATTTCTGAGTCATGTCATCTCCACATTCTTATTTTGAAGCCTAACCTCAGGCCTATTTCTAGCTTACCCCCATCCATCTTTTAATTCTGAGATAACACAGAAATGAGAGACACAGCAATACAGTTTCCTGTCATTACCCTCTAAGCATGCTTTTTGCCCCTAGATTGACTATATCAAAGGAAGACAGTGGGAGAAGATTCTCTCTATCTCAAAGTTTTAGAGCAGCAAATAAATTGATGCCTCATCCTTAGATGGTCTTCAGAGAAACAAAATTCTGCTAAACTCGCATAGGAATCTACCTTGTGAGGCAATCTGTGCTACCGAAAAAAACCAAGTGCCTGATATGCTGTGTGTGTAAGAAGGTTGAGCTCTCCACAGTGTGCACATTCAGCAAAAATTCAGCTGTTCCACTTCTGTCTGTCTCAACGAAATGATGCTGTCAGAAACATTCAAGTTATAAAGTGTGAACCTGTCCAGTGGAAAGGAAAACATATTATTCCCTATCCTACGTCTCAAGGACTGTCTCATTTAATATGAGTCGTCAATGACAAACTTTGTTTAATGATATTAAGGCACCTGTGAACAAGGGAATATTAAGGAATATTATAGTAAGAAAGACACATTATGAAAAGCCAAATAGTAATTGGATTGTGTCAGACCCATTGGTAACTAGTACGGCAAACTTTAAAAATAATTTTCCTCTCAGTCTTCATCTCTATATTCTTTGCTTTTTGAAGAGGGTCTCATGAAATAAATGTACTATTTTTAGAGCATTTTTCAATTTTCTCTTAATTCCAACTGTATAATATATAACCAATGGTTTTTTGGAAATAAAATGTCTTAAAAATAAAGTTTAAATTCTCCTTTGTAAAAATGCATATCCCATGAAAAATAAAATATACAAATAAATAACAGAAGGTATTGGCATGTCTCATGCACTTGGCCTAACATAATTTAAAACATAGGAAACTCAGCCTTGAGAAAGATAGTCTACATTCCTTTTAATGTACAAGTAAAGAATAAAATTACAGACCTCAACACTGATGGCTCAGGAACAACAACAAAGCATCTTTCTAGCTGTCTTAAAAGCTGCATACTATACTTCATTTTCTGAACCAATTGTTCTCTATAATATGGCAGAATATTGTGTGCTTGATAAAACAATAGGATTCCTTTATATGGACTTAATTATACATACCTGAAACTTGATAAATTATTATCTACAAGGCCTGTAGCTTTCATGTATCAAAATTGCTAGATGCTGATATTTCAAGCTGGTTGAAAATTACACTGTATTCTTATGGTATAGAAATAGCATCCAATCAAGAGAAAATGTGAGTGCCAATAAACTATCAGATATAGCAGGAAAACCTTTGAATCTCCTGCTTTCAGTGGGTAGTCTTAAAATTACAATAGTATGAACAAATGCTTCCCTCACAGTTGTTATAAAACAGTGTCCTAGAAACCCTCCAAATGTGCTCTCCAACCCTTCACAAACTTTCTCGACATTTTCGGTCAGGGGTTTTTCTTAGCTTGAAATCAATGTTCATTCCTTACTCTTCAGTTACTTCATTTTTTTTTATTTCACTTACTTACTTTATTTAGTTATTTTTATTGGAAATAATTTTTTCATATATAAGGATCACAATTTTCCCTTCCCCCACCTCTCTCCAGATCCTTCCCATATACTCATCTATTTAACTCTACACTCTCTTTCATTCTCACTGTATAAAAAAAGAGGCAAAAACAACAACAGCAGCAACAAAAAAGTACAATAATCACACACACACACACACACACACACACACACACACACACACACGGAAAAAAACCAACCAAATTGGTTGTTATATAGAGATATTACATAATATTATATACTATACATAATATATAATACACAAAAACACAATATACAAGCAAAAAAAAAACCTCAGAAAGATTATAAAATTGTCAATAGAAAGCAATATGAAACAAAAATGTCCACAGTTACTCTTGAGTTCATACTGTGTTGTCCATCTATCACTTGTGTTGGTCCTGCCATTAAATGTGGTTTGTATACCCAATGAGGTTCCATTGAAGGAAACTATTTTTTACTCTGCAAGGTTTTCAATTGGAAACAGCTTCTCCTCTCCGTTAGTGATGGGAATTTGTGTTCGCTTCCTCCTCTCATTGCTGGGATTTGCTTGGCTTGCACCTGTGCAGGCCCTATTCTTATTGTCACAGTCTCTGTGAGTTCATTGTGAGGGTTACGTTTTGTTGTGTCTGGAAGATACTGTTTCTATGGTGTCATCCATCCCCTCTGGCTACTACCATCTTCTGCCTCAGCATAGTTTCCTGAATGCTGCGGGGAGGGATTTTATAGAGACATCCCATTTAGGCCTGACTCCCCCAAAGTCTCTCATGTTCTGCCTATTGGCCATTTGTGTGTCTCTGTATTAGTTCTCATCTACTGCAAGATGAAGCTTCTCTAATCATGACTGATAGAGACTGATCTAGGGAGATAGCAGATTATCCTAGCCAAAGACGTCCCATGGAACATAGCAAGAAAATGACTCTTGAAATGACTCAAGTTCTTTTTTATATTCATTTATATTTTAATTGCTTTTTTATCACTCCTTTGAGAGTTTTGTACAATGTGTTTTTTTAATTAAAGATTTTTTTTTATTCATTTTACATACCAACCACAGATCCTCCTCTCTTTCTCCCTCCTGGCCCTCCAGCTTTCTCCCGAAACTCTCCCCAATTCCTTTCTCCAACAAGGTAAGTCTTTGTGGGGAAGGGATACTATATTCTCACACCAGTGCTCACCTGAGGATTTAACTAATTAGTTGTACAACAAATGTTTGCTAAATTTGAGTAATCAATACTCTAAAATCCAGGTGACCTAAAATAATTACTAAAACTGTGATAAAGTGGGATGCCAAATGTTTGTAAACATTTTATGCTGTGGAATGCTCCCTTTGTACGCTGTAAAGCTTTGTCATTTGAATTGGTTTAATAAAATGCTGACTGGCTGGTAGCCAGGCAAAAAGGATAGGTGGCTTGATCAAACTGAGGATGCTGGGAAGAAGAGGGGTGGAGTCGGAAGGATGATAGTCAGTTGCCAAGGAAGCAGGACATGTAGAAGTAAGGTAACATGCCATGAGCCACATGGCAAATCAGAGATAAGACTTATGACTTACTTTAAATGTAAGAGTTACATAGTAAGGAGTCTGAGCTATCAGCCAAGCATTAATATTAATTAATATTTAGCTTCTGACTGATTGTTTGAGAGGCCATGACAGGGAACCTTCTGCCGTCAGTTTTATGCCTTCATGTCTCTGAGGAGGAGAATGTTCTCTAATGTATGTTATGTTTACTTTCATAGAGTTCACATTTTATTAAGCTTAGCTTTCTCCAAAATGTAGGTTTGTTCTAATTATTTCCAAAGCATTTTTTCTTTTACAGAAAGGAAGATGAATTTCAGAGATATTAAGTAAGTATATCATAAGAACCAAAGAACAAAGCCACAGATGCTATTTCATAGTCTCAGTCAGCACTGTATATATTAAAGCATATGTTAACCTGGAATCGCAGCTCTACCCCAGATTGTCTTCCCCTTAACAGCTTATGCACCCAGGAGCTGACCTAAATTGTAACATTTAATTAAGAATCAGAAAACTCCAATTGAGTATGAAATAAAATTGTTTCCCAATACACATAGAAATGAGCCTTTTCTGGAATGCTGCACTGTCTTGGGAATTTTCAAATTATTTTGACCCCCCAATTCTGCTGTGATGTAGGTATATATATATATATATATATATTTAAGATGCTTTGCAGGGATCCAGAGACTCATCATTTTCCAGTTTGCACACACTTACTGCTTGAGAACACAGCCTTAATCCATAGTAGCTGGTGCAGAGTTGCACACAGTTGGTTGGACTCATGGTTGCTTTCTGTCATTGTCTACCAGTCATATATAACACAGACTTTTTCACCACAGAAAGAAAGAAAAATAAAATTCACAAAATAACATGCAGCTTTGTCATGGGCAGATGGTTTCACTTTTCCTGCTTTGAAGCAAGAAATCCATTAGCCTTTCCAGCAGGGTCTGCTTTATTTGTGTGCACCACCAGACCATTTATTTTTTTCATTATTCTTCACCATTTTCACTGCAGACACCCTCCCCTACACTTTTCTGGGGCTTGGTATGGTACTCGGGGCCTCTTCTCTGCTCTGTCAAGGCTCCACTGATGAGCCACATTTCCAGCCGAAAATCATATATTTGGTCTGATATATTTGTGTCCCTTTTGGTCTACAGGAAATGTGCTTTTAATGGATTTGCAGGTTTCTATAGTTGTGAAGGTAAGCTGCTAATACCTACCAATGCCTGGGAAAGGTAAAAGGATAGCAAGGATTACAAAACTAACTCAGATACCAAACAATGTGGCAATGTTCGGAAATCTTTTGAAATGGTTTACAAAAGAGTTGGAAAAGAAAAAGGCTTTGGAAGTGATCAAGAAATTAGGGAAATTCCAATTGAGGAGCAAAGAAAACATCATTGATAAGTACTGCCTATTTCTCACTATTCATTTGAGGTTATCGTGTCACAAAACTAATGAAGAATTTGCCCAACCTACTACTTTGGAGGTTTCACAGAGTAATGTATCATGAGCCAAAATATTTAAACTTTTTGTTGCTAATGACTCCAAGCAAAACTGTCATTTCTCTTGAAATTTAGAGTGAAATGCTGTTCTCAGTTAAGCGAACAGTCTACTAAACGGACTACTGGCACCTCTGTTAATTTTGAGGGTTATAGTTTTGGAAGGCAACTGGTAATATTGTTAAGGCTCCCAAAGAATATTTTATTATCATCACAATTGCAGACTCAAAAACATTGTCCAGTAGGAATACTTTCCTTCTACATGCAAAAGAAGCACAGCTAAACTGAATAGCTTTTTCAATGGCTTCCAGGTACACAAGCACAGTTACTTCCTGAAAGAGAGACCCATTAATTATATTTTTATTATCATGCTTCAAAAAAGTCATGGGTATGTCTCACTTTGACATGGTTAGTATTTAGCTATTCGTTATGTGCAGTTAATTTGAGATAACACAAAGCTATAATTTTCAACATGAAATCATCATCCATGGAGGACTTCCCATGGATGGTTGGTTCTTTCCAGCATGAACACACATTGGCATTCATCTACATACCTTTAATGAAATGTATCTGAGCAACAAACCAACCCAGTCACATTTCCCAGCATTACATGAACTTATTTGAAAATTTTAATAATTAAGTATGAGTTTTCATCATTTTATTTTTTCCCACCAAGCTGTTTCTGGTTTCAATGTAAGTATTATTTATGGTCTTGTGAATTCCTGAAAATTTCCTAGTATTTATATTGTACCATGTTCTTTGTATTTATAAATGTTATACTAAGTCATCTATGAAAATTTTATTCCTAAACTTCCATCTCAGTGTAAAGATGGGCAGTTCTCTTAAAAGAAACTGTATTGTAGTGTCATAGCTGTTCTTTGCAATATATTCTTCTTCAAACAGGCAAAAGAAGTTTGGATTCTTGGCAGTGCTTATGAGGACACAGTTGGTGGCACTATTCTCTCCAAGCAAGTATTGAATGGATGCCCCAGGATAAAATTAGGACTGCAGAGCTTGGCACTGCAAATCATAGGAAACAGAAAAAAAGCAAGACCCTGTGCTTCCAACAATTTATAAATCTATGGATTCTTTGGAGGGGGGGCATTACCATTTACCTCCTGTTACTTCAATTTGGCAAAAGTAGCACTCTCTTAGCTGGGTTTTCTACAGTGTTGTATTATGTAGTAACAGGAAATGGCTAGAATTATAATGGTACCTGTTTCTATGGGCCCTAACTTTTTTTCTTTAAATCTGGATTGTGAACTATTTTTCTAATGCTTCCCATCTTCCAAAGACTAATGTAGAAAATTAGAAACAAAAGGCAAAAATGCAGGTGAGGCTGCCTTTGTAACCTTACTATAATTATCTAGTTCACAGTTTTACAGCACCACTTGAAAATGTGATACTAAAATGTTGACATACAAGTCAGCAAGATTAGTAGACTATAGTAAGTAACATAAACTCAAAGCAGAACCACTGACACCACAGACAATAATACAATGTTAGTCAGATTTCAAAAGAAGTCTTTTTCTCTTCCTACCTCTAACCTTTTTGCTGTTGTTGTTTATGTTTTTCTTTTTGTTTGTTTGTTTGTTTTCCAAGACAGTGTTTCTCTGTGTAGTTTTGGTGCCTGTCCTGGATCTCACTCTGTAGACAAGGCTGGCCTCGAACTCACAGAGATCCCCCTGGCTCTGCCTTCAGTGTGCTTGGATTAAAGGGGTGTGCCACCACAGCCCAGCTTTCCTACCTCTAATCTTGACACCATTAGTTGCTAGATAAAGTGATAATCTAATAAATGTTTAAAAAATGATCTCTATGTATAGTATTCCAACTTCTCTGGTATAAATACATATGTCCTAGCCAATTCAAACCATCAATGTAATACCACTGATTGTGGAGCTACGGTGTGTGTTGTGATTTGGTTATTCAGCTATAGTTCCAGACACCAATTCAAACTCTTCTTCTGTATTTCAGACCTAACCTTGTTTTAATTTTTTGTTATGTGAGTATATGTATGCATGCACATGTGACTTATGCATATGATATGCATGTAACATGTGCACATGGAAGCCAGAAGAATATTTAAGGTGTCCTGTGCTTTCACTTTCTGCCTTACCACCTTAAAAGAGGCTTCTCCATTGAACCTGAAGTTAGGCTGACAATCATTATGCCCTGAGAATCCTCTTGCTACATCCGCCCCAGTACTAAGTTAAGGCACATGAAACAATGTGTGTTTTTTAACTTAAGCACATGGGCTTTGAGCTCCTGTTCTCATGTATGTAAAACATGCACTCTTACCCAGTGAGCTCTAGCCCCCCAGGTACAGCCCTAGGTCCCTTTGCTCTGGAAACAAGGAACTGATTTAATTAGTCCACAGGTTAGCAGAAACTCCTAAAAACATAGTCAATTTACAGATTCTTTGTGCTCTATGGGAAACCCAATTCAACATGGGAGAAAATCAAGAATATCAACTAATTTGCCATTTACTCTCTGACTAAGTATGGGGGACATTATGGGAAATTACTACCTTTCTTGACTTTTGCCTTATCATCATTAAAGAATAAGATATAAACCCATTCTGACTGCCTTTAAGGTAAATAGCACCAAAGATAATACATTCTGAGTTGTTTTTATAAATTATGTGATAACGATAAAATTTATAACTGGCATATGAATCTTCTCCCACTGCTTTGAATTGTCATACCACAAATTCCATGCCTTTCCATACCAACATTTCAATTTCATTTGATAATGTGAGAGTGTGCCAGAGGTGATGTTGATGCTGCAGTTCCAGGGCCAGAGTAAAGGATAAGCGAAGTCATGTTTCTTTGCTTTTTTCATATTCTCTAGGTCAATGCTTGGCACCAGACACACTACCAAATCTGGTAACAAAAACTCTACCCTTGTGCCTATTATGTCTGCTAGGGTTGAATACTGTTTTTGTTACTAAGCTGGAGCAGGTTGAAAGGCCAGCAACAGTGGAAACAGCAAGAAATGTAAGAAGAGCTTGATCAGAGATGGTTTCCCATTTTATGCCTTGTGCAGCATGCATTTGATCCACTTGGTATTTGCAGCATCTCCATAAAGAAGAATGGTAACCATAATTAAAGTCATTTTGCCCATCTCTGGTCCATCATCAATCTTACTTCAGCTTTGTTTTATTCTTATTAATTGGTTTGTTTACAACTATAATCTTTTACAACCAACAAAACAAGTTTCTTTGTCCTGTTCAGGCTGCCAGTTTTCATTTAGCCCTTTCCATTTGGCAGTCTGGTTTTGTTTCATGCCCACAGTGCCATTGTGACATGGCATTCAGTGTCCTGGTTAGGCCTGTGGCATTCTTCAACCTCCATTAATGTGAGCTAGCAGGGAGATAATCCATCTGCCTTGACTTCCAAGTGCTGGTAGGCTGGAGATGGTACCTTATTAGAAAGCAAACTGCACTATAAGAAGACAAGGTCACAAGAACCTCACAGTAAACAAAGTGCCAGCAAGGAGCCACCTGCTTTGTGACACACAATTACAATTCCAGAATGTTAGTACATGCAGGACTCATGCCATGAACATTAGCCCCTTCCTGGTTTGGGATGTGCTGCCTTGCCAGGCTCTCAATTGGAGTTGGATTGTCCCCTTCACATACCTTTCCAACTCCTTGACAATTTGTCAGCTGTGAATAGCTCTAGTGGAGATGCTCCCAGAATTTCTTTTGAGAGAATAATATTTCCCCCTGTTCTCACAAAATCAGATGCAGTTATTCATATTTATAATATGCAATTCTGGCAGGCATTAGAACTATATCTACCCATGCACTAAGTCTTTGCATTCAATTCTGTAAAGGAAGATTTCAATTAGAAAAATAAATAAATACTAGGTTTACAGGAGAAATTCATCCTGTTTAGGAACACAAAAATGAAAACAGTAATAATCAATATATTGAAATCATACTCCTTGACAAATGTGGAATTTCTTGAGGAAATATATAGATTGATATATTTATCTCTCTTGTTGGTTTCATTTTTACACATTAAAAACAGTCTGATAATTTTTATTGTGTAAATGAAATTGTGAAAAAATGGCATCGGGTATATTTATATAAAAATACCGAGCATGCAATAGGCTCATGGTAAGAATGATACTGTAGTAAACCAGTGGAAAATTTTTCTCACTGTCAATTCTGGCATTTGTTCAAGTATACCTTTCTAAGGTATAATCAAGGCCTAATGAGACAAAACTTTTGATATGAAGCTTGGAAGTGTAAAATAACAACAAAAGCAATTGCATTGGTTAATAAAAAGTGAAACTCCAGCTCTCGGTGTAGTGTGTGGGCAGCCTGCCAACAATGAGCCAACAGTTTGCATGGCCCCCAGCTCACTGCACACTCTCTGTTCTACTGCTTACTCTTTTCAACAGTTTTGCCAGTCACACCTACTTCTCATTCTTCTATAGCTTTCCAAACACTTTATTCTCTGACCTCTATTGACATAAAGAATAATCCAAGGAAACAAGAGGTCAAGGAAACATGATGCTGAGTATTTCTCAATCTTTATATATTCCTCTTACTTCAGAAAATTTATTATAGATTGTGCTTCAAGTTGAGATCAGCATCTCTGTAATAACACAGATAAAATCTGGCATGATGTAAGCATCTAGATGGGGGATTTTCCTTCTTTATGTAGGAAAGCTATGGTAGAAAGTAAATACCAAAAAGAGTGAAAAATACATAGTGTACAATAACGCATCTTCTCAAGAATCCACAACAGCACAAGACAGGTAAAGAGTAAAAAGCAAAACAAAACAAAACAAAACAAAACAAAACAAAACAAAACAAAAACCCCCAAAACCAAAAAATAACAACAAAAAACAAGTGCTGTTAAAGAAAATATGTTACTTAGGATTTTCCAAATGAATAATAAAGTTAGTGTTTACATCAATGTTTCTTCAGTAATATTTTGTCAGTATTTACATGAATATTTTTTCAGTAAAATTTTAATTAGAGTTAGTAAATTTTCACTAGGTGTGAGATCCTGTGCTAGGCACAGCCGTGTGTATTACAGTCTTAAAGCTACATTTATTCCTCTAATTTGAGAGATTAAAAAGCAAGTAATGAATCTCTAGTATCTAGTATGTGACTGTGGATAGATGAAAGACGTATTTCCAAGATGTTAAAATTATATTCCTGCATAGGAGAAATTAATAAGTAACATTTAAGAAGTCAAAAAAAGAATATATTGTCACAGCAATATGAAATCTATATTCTCAAAGATTAGGTGCAGGTTCTATATAAGAAAAAAATTGTACATGAAAGAAACTGTTCAAATAGATAGATATTCAATGTTCAAAGGTTAAGTAATCTATATTACTAAGATAGAAGTATTTTAAGTGTAATCTAAAAATTAATTAATTTTATTTCAAATTTCAGAAAATTCTTTTGTAGATTTTGAAAAACTGATGCAAAAATTTACTCAGAAAGACAAAGAATGGGCCTGGGCAGAGAGTTCAATGAGGGAAGTGCATGATGTGTAAGCCCTGAGTCACATAGGCAGGACCTTCAACAATAGCTGTGACCTGAGTCCCATGTGCAGCATCCATGCAAAAGGCCAGGACTTAAGTCCAATGTTCGGGGTCCATGTAAAAGCCAGGACATGAGTTCATCCATGGCTTTAGTGCAAAATGCTAGCACTTGAGTTTCATTCTCAGTACCCTTTAGAAAAGGCAGGAAATGGCATGTGCTGCCACACAGGACTGCAAAGGCGGAGGCAAGTTGATCCCATAAACAACTAATCCGTTTTATCAGTTGTAATCTAAAGCAATCAGAAAAATCTATCTGAGTGTCTCAGGTCATGGTAAAAGATGTGATCTCAAAAAATAAATTCCACAGCTCTATTTGACCTCAAACCTCTGCATGGGATCTCACACACAGGCATAGTAACAGATATATGCACACACACACACACACACACACACATGCACACAAACATGTCAGAGGATACATTATAGCTAAAATAATATCAAACAAGAAGAAATTTGGATGATTTACTATTCTTAACTGAAGAGAATACAAACCTGTGATGTTCCTGTCAGTGGGATATTGGTGAGAGAATATACATATATCAATGTAACAAAGTAGAGTTCAGTAATGGACTAACACATATATGGTCCAGTTATATTTTTTTTAAAAAAGGAAATCGCTTGGATGGAGAAAGGTATGTATAACATAGAAAAAATGTTTTAGGTACAACACAAAAATATATGGGAAAAATTGACTGACTTGATTTTAAATTAATCCATTATAATCCATAAAAGACACTCAGGAAGATAAAATGGGAGAGAATGTTTGCAGCATACATTTCACATAAATGATTTATATTTAAAATAATGAATAATTTTGAAGTTCTATAATAACAAAAATAAGATTTAATAAACAGCTAACAACTGAAGAGACATGATCAGGAAGATAGAGAGGTATCAAACAAGAATATGATGATATGCTGAATATTTTACATTGTAACAATGTAAATTAAAGTAATTGTGAGTCATCAATTCATAGAAACCAGAACAGCTTAAACCTAAATATCTTAAAATAACAATTATTAGCAAGGATAACAAAAAAAAAAACACTATATTGGGTTCACATGATTTTTATATTATTTTTCAAGTGAATAATTTTCTAAAATATATGTTAGTACTTTTATGGGATATGTTTTTAGAGCAATGTTGCTTAAAATGGGAAAATAAAATTCTATGACTATTTATATACATAAGGTGTACATAAGTACAGTGATATTTGAACCCATTCTTACACTTATCAAATACATATCATCTGGAATCAAACTTGACCTTGTTCTCATAGGATTTAGAGAACTTATGTGAGAGCACACTGTCAAGGCTTCACTATTTCAATACAATTATAAGCACTAGGGTGACCTACTTGAATCTCCACTAAATGTTTAATGGATTAAACTGTGGTGTCAGAACATATCAGGTTCCTCTCACTGGCCTGCTTATACCCACAACTTGCTATTATTGGAGAGTTGGCTTCTATCTCATTCTCTTGGTTCCTCTTTAGTCTGAGACTACTTAGATAGTTACAGTGTCCACAGCAATACAAATATCTTGCAGTTATTCAGACAAAATCCAAAATTCACTGGATGATTACAAAAGAAAAAGAAAGGAGGAATTGAAGAATAGAGGAAAGGAAAGAAGGAAAGAAGGAAGGAAGAAGGAAGGAAGGAAGGAAGGAAGGAAGGAAGGAAGGAAGGAAGGAAGGAAGGAAAGAAAGAAAGGTCCAGGACATTTCAGACCCTCCATGTGTGTAAGTCTACTCATAATGCTAACTGACTCTGTCTGAGTGCTTGGAACTTTTGAATGAACAGAGAAGTAGTATCTTAACCTTTTAATGTACCTTGGGGACTCTGATGAACTGATGGATGGATGATGCTGTTTATGAGGAAGGAATGTGCAGACATACTGTGTTCTCATTTAATGTATTGGCATTCTCCTCTGAGAACAAAGCTTATGGATATAAAGTTAAGACACTAAGTTCTAGGAGTATTTTGTCCTCCATCATAACTACATGTCTGCTGCCCCAGCTCTTGGGAGGTGAACACAGAAGGTTATAGGGCTTGAAGCCAATCTGAAGGTCATAGACCTTGTCATTTACAAAGCATGAATCTTAAAGAAGACTTTCTATACAGTGTTGTTTCTGATACAGTGTAGTATGAGTAATCTTCCCATAACAGTAACATGGTGAAGTCCTATGAACAGTTGTGATACATGTACTTCTCAAGGTCTCCAATATAGATGGGGACTTTGCTTCTCAAATAGACTTCATGTTGGTCTTCATTTTTCCAAGAGTTATTGTTTGTATGTTTTGTTTTGTTTTGTTTTTTTAACAGAGATAATGGTTTAACTTCCACTTACATTTTTTCCCACAAATGAGGAAATAGACATGGGCAATGTGATAAAGTACCAAAACAAACTTTAAGACTGTAAACTCATTCTTTCAATGCAGAGTAAAGTAGACTTACTGGGGTAATATTCCATCAATGCAAGTGTTGACATGGAGATGGTATGAATTTCCCATAGGAGTATGGTACCCACTAATTCATATGCTAGAAAGAAACACTATGAAGTTGGAGTACACTTTTTTTTTTAAATACTTGTAGCAACTTACATTTGATTTATATCTGAAGATGCAGTTATCAGAGAATAGGGCCCTGAACATAAGCAATACTTAGCTAGAAACCAAAAATGTATAAATAAGTAAACCAGTTATTTGAAATGTCTTCCCACACTTCATTTTTTCAGTCTCCATGAGAACATTAAAGTTTTAGAAAATTTATTTATTTTCTTTTTTTATTATTATTATGTGTTTTAATTTTATACATCAGCCATGGGTTCCCCTGTCCTCCCACCTCCCGCACCCACATTCCCCTTCCCCCAGCCACTCCCCTCCATTCCCATGTCCTCCATGACCAAGACACCCCTGAGGATTCATTTAAACATGGTGGATTCAGTACAGGCAGGTCCTGTCCCCTCCTTCCAGACTGAGCATGTGTCCCTATGTAAGCCCAAGGTTCCAAAGAGCCAGCTCATGCACTAAGGACAGGTCCTGGTTCCACAGACTGGGTGCCTCCCAAACAGATCAAGCTATTCAATTGTCTCACTTATCCAGAGAGCCTGATCTAGCTGGGGGCTCCACAGCTGAAAATTTAAAAGCAAATATGAGCCCATGACCAAAAGTAACTTGCAAGGGTTTGAATTTTACTGCATAAGATCATTCACTATCTGTGGCACTGAGAGATTTATATTATACAAATATTTAACCTCTTATTGTGTTCATAAGGGTTTTGTATGGCTTTACTTACTTATAAGTCAGTTTGTGGATGCCTACAAAGGACTTGAAGCATAAAGTTTCAATAAATATGTGCTTGATAAATAAGTTAATTATTTTATCTTGTCATATTGGTTGGAATATGGGAGGGTGGTTGTCTGTGGTGAAAAGATGAAATTATATTAAGATAAGTGATTATAATAATTTCATAAAATTAGGCTTCTGGATTTATATTAAACTTTATCCATATTAATTTAACAGTAAATAATAACCCAAGGCAGAGTGTCTTGTCATTCTGGTAAAACAATTCTTATCTATTTCAGGTGACTACTTCAGCATCCATAAACTGTGCATTGCTTGTTTCTATCTACAAAACTCTTTCAAATCCTCACAGTCAGTTATCTCTGTGTGCACTGGGAATG
Organism: Onychomys torridus; assembly: GCF_903995425.1. NCBI lineage: Eukaryota > Metazoa > Chordata > Mammalia > Rodentia > Cricetidae > Onychomys > Onychomys torridus. The sequence continues at coordinate 95,415,526 of NC_050444.1, forward strand.
ACACTTTGCTTCATTGTTTATGCTGCCCTATTTTGCTCTAGGTTCCAGCAAAGTGCATCTTATTGTGTCCTCATGCCCTCCAGAATATGTGTGTTTTAGTTTCTTTCCATATCCATTTCCCGGATCTTGCTAGTCCTATCCATTTGCAATCCAAGGTGCTTCTTCATGTCTTCAGGGTATGTCAGGGCATATCTCACAGATTTTGCCACCTCTGTCTGCCTTGTCTCCAGCTAATTTCCAGTACTTGATCGTATTTATTGCAAACCATTCTTGAGTCTGGGTATTCATTGTGATCTTCCACTGTATACCAGGAGAGGAGTAATGAGAAACCAGAGTTGTTTGAGGCTTTACCTTCTTTGGCATTATTTTGAAATTAATAGATGGGACTGTGGTACCAGGCAAAATTTGATTAGTGAAGGACGGATGTACTGGGAAGTTACTGATTGACAATTCTGTATGACTATACACACCATAAAGTTAAACTTCTCCAAAGTCTACAAAACCATGCTATAAAATATGTTTTTGTCTTGTCCTATAGTGCTTTTTAAAATAAAATAAACAAACAGAACAAACAAAACCATGGTTCTTAGGTAAGCTTATGGATTTTTATGTACATTGGGATTACCTGCATCTACCCACGTGGTCTCAATCCTCATAGCTGAACTTACTTCTGTATGGCCCATTGTCAGAATGCTTATTAAATACCTACTTAATGGATTAATGTTTTCATGTTTGCTTTTTCATCTTTGATATCCTGTTGTAGTTAAATAAGTTTCATACACAATACAATAAGTAACTGTGAGTTTAAACAAGATCAGGGTTGCGCATATAGGATTGATCCCACACCATTAATGAATTTAACATTGTCTACCTATGTCACCTAGGAAATGTCCAATCTGACTTCAACACTAATCCTCTTCAACCTATCAAACCAATTTCAACAGTCATAACTTTAAGTAAAACACATTATAGACAGACAAACCATCATAATATAAAATAAACTCAGGAACAGAATAAACATTGCATTCATTTTTTATAACATCTCCATCTTATATACAGTGTTTGACAAAATGTTAGGCCACATTTCTGTGAATAAATTTTTACAGAGAGACACCAGTGTCCTTTTTTGGGAATTTCCTTTCATCTTCTACCTTACTTTTCTCTCCTTACCATCCATTTCTAAATATTTCAATATTCCATGAAATCATTCCTACTTACTATGTATTCTATGTAATGCAGGCAATTGTGCTTTCTAGCTTCTTACTTCATAGATCTCAAAATTCACTCTATTGAACATTCACTTATGAAGCATTTAGGAATATCCTGTCCCTCAACTTTACCTTTAGATTCTAAAAGCAGAGCAGTGCTAGAGCTCAACAGTATTAACAACTGGCTTAGCTCTGTCAGATAGTGTAGCCGTGCTTCCGTAACTAACTAACCTGCACACTGACATAAGCACGGTCAATTTTGTATCCCCTCTACTCTTTATACTTACTGCCAATTTATAAATCTTCAATTTTTATTTGAATAAAATACCTATGGATGAACACTTGAACATAAACTAACTCAAAGATATTTACAAATATTAGAAATTTCCTTAGTGAGTGGCTATAAAACAACACACAAAAAAAACTAAATACAAAGTACATGTCTAAACATCATTATCTTGTAGAATCAAAGAAGTTCAGAGGTAAAAGGAACTCCTCTACACATCCTTATCTGGCCTTCTGTTCATACCATTTAAATCAAGGAACTAATTTTTGCTCTAGCTCTTTTTCCATTTTACAATAATAAATTAAAATTCTTGTTTACCTACCTCAAAGAATACTTGAATAAGTTATCTCTCTAGAATTCCCTTTTGCTTAGGAATTTTTGTAGTTTTTCCTTGTTCTTTCTTCTATAAAATATCTGCTTCCTCTTCCAGGTGATAATTCTTTAAATATTTGAGAGATGTTTTTAGTGTGTTCCCCCTACACATTTCCTTCTGACAACATTCAACATAAGACATGATTTTTCGATTCTACACCATCTGGTTGTCTTTTTCTTATTCTATTTTGGTTTTAAAAAATATCCATTTTAAATCTACTTCCACTCCCCAACATGAACAGGAATATTGTTTTAATTGATAAAATTACTTGTATACAATTTCAGTTTCTTGTTCTTTGACCTATTTTCACCTGTGTTCTAAACCCTAACATGGATAATAAATGCCAATTTGAGAGAGGCAAAGTGAGACAGGCAAGCTCCTCACACTGTATTTCCCAGTGAAGGCAGAATTTTACTGTCTGATAATAAATGATGTAATCTAGGTACACAGGCTGTTATAGCTATTCTGATGACCTTACTCTTCTGGGCAGAAAATTCACCCTTGGCCTTGTGTGCAATGTCTGCATTAAAGGAAATACTAATACGCCTTTTAAAAACAACTGTGCACCAGTGAGAACGCTGTCTTGTTCCTAGTCTTCTTGTTTACTTTCCCTGAGTATTCAGGCCAGGCATACTTCAGAATCAAAATTTGGTTCTCATACCACATCAGGAGTTTTTCACATCACTTTCCCCCACCTAAGCACTGCACTGCTATGTGTTTAAACACAAGCATCAGGATTGGTATTTGGATTTTTCTGTCATCAGTGTTAGTGTTGTGATCTAATGTTGAATATAATCCCAAGAAGTTTACCCTGCCTTCACATGGCTCAGTTGTTAAACTCAAAGATCTCTTACAACTGAGAGTCTTTGTGCTCTTCCTTCAGCTCCTCTGGGAGGTGTCTTCAGCAAATGCCGTCCTCCTGAATCCAACTGCAAATTAGTTAGTCTGTGGTATTAATCCCGAAGGACATTGAGTGCACACCCTTGGGTGTTTTCTATAAGTAGTTGGTGATGAATTCATGAATAAATCAGAGGTTGGAAGGGAATTCAACACTGTTTTTTTTCTTCTCAAGCTTGGTGTGCACAACCCTCTTTCCAAACTATGACACTGCCAAATGTGTGGGCAGCACAAACAAGGAGCTGTGTGACAGAAAGGGTACTACTTAGGTGGAAGAAAACACAAATCCAGAAGGAGAAAATTCCACTAACAGTCCGAGTAAAGCATAAATGCAAAGAAGAGAATATACATTTAAATGATTCAGCAACTCACTGCAACAGCCTGACAGCACATCCTCTGAAGGATGCTAGTTACAAATCATCACCATTACAGCTGGTGACACAGAATAGCAAAGTAGTTCCCAGTGAAGGAAAATCAGACAGGGGCAGGAAACCCAAAATAGAAATAATGACAATTTTACCGCAGGACAAAATGCTGTAGCTCCTTTATTAGAATAAAGCTGAGTGTTAACAATCATATGCAGAGTAGATATTATAATAGGAGCCACTGGCATTCAAATCACTTGTCATAGCCACACTTTAATCCAATCATGCCACAAAGACAGAAGTAGAGAAATTAAGAGTGCACTAAAAGAAACAGGCAGCAGGGAGGGTGAAGAATGACATGTGCAAACTGCTTAAATTGGTGATTCTCACATGCAGAGAACTCAAGTTGGAAACTGTGGAGATACATGTCCTACATGCAAATCACACACTGGCTAGCACAAGAGGCTTTGCCCTGTCACAGTACAAAAATATCAGAAAATGTCTATTATTACACAACAAACATACACATTTAAAATCTAATAACCATAGTTCTTGATTTTATAAGAATTCTTAATCCTTAATAGAAAATCATGGTTCAAAGATAATAACATCTGACAACTATGAAACTTCCAACATACAAATGGATTTCTAAGTGCTAAGCACATCCTGTTTGGTATCAGTGCTCTAAGTATATTACAAAGCTATAGAACTATGACTAGACTAATTACCAAATAAGTGAACACTGCCCTGTACAAGTTTTCTCCATGATTCTTATTTTCAGAGACATGCTGTGTTTCTTTATTCTGAGTGGTCGGTTTTTCATCTTTTTTAATACTTATTTATTAATCATTCATTTATTTATGTAGTACATACATGTGTACATATGTACAAAAGCACACATGTGACGGTCAAAGGACAATTTGATGGAGTGTATTCTCTCCTATCATGTGACCTCCAAGGGTCAAGCACAGCCATGAGCCTTGTTGGCAAACACCTTTACCTAATGTGTCCTTTTCTGGAGGTTTTGCTTTATTTTATTTTGTTCCTCCTGAGATGATGTTTCACTGTACACAGACTAGTTTCAAACTCATGGTCAACATCTGCCCTTCATCTCTTAAGTGCTAGGGTCATAGACATGCACCATCATATCTGACTTATATTTTTAAAATAAACTATAATATCCCTTATCCTGGAATAGTCATATAATTTTATGGAATATATACTGGTTATTTTGCTTTCAAATTGTTTCATAATAATTGATAACACTATTGTAAATATTTAAATAAATGAAAAAGGAGGGAAATGAGGGTTATGATTGCATTAAGTCGGTGGTTCTCAACATTCCTAATGTGACAAATTTATTACAATTCATATTGTTGTGACTCCCAACCATAAAATGTTTTTGTTGTTACATCATAACTGTAATTTTGCTACTGTTACGAATTATAATGTAAATATTTGGTATGCAGGATATCTGATATGAAACCCCTGTGAAAGGTTCATTCAGCCCCCTATAAGGGGTCATGACCCACAGGTTAAGAACCACTTTCTTGAATGCTGTGCACCCTTAGCATTTACATTTAGATTTCCACCTCTGAAGTGATAATGTTATCTTTTGGGAGTAAAGTCATTGACCTCTTAAAAGTTAGTGAGCTTATGACATGGTCCCCAGATTGATCTCTGGGACCATGTTCACCAAGTGAAATGACAGCACTGTGCAAATCAGAGCCTGCCATGATTCATCCTGAACTCAGAGATTCATTAATAGTAAATAGTTGAGTTAATGTTAATTAGGGATAGATTTTGCTCAGAGTGTCCATTATTTTTGGAATCTTCTGGGTGTAGTTTTATGGGGGTTAAGCTACGCTATGGTTGTTCCAAGCACACTTTCCAGTATGCTTACCTTATAACGACTTGTTTCCTCTCATAAACTTAGTTATTGTATTATGTATTTAAGTTCATATTTATTTAATTTGAGGAGGGTGATGGATGGTGTGTGCGTACTTCATTGCACTATTCAATTAAGCTCTCTGTTCCTAATTTACTACTAAGGCCTCCTTTGTCCTTTAAATTTCAAAAAGGGTGTCATAGTGTTCTGTACTCCTGTTGCTTTATTTGGCACCTGAATCATGATAGTGACAAAACTCATCTGTCGGACCAGAAGTGTTACAGTTAGCCTAACAGTGCACCTAAAACATTTGTTTGGTAGCAGCTGACAAAATGTCACACATTAGTGAGCAGTCAAGAAAAAAACAGATGATGACAGTTCCTCCATCAAAGTAGTAGTAGGAGCAATATGCAAAGACTCTTAGCTTTAAGCATTGAGCAGCATTTCATCCATCCTAAATTTCTCATTTAAAACTTTTAGTAAAAAAGTCCAATCATACTAAAATGAGTACACGGGTCAAGTGGTAGAGGGCTTGGACAAGGCTGATGTCAACATCACACTTGGAAATCCTCATAAACTGATTGGAGAGGGGTTGTGGTCTCACACACTTAACCGATAAGCTTTCTGAAACTGACATCTTGTTGCAAAGGAAAAATTGCTTATATCCAGTATCACAATGTATATTAAATATAAGGAAATATAAATATTTTATATCCCAAAGAGCAGATGGCCAATACAAAATGAACTCAGTGATATTTCTGGAGATTTTTTTTTGTCTCATATTGCTTTGTTTGGGTCTTTTTTATCTTACCATTCTTCTGCTTGCATATTGTGGCTTCCAGTTTTGTGGTGAATGAGTGAGTGTGTGTGTGTGTGTGTGTGTGTGTGTGTGTGTGTGTGTGTGTGTGTGTTGTGTTTGGTTTGCAAAATTCTGGTTTCTTGTTTTTTTTTATTTTCTTTCTTTCCTTCTTTCTTTCTTTCTTTCTTTCTTTCTTTCTTTCTTTTTTACAAAGAGAGAGATAAAAAAGAGTAGGGAGGAAATGAGGATCTGGGAGAGGTTGTGTAAGGGGAAATCATGATTTTTTATTTTTTATTTATTTATTTATTTATTTATTTATTTATTTTGTGTGTGTGTGTGTGTGTGTGTGTGTGTGTGTGTGTGTGTGTATGAAGGGGTGAAATAGATCTAAAGAGAATCTAAAGAGAGAGAGATGGGATGACAAAGGAAGGTGATGAAATGCCTGTGACTTGAAAACAGAAGGAGGAGTTGTTCCTGCAGAGGAAGAGGACTTCAAGAAGAGCTGAGGGGATGAGAGCAATGGAGACCAAATAAGGGCAAAGCATAATAATGTGTGTGCAAAAAAGTCACAATGAAACTCAGTTTCTTTATGCATGAACAAAGAGTGAATTGAAAATATTAAGATGATATCTTGTCACAAGACAGCAAATTATTATTATAAAAGCTATCATGGTGAAGTTAATATCATAATATCATAAAATAAAAGCAATATTTATATATGTACCTCCATTAAGAAAAAGTTCTTGCCGGGCGGTGGTGGCACATGCCTTTAATCCCAGCACTCAGGAGGCAGAGCCAGGTGGATTTCTGTGAGTTCGAGGCCAGCCTGGGCTACCAAGTGAGTTCCAGGAAAAGCACAAAGCTACACAGATAGACCCTGTCTCAAAAACAAACAAAAAAAGAAAAAGAAAAAGAAAACGTTCTTAACCTATGTAAGTAGATTCCACATCTGAATTTTATTTTTTTATTTATTCATTTGCTTTTGGATTTTCTCTACATCCTATATAATCCATCCTATTCTGGAAGCATTTCATTTAAAAAAAAAATTTAGGAAACCTTTATTCTCACTAAAATTCTCATTAATTAAAAGTATATATTCTCTGTGAGCCTGTGAAACTTAAAAGAATACATGATTATTCTTATTACTTTTATGTTTAAAGTAGACAATGTGTCAGAACATACCATAAACTCCAATCTAATTCCCTGCTCTCCTCCTTGTGTGCAGCCAAGTCTTCTTGGTCTCATTGTCCTACAGAACTCAAACTCCCACTGAATTTCCAGATCCTACAAAATTTGGTTCCTGCCTCCTTCTTTAACTCAATTTTTCTATTAGTTGTCATTTTGAGTTGCAGAGGCATCAGCTACTATGCAAATTCAATGAAGTGTCAGAATAAATGCAGGTTTTCAAATGATTAAGTGTAAATAGTTGAAATACTATTTTCTTGTTGAAAATTGAATATTGTTATATGATGACCTTATAAAATATTGTATTTTAAAACTGCTTCCAAAATCAAGTTTTGCTTAGAAAGTAAATATAACATACAAATGTATAATAAAATGGAAGCACTACTTGATTTCTGATCATCAGAACATTTTAAAAACATAGGCAACCTACATATTATTGGTACATGTGCATGAACTTTTGATCAATTTTTTAACTATGTTTGTTCCAAAACCATGTCACTTGTATCATGTCACTTGCATTTTTCTTTTCTCTTTCTCTTTTTTTATTTGAAAATAATTTATTCATTTTACATACCAACCACAAATCTCCCTCTCATTCCTCCTCCCACTTTCCTAGCCTCCCTGACCCAACCCATCCCCATCCCCTCCTCTAAAAGGGAGTCAGCAAAGACTAGTGTATTCAGTTCAAGCAGGACTAAGCTCCTCCCCACTATATCAAGGTTGAACAAGGTGTTCCACTACAGTTAATGGGCTCCAAAAAGCCACATAGATCCTGATCCCATTGCCAGGGGCCCCTCAAACAGACCATGCTACACAACTCTCTCCTGTATTCAGGGGAACTGGTCTGGTCCCATGCAAGTTCCAAGGCTGTTGGTCTAAAGTTTGTGAATTCCCACAAGCTTGGTTCAGTTGTCTCTGTAGATTTCCCCATCATGTTTTTGATCCCCCTTGCTCATAGAATCCCTCTTCCCTCTCTTCAACTGGATTCTCAGAGCTCCACCTTGTACTTGGTTGTGGATCTCTGCATCTGCTTCCATGATTGACTGGATGAAGGCTCTATGGTGGCAGGTAGGCTAGCCACCAATACCCAGAGTAGGCCAGTTCAGGCATCCTCTCCACTATTGCTAGTAGTCTTATCTGGGATCATCCTTGTGGATTGCTGGGAATTTCCCTAGCACCAGGTTTCTCCCTTACCCCATAATGTCTCCCTCTGCCAAGTTGTTTTTTCATTTTTTCTATTGATTTTTCCATGAAATTTTTTCATGAAATGTTTCATCTGAAACATTCTTTAAAATGAAGAAGAAGATGAGCAAATCTGAAATAATATCAATATTTTAAATAAAATTTTGTTGAGGATATTCCATCACACTGTGAACCCCAAGTTTGCATTTTTGTTAATTTAATAAAATTGGTTTTGGGCCAGCAGACTGAGATAGCAACTAGTAGACAGAAAGCAATCATAGAGCATCAGCAGGAATCTGGAAGAGGCAGACACACAGGAAGTAGCCAGAGGGATTTGGAGTGGTCTGGCTTTCCATGTTTTGGCAGAGCAGAAGGATGTTCTCTTTCAGAGACACCAGCAAAGAGAGAGGGTCAGCTAGTTACTACTCCGCCTCTTTGAGCTCACAGGTTTTTATGCCAGCCCTTGAATCTCAAGACTTATTCATAAATAGAACAATAGAGATTTAGTTAAAGCTACCTTAATTCCCATCTGGCTGTGGCCTGATTGGCCAAGACGCTGCCAAAAAAGCAGGTTGTTAAGTACATAGTCACAACACTACTGAAATAGCAGTAGATTAAGGCACAGCCACTGTGCTGAAGTTAAAACAACAGAATTTTTTTATGTGATTATATTTTTTATTAGAAAAGCTTCCTCTCCTGAGCTGGAAATATTTCTTCACCTTGTGAACCCATAGAAATTGTTCTTTTCTGGCTCCTGAAAATACATCCTGTCCAGTTCATTTACTATATGACAACTGAGGATAACAGTTTGTCTTTTGATACCAGATTGAATTTGGTCTCCAAATGGTTTAGAAGTTTCTTAGATTCAAACATCCAGTTTTACTCAAAACACTACAGGAAAATAAACAAACACAAAGGAGTGAAACAAAACTGAGCAACAAAACCCTAAAGATTTTGCATACATAATTACCCTTCTTGATGTGCTGAAAACATGCACAAAGATAAAAACATTCTTTTCTGTTATGGTAAAATCAGCTTAAGATAATGTCAGGCACTTGACTGAAATCTTTGTTGGTGCATTTTAAAAAGTAAGGCAAACAGATTACATCTCTTTTTATTTATGAAACAGAAGAAAATATAGAAAAATATATATTACAAATAGCAATATAGGAAAAGTTCAGATTTCTTGTAAATATTAAAAATTATGTATGCCTTTTTGTATGCCAATCTGTGTACATGAGTACAGTGCCTTTAGAAGCAAGAAGTGGGCCTCAGATCTCCTGAAACTGGAATTACTAGAAATTGTGAATTTCCCTCTGTGATGCCAGAAATTGAACTGTCCTATGCAAGAGCCATGAATTCTCTGAACACAGGATTCATCTGTCCATCCCTAGTTTAATGTTTCTGTTGCTCATTTATTCAGTTATCATACAGAGTCATAATCTACTTAATCATTTCTCCCTAATAGCTATGTTTTTTTGTGGTCTTAGAAACAATATGAATTTACTTTTAAGTATTATATACTAGGCACAATGCTTATTCAAGGATGTGAAAACACTTTCTGTAAGGGTGTAGATAATAAATTATGTTTGAAAAGCACACAATCTCTTAACAACTTCTCAACTCAATCCTATGACTTATGGTGTGATAGTAGACTCAGATGGTTGATAAAATGTAGATATGGGCATGATACAGTAAACTTTGTTTACAGACCCCTGTCACAGTCTACCATTGGTGCATGAACCATAGTTGCTGTCCTTACTTATTTCAACCTAGAATATTCAGACTATAAACACACAAATTTTGGAACGTTGCCCATAATCAATCTTAATAAAAGCCACAGCTTTCCTTAATAATAGCCCAGAGGATAATGTCATCAGTTATATAGACTCAAAGTAAGTCATGATGTGGAATAGATTAAAGAAACTAGAATCTATTGTAGGATTTCTAATATATAGTATTTGATTTTTCAATTACTTTTGACATTGTATTTATGTATATGAGATGGCATATAAATATATTAGTGCAAGATTTTTAGAATTACACATAATTATAGTATCTATGTAATTTGCCAATAACAATATATTCATTTTCAGAATGTGCATTCAATTTTTATAATTGATATGGCAGGAAATGAAACACTGCTTTTAATGGAGCTAAGACAAACAGCTATTTCAAGTTCCTGATTACTGTGAATAACATGTCCATTGATATGATAAATAGGGTCGAAACAGTTTTGAGTGATGAGACATTCTTCATGGGAAAGGCATTGTCCTTTTATGACTAGGGATACTATTTAAGCACTCTAAAATAGGAATAGCACTCTGTACTTAAGCCTGTCAACAAAGAATGAAGCTCCTCATGGATAGCCAGCAATCTTTGTTTATTTGATTGTTTGTGGTTGTTGTTGTTGGCGGTAGTAGTGGTGATTTTCATCTTCTTGAGGAAAAGATTCCAGGCACTAAAGTATGTCTTCAGATGTTAATAAAAACTAGAGAAACTGTGCTGTTAGAGAGTGAAGATTCACAAAGCAGAAAAGTAGACAGGACTGATAATGAATAACTGGTTCATGTCCTTGTATATTCCCTTTACCTTATGCATATACACCACAAATGTATACCCTCATAGGTACACTGTGCCATCATTTCTTAACTGCAAATCCAGCTGGGAAACAGTTGCTCAGTGAATTTGTGAAACTGCAGTCAAATTTTCTAGCAAGGATATTCCATTGTATCAGTTTCTTTACTGGGTTTCTGTTTTGGAAACATGTACAGTGGAAGTTTCATGCATTGTTGAACTCTATGCTTTGAATTCTGTGTTTTAAGAAACCCAAGACAAGATCAAGTGTATGATTTTAAAATGTTATGAAATTCCAATAGCATATTAGCTACAAATATGGCTAATTTACGTTCATATAACCAATTCAATTCAGTATAGTAAATTCAGTTACTAAGACAGAAGAAAATATATAAGCTGAATTAACTGTGAATGTATAAGACTAAGACAGAATGCATAAGGCCTGCATCAGGTATTGTAAGTATATATTATGACTTCCAGCTTGTTGGGTTTTTTTTTTTTTTTTTTTGTATGTGTGTGTGGGGGGTGATTGCTGTAAGTGATCTAGTGGGTCTTTCTTGTTACTTCTCTTGGGTTATTTTCCTTCTTTTTTGTTTGTTTTTTCCAACTTGATGTGTTAGTATATAATTTTTTAACCTTATATAGTCACTGTGATGATGTATTGGGTCCCCAAAATACTGTGTCTCCCAGAGGAAAAAAACAGCCACTATATTAACATAGAGGTCAGGCAATGGTAGCACATTCCTTTAATCCTCTTACTTGTGAGGCAGAGATCTGTCTGGATCTCTGTGAGTTCAAGGCCACACTGGGAACAGAGCCAGGCATGGTGATACATGCCTTTATCTCAGCACTAATCATAGACGTCTGGAAGTCTGTACAGACAGATAGGAAGTGACAGAGCTGGGCAGGAAGAGGAAGTTATGTAGCTGGTCTGAGAGAACAGAACAGAAAGGCATATAGATGTGGGTAGACAGGAAGTAGTTCACTTTGGAAGCTGCAGAGTTGGTGAGGTTAGCTGTGGCTTTCCTTATTCCTCTGATCTCTCTCTGGCTTTAACTTCAATTTCTGGCTCTGAGTTGTTGGTTTTTTTTTTTGTTGTTGTTGTTTGTTTGTTTTTTGTTATTTTGTTTTGTTTTGTTTTGTTTTGTTTTTTATTAATAAGACCAATTAGCAATTTGTCTACATATTACTATTCCTTAGAAGCCTGTTTGTGAGACCGAAAGGGAGTGGATCCAGATGGGAAGGAAGGTGGAAAGAAACTGTGATGAATGAAAGGAAATAATAAGTAGGATATATTATGTGAGAAAAAATCCATTTTCAATAAAAGAGAAAAAAGAATTGGGTAGTTGGAAAGCCACCAAGACCCCGTGGTCCCATAACCCACATATAAAATAATTATATAGACACTTATATTATTTAAACTACTTGGCCATTAGCTCAGGCCTACCATTGTCTAGCTCTTACTCTTATATTTAGCCCATTTCTATTAATCTATACTTTGCCATGTGGCTTGTGGCTTACCAGTACCTTACATCTTGTTATGGCCACGGCTGGCAGTCTATCCCCTCAGCCTTCCTGTCCCAGCCTTCTTCTCTTCCTTGTCCTGCCTACCTTATCCTTCCTGCCTGGCTACTGGCCAATCAGTACTTTATTTATTTTAACCAATCAGAGCAACACATTTGACATACAGAACATCCCACAGCAGGAAATTATTTAAGTGCTTTGGATATGTAAAAGAATTAAAAGCAGTGACTGTCTCAGGTAGAGAAAAGATCTATCAATAAAAATGTGCAAATGTATTATTTAGAAAAAAAATGGATGATATAGCCTTCTTGCAATTTTTGTAACATATCATCCTTTGATTAAAAATGACTTGTGACTGATCCACAGTCAGTACTATCATAGGGAACACTATCTGATGGTTTACTTCTCTCAGTATGCTTGAATTTGTTTAACAATCTAGCCACCTTCTCTTTTTCAGTCTCTCTGATTGACACTAATTGAACTTCCCTTATTCTAGGTCTCAGTCATTTAAATGGTAGTTCACACTATTGCCTGTCTCAGTGATACAAAACCGAAACAAATTTATTTCAGATTACTTAATTGTGTTTGGCTCCAAACCTCTGTCTTTCCGGTTGTCTCAAGGTTGCAAAGTACTTTTATATGCCGTAACTCCTATTTTGGGCAAGTACAGAGTATCTTGAAGGCTGTGAGGGTTGCAGCTGGGTTTATTAACTCAGATGTTGTCTAACAGCAGACTGTTGTAAAGACCAGCTGCAGCCCTGCCTGGAGTGCCTATCTGTGCACTCCATGGCATCTCATGGAAGGCCAGTATCATGAAGGTGAATACAATCCAGCTGTTGCAGCATTTCTTTTGATAAGACAGTTTCATTTTAAGAAAATAGGTTCACATTTAGGTTTTATTCTTTATAAGGTAATGTCTCTTGTGAATAATTATACACATCCGTAAAATGGTTTTCATTATAAAATTGAATGAGTTCATATATATATATATATATATATATATATATATATATATATATAAAGAGAAACAAAGAGTATTATACTATTTAGCAAATGTAAGTGTAGTCTTTGAAAATGTAACTTAGATATAAGAAGTATCATTTGTTTGTTATTGAAACAGTCTTCCATCAGTCACTTTAATGTAACTGGAATATACATTTTTAAGTAAAAGCCAACCAACAAAAGAAGGATGGTTCCTCTTCCTATAGAACCTCTTCAGAGGCATTCTGTTAAGAAACTGAAAGTTGTACACATATTAATAAATTAGCCAAACAGTCACACTTTAGCTAAATCTTATGAGCACATGTATACCTGTGTCATTTCTTTTATTATTAAAATTCTTCTCCCAAATGTAAAGGCTTCTCTTTACTGTGAAATAAAGGTAAAATTAAGATTGAGTTTAAGCTACTAAAATTTTAAATTTGCATTACAGTGTTACATACAAGTAGTCTTACTTGACGTCACAATATTGCTAAGTAATTCTTTGACAAGATTCTATAAAGATATGGGCATTTTTTCTGAATATTGATCCTTTAGAGTGCAGTTTATACAAGATATTGCTACAAGGAAGGCTCTTTTAAAATCAGGGAATAGGAAGAAATTTAGAGAGACTAATACTATAATTATGTATCATCTAGAATAGCTTGAGAACTCTCCAAAATTATCTCTTCACAGAGGACCCAAAGGAAATTTAGTGTTCACAGTACTTTGTAGGTAGAAATAGATGATTCAACATTTTATAAATGAATTTACTAATAGATAATGACTACTTATTATTGTACAATTATTTTCAGAGAAGCACTATGTACAACTATGAAAAAAGAATTCTTTGTAAAGATAAATAGGTAGTAGTATCATGGAACATCTATATAAAGTGAGCATCAAGAAAAGTTTATAAAATTGAGATTTTTAATATAATTCCATTTTGTGTAAGTATAATATTTTGTAGACTACATATGCATACTTCTTTTGGTAAAGTATACATTTATTTTTAGTAACACATTTTATTTACACATCCTAAGGTGAATTTTTAAAAGATAGTGCAGTTAGTTTCATGGTGTGAAATATTGTTTAACTAGGCAAAGATGTGTTACATTTGTTTATGATGCAGTATATTACTTTAGCTGTGTAATGGTATGTAACTTTAGTTTTTGCTGCATTTGTTTAACTATGTAAGGATAATGTGTTTAATTATGGAGAGGTATATTACATTTGTTTCAATTTGCCTGCCTAAGGCACTAGATTGGTCTAATAAAGAGCTGATCATCAAACACCTAGGCAGGAGAAAGGATAGGAGTGGCTGGCAGGCATAGGGAATAAATAAGAGGAGGAATCCAGGCTAAAAGAAGAAAGGAACAAGAAGGAAGAGGAGAGATCCAGGAAGACACATGGGGTCCGAAGGCAGGCAGCTATCAGCCAGCCAGACATAGAGACAGCAAGAAAGTTTAAAAGAAAAAAAAAAAGATAAAAGGCCCTGAAGCAGAAGTTAGATGAAGAGAAACAGGTTAATTTATGTTAAAAGACCTGGCCACAATCATGCTTAAGTGAGGCTGAGTACTCAGAACTAATAATAAGTCTCTTTGTCATGATTTGGGAGTTAGTTGGTGACCTAAAAAAAAAAAAACCAAGCCTGACACATTTTCCTACTTATGAGTTACATATTTTCTATCCATTAGTTTTTGTCTTCAACTAATATAAATTAAGTAACTAGTAATTCCTTACATAAAGACATCATACTCAATGTCACCAGCCAGCAATATCTTTCACATTCTCTCCAGGGTGTAGCCCAGTAACACTGTCTGGCTTTTTCTTCCATGAGCTCTTTCTAACATACTATATTTATATTCTAGTCATATATCTAGGTCCCTGTACTAGTCTGGCCACCCCTGCCTGTGCAAATAAACTTCCAGTATTCCATAAGAATCCATTCTGCCTGTTTCCCAATTCACAGGCCACATCCAAACTCTACCCAGATAGATATATCCCTACACCCTAGGCATGAATCAGGTTGTACATCCCCATACTATGTCAGTCCCCTCTACTAACCCAATTTATTTCTACCTAAGATAACCATACATCTTCTTGCCCAACCTGCTCTGTCCATAAGAAACAGAGAACTAGCAAAATAAATCCAGACTTCATTGAAAAAAAATATAAACAATAGGAAGGACTAGGAAAGTATTCCTCTTCAAAGCCAAATAATACTATAGAAATTTTCGCGAATGGAAATTACCTACATAAATCCTAGGAAAAAGAATGTAAAATAACAGTTATAATTTTCATCAAAGAATTCAAGGAATTTAAAAAAGAGAGAGAAAAGAAATAGCTCAAAACTTTAAGAAGAAAGTATTTAAGGACAACTCAAGTGATACCCACAAAAACACAGACATATGGCTTATAGAAATGACAAAGGTAATCTAGGACTTGAAAATTGAATTCAATAAAACTATGTAAATATTGAGGAAGAGTCAAGCAGAAATAGAGATGAAATTGAAAGACCCAATAGTCTAAGTAGAAAATCCATATGAAATCTTTATAATTAGAATCCATGAAGGACAAGATAGAATAGAAGAAGCAAAGATAAAGTAGAGGATCTAGACTGCATGAGCAAGGGATATAAAAAACTTTTATAAACACAGGAAAAGAAGAGGAAATATGGGACATCATGAAAAGATAAGCCTTCAAATTATATGCATAGATAAGGGAGAACACGAGTAAATGCCATAGACCAGATCTTCAACAAGATCATAAAAAAAACTAAAGAATAACATAATCATATACATACAAGAAGCACATATAACATGAAATGGTTGAGAAAAGAAAAGAAAATAACCATAGCATATCATATTTAACCACTAAATATGCAGATCAACAAAGTATACTGAAAGCTGCAAGAGAGGAAATACAAGTTACATATAAAAGCAAACTCATCAGATTAATGACTGATTTCTCAACAGGAATACAGAAGATCCTGGAACAATTTGTTCCATGCCATAAAAGAATGTTATGGCCAACCTAGATCAATATCCCCAGCAAAACTATCAGACATAGTTGAAGGAGAAAAAAATCTTTCCATGACATAAATAGTTTAAAAAAAATCATATCCCACAAACTAAACCTAAAGAAAATACAGTGTGCAATAGTTTAAGCTTACAAGATGAATTAACATATCCAAGATATATTTTTTGGGGAAAGAAATATAAGACCGTGATTACTAGAATACTAAGTACTACTAAGAACACAAGAATAGCAAAAGTCATCAAGTTGTTGAATACAACACACATACTTCAATAATATTTTTAAAGACCAATGACTTCAATTCTCCAACCCAAAGTGACACAGTAACTGAATGGATCAAGAAACAAAATATTTCTTTTGTGTGGAAGAAACACATCTTACCTTTAAATAAATATAGCTATGACCTTAGAGTAAAAGGATATAAATAGTACTTCAAATACTTAGGACCAGAAATCAAGCACACATTGCTTTCCTGTTATTTGATATTACAGATATAAATCTAAACTTAATCACTTGATCTAATCAAGGAATCAGTTTACCAGAAAGAAATTAGTATCCTAAAAATATATTCACAAACTCTGGCACACCAAATTTGAAAACAAAAATCCTGTTTTTTCAAAAAGTCAGATTAACATCAACTCATAGCAGTAGGTAACTTTAGTACCTGACTTTCTCCTTTTGACAGGTCATAAATTTAAAAAACAAGCAGAGGAAATATGTGAAATAAATGACACTATACATCAAATGGACTTAACAGTTATCTACAGAATATTCCAGTGAAACACCAAAGAATACACATTTTATTCAGCAGCACATGAATGCTTCTTTAAGATAGACCACATTTTGGAACACAAAACAAATCTGTAAAAAATCAGAAAGACTGAAATAATGCTGTGTATCCTATCAAATTATTGCATAATAAATCTTGAAATTTATAGCAAACAAATTTCAATTTAATTCACAAACTCATGGAGATTAATGAATGATGAAAGGGTTAAAGATTAAATCAAGGAAAAAATAAAAAATAATCCTGCAACTAAGCAAAATACACCCTCTGGAATGCATTGAAAGTAGTCTTACAAGGGAATTACATACCTTTAAGCACCCATATTAAAAAAAATGATCAGAAAAAGCAAACATAAATGACTTAAATTTATGCTAAAAGAAATTGGAAAAACAATAACAAACCAAAGCCAACTCATTCAATGGCAAGGAATACCAAAAGAAGGTACAGAAATTAATGAAACAGAAACAAAGAAAATGATAGAAAGTATTAATGACTCTAAGAGATACTTCTTTAAGAAGATAATCAAGATTGAAAGTGCCTTGATTCAAGTAACCAAAAGAAAGAAAGAGAGGACCCAAATAATGAGAATCAGAAACATGAGAAAACATTATAATAGACACCAACGAATTTCAGAATGTCATAAGAATACTGTACACTATTAAATTGTAAAACCTCATAGATATCAATTATTTTCCAGATTCAGTCAATCAGCCAAAATTTAAGCAATAAGAAAACAACTTAGATAAACCCATAGCAAATGAAGAGATTGAAACAGCAAATGAAGCTCAACTCAGAAGGTTTCAGAGAGCAACACTGTTAGGAAACTGAACTAGAAACTATTTTTCTTATATTTTGGCAAATAATTTGGCTGTGTTTGGTGCTTGTCATAAGAGGCTGTCTGGGGCTAATGAAGAGTTTTGGATTTGTTTCATTAGCAGAAAAGATTTCAAGACAGGCTAATACTGACAGTGTCACATGGTTGTCAGTGATCACCTGTATTTAGACCTCCAGTGAAAAAGAAGAAGCAGGGAAATAAAAAGAAAGGCAGAGCATGCAGTTTGAGGAGAAAAGGAGCACCTGGAAGTTTAATGTTGGAGCTGTAGCTTATTCTGAAAGAGAAAAGGAAACAAGGAATAAAGGGAGAGTGCTCTCAGAGTGAGACCCCTACCCACTCAATCATGCAGCTTAAAAAGAGAAAGGCCTAAGGATTTATCTCTTTCTAGAAAGCATTTAAAAAAATCAAAGATTATACAAGTATAATTTAATATGTGGGCAGGTTCCCTTCAAAGAAGGCAGGAGAAATTTGGAGCATCTGCCACATTATTATGGCTTTGGGGTGATGAAAGATATAGGAATAAAGGTGTTGTTGGATTTGCCTCCATGTTTAAGAAAAGCACCTCAGGGCCAGGTACATGGCAGAGGACTTCCTGCATGAAGACATTGTGAAACCATTTCATGAAGCTGTGAAAGTCAAACATGGATTTCCCTGGAGACCACAAGGTGCTGGAGATGCCACAACAGTGAAACATCTCCCCAGGAGAGTTTTATATAGAGGGTAGAACCTATCCAAGAACATGAAGTGTGTTTCAGGCAGCAAAGCTGGAAGAGAAGAGCATTTTATCCCTTTGACACTAGACATGCAACCAGAGGATTTGATGTTTGCTCTGCTGTGTCTTTGTCTTGGTTTGGTCCTGTATTTCCTTACAAATCCCTCATTTCTACATTTGGTAGTGATAATAGACATTTGTACCATTTTATGCTGGAGGTATGTAATTTGGTTTTTGACCTACAGGAGGTTACAATTAAACAATTGCCTTGAGTCTTGGAAGACTTAAGGCTTTGAAACTGTGTGAGACTCAAAGATGATTAGGTACTTTAAAACTGGAGTAAATGCATGTTGTATTACTAAGGTCACAAATATGGAAGCCAGAAAGTGGGTCATGGTGGTTTGAATAAGAATGGCCCCTACAGGCTCCTGTATTTGAATGTTTGGTCCCCAAATGTTGGAATTTTTAGGGAAGGATTGGGAGTTGTGTGCTTGTTGGAGGAGTTGTGCCCCTGAGGGAGAAGTTTGAGGGTTTCAAAAGTCCATGCTATTCTGGGTGTCTCCCTCTTTTTTTTTTTTTCTCTCCACATGTCATCAGTCTCCTACTTCTGCAATGCTATATCTGCCTATCTGGGGCTATGCCTCCTGCCATGATGGCCATGAGCTCCAATTCTCAGAAACAGATCCAAAATTAAGTGCTTTCTTTCATAAGTTGTCTTAGTCATGACACTTTGACACAACAATAAAAAAGTAACTAAGACAACCCATATCTATCACCTTATGCAGCAGCTAACTCCAATAGACCAAAAACCTAAATTTGAAGCTGGAAAGACTGAAATGACTAGTAGAAAACATAGGCAGTACCTTATGTGACACAGTTGGAGAAAAAGACTTTCAGACTAGGACTCCATTTGACAAAGAATTGAGACCATCAACTGACAATTAGGACCTCAGGAAACCAACAAGCTTCTGCCCAGAATGGAAGAGAATATTTGCCAGTTTGTACATCTGACAGAGGACTAATATCTAGAAAATATAAGGAACTAAAACAAAAACAAAACAAATGAATCATTCAAAATGGGTCTTGGATTTGAATATAAAGTTCTCAAAAGGAAAAAAAATGGCATAGAAATATTTCAAAAAATGTTCATTATCCCTAAGAATTAGGGAAAGGCAAAATAAAAAAAATAACTTTGAGATTGCATCTTACACTAGTCAAAGTATCAGTGATCACCAAAACAACCAGCACCAAACACTGGAGATAATGAGAGTGAAAGAGAGCACCCCCTCACAGACCACAGGGTTGCAAAGAGTACGACCACTCTGGAAATCAGCGGGAAGTTTTCAAAACACTAAAATTAAATCTACAATATTACCCAGCTGAACCACTCCCTGACATATGCCTCAAGAATTCACATCTTATTCCAGAGATGCTTGCTCTGCCAGGTCTATTGCTGCTGCATTCACAATGCTAGGAAATTCAAAGAACCTCAATATTCTCAACTGACGATTGATGAATGGATAATGAAAACTTGATACATATACATTATGGAATTCTACTCAGCTATAAAGAAAAATGAGATTCATACGTAAAAAGATGGAACTAGAAGAGATCATATTGAGTAAGGTAACCCAAGCCCAGAAAGACAAATAAATGTTCCATATTCTCTTGCATGTGATGCTACTTAGGATCAGATGTGAGTACATATCCTAGAATAACTACAGATATCAGAAAAGTAAAAATAAACCACTGCGAGGGTAGTGAGTGGGGGCAGAGGAGAGGTGATCAATACAGAAGGAAATACAAGGATTTTGATGGGGAAATGGATAAAATATGATATGGGATCTAATTAGTTAGAAAGAGGGAGATAATACAGAATAAGGAATGAGGGTGGAAAAAAAACAGCAAGAATGTCTATAAAAGTCATAAGGGATTATGGTATTAAGTATTTACTTCAACATACATATGTATTACATATGTATTAATGTGCATATTAATATTAATAATATGCATAAATCTCATCTGGACTGACAGTACTCTCTCCGAAGAGACAAAGACTTTGTAACAAAACTCCAATAGCAGGTATGAGAATCCCTGCTTTTGAGTTGTTCTTAGGATTGTCCAAGAGACACGTGTGTGTGTGTGTGTGTGTGTGTGTGTGTGTGTGTGTGTGTGTATCAACAATTAATGAAAAAGGAGTCCATGTATTTGAAGAAGAGCAAGGAGAAGTATATGAGAGGATGGGGAAAAAGGAAAGGAAAGAGGGTAATGGTGTAATTACATTAAAATCTCATAAATAAAAGAAATAATTTTTAATAAAGACATCTTATAAATCTGGTTTTGTAACAGCCACTGTTTTTCCTGTCACAATGCTATCATGTAGATTTTGTTCCCATAACATATCACAAAATAAACTTTAAACTTATCACACTGTACTGTCCCACTAGGAAATATTATCTTCTACTTAAGCACAAAAATTTCAAACATTTTCATAAATAAAAACAATATTGGAGCTTGCACATATAATTAAAAAATGGGCTATTCCAGTGTGAGAAGTATATATTCCATTGTATGTAAAGTTTCTGTGTCTTCAGATCTTCAGATCCCAACTACCCACTTTTTGATGAAGGAATATATGTCTAAAGATTTGTTAGATTCTCATTGTATAAATATGAAGAGATGAACATATCGCTCCCATATCTTATTAGTACTCTTTCAGTCTGTAAAAGTGTAATAAAGTCTTTAGGCCCACTTTATTTGGGGAAAGGAGAAACAATCAGAGTTCCTGAGGGAACACAAACAAAATTTAGAATACAATGTATGTGTGTATATAAAGATGATTTACATACTATTAGCACATAGTCTGAATTTGTTTTAATGTACTATGTGATGTGGGTGGGTGGACTTAACATAATGAAGAATGAAAAAGAAATGAGTAATGAAAGATAAAAAACAATAAACACTATTTTAGGCTGTGATTTTATGAATTAAGTAATCAAGTATATTCATATATTTTTTAAAATGGGCATACTGAAGAATCATCAAAAAGGGTTAGTTATAAGATTCGATCTATTTCAGGCACTACTAATGAAGTAGGCACTGGGAAACAGGAAGCTGGATCTTTCCAATTATTGGATTTCACATTATTTTTCTGGGCCAGCTAGTTCTTTGTGCACATTAGCTGAAATACTTTTGATTAAGTAGAAGGGTTGAATATGACTTTTTCCTATTGTTCAATCCAAGTGCACAACTTACAAACTTCTTAAAATGTGATCATGAAATTCTAGATCTTTTCTCTCTCTTTTCTGTTTCTTCAGTTCTGGGGACATCATAGTCTCAATTCAGATCATTGTGTTGGATTATAATGGGCTTTCGTTTCAATGCATTGAGATCAGCAGTGGCAGTGCTACACAGGGCTATACTTGTGGAATAATAAAAAAATCTCTAGCTACTTCTACCAAAACTCAAAGTTTTGATAGGAGAGGTGTGATATGACTTCCCATCATAGCTGCATACTCTGAAGTTTCTCACTCCGTGCATGTTATCCAATTCTTTTTGGAAGAACAGGCAGAATGATTTTCAAAGGCAGAGATGGAGGATGACTTCAAGGAAATAGAATTATACATCTACACCAAAGAAGATGCACGTATGAACTCAGACTGTGACAGCATACATACACCTGCATAACTCGAGCCAGAGAAAAACCTATCATGAATGAGAGGTTGTGAGCAAAAATCCCATTGCTAGCCAAGAAGCCATTCAGAATTTACAGCTGCTGTGAGAAGGAAAATCAGTTTTCTTTCATGCTGTGACACTGTGGGTATAACAATCAGACTATAAGACACAACACCCAGGAACAATTAGAGCAAAATCGACTGCACTTTTTTTTTTAATTGTTTATTTTGTATTATCTTGTGTTTTTGAAAGAATATCAATTGAATGGGTAAGGAGGTGATGGAGTATCTAGAAGAAGCTAAGGGAAGAGAAATACTATGATCAAAATGTATGAAATTACCAAAGAATGAATTAAAACATTGAAAACATTTAAGGTATATTGTTATGCAACAGAACTGATTATAAGCAGAGTACCCTTCCTAGACCAGAACCACCTATAGCATCTTTTGAGAGATACTCAGCTTACTCATTATAAAAAGAACACTAATTGGGGCCAAAGTACAGAAAGAGAAACAATTCATGAAAGTATTCTAATTTGTGCCACTAGATATATTGTTGTTCCTGGACATTAAATAAAGGAGGTTGAAAGTCTTTAATCTCTTTCCAACTTTGAAGAAAAATAAAAGAAATTCTTTTTCAGTCTAACACTTGGCAAGGCTTGTGAGGACTCAGTGAAATTTGCTACTTCAAGCAAAGATCCATTATACTTTCAACTTTGTGAGCTACTGACCTATTTCAAAAACAAAATCTCCTGAAATGTCTGGAAAAACATTAAAAATTAAAAGTCATAGATAAAAAGCCCTTCCCAACTCTGTGCATGTGTAGTGTGACCTTTCCCTCAAAAGTTAAGGTCAATGTCTAAAAGTTTTGGAAGAAACTGCATAATCATGGACAGTGAGACTACAAGGACATTTCAAGAAAAACATATCTCATTAAATCTGTCTGTATCTTTTGTGTATAGTAGGACTTCCAAACTCAATATCTCTTAATTTACTATTTTTTTGTTTTACTTTTCACATATGGAAACCCTTAGGTTTTATTTTATTAGATAATTGAAATATAAGCTCAGAAGAAATGAATTTCTTTTCACCCCATTAACAAAAAGTAGGCATTTGGAATTAAATAAATAATATGCTGAGAAGATGGTATATTCTTTTTTGTTAGGGAGGAATGTTCTGTATAACAAGAAGAAGCAAAGTCTCCCAGGAAGAACACATGCCAGGGAATTATCAAATTGAGAGCTGAAATCAATAAAATAGAAAATAATAGAACAATACAAAAAATTAATGAAACAGAGCTGGTTCTTTGAGAAAATCAACCAGATAGACAAGCCCTTATCCACACTAAATGAAAGACAGAGAGAGGGCATCCAAATTAACAAAATCAGAAATGAAAAGGGGGACATAACAACAGATAATGAGGAAATCCAGAGAATCATCAGGTCATATTTCAAAACCCTATACTCGAAAAAACTGGAAAATCTAAAAGTAATGGATACTTTTCTGGATAGATACCATATACCTAAGTTAATTCAAGACCAGATAAACCATTTAAATAGTCCAATAACCCTTAAGGAATTAGAATCAGTCATTAAAATTCTCCCAACAAGAAAAAGCCCAGGACCAGATGGTTTCAGTGCAGAATTCTACCAGATCTTCAAAGAAGACTGAATACTAATACTGTTTAAATTGTGCTACACAATAGAAACAGAAGGAATATTACCAAACTCCTTCTATGAGGCTACAATTACCCTGATTCCTAAACCAAACAAAGATGCAACAAAGAAAGAGAACTACAGACCAATCTCCCTCATGAACATTGATGCAAAAATACTCAATAAAATTCTGGCAAACAGACTCCAAGAACACATCAAAACAATTATCCACCATGATCAAGGAAGCTTGATCCCAGGTTGGTTCAACATATGAAAGTCTGTCAATGTAATACACCATATAACAAACTCAAAGAAAAAAAAACAATACGATCATCTCACTAGACTCAGAAAGGCATTTGACAAAATCCAACACCCCTTCATGATAAAGGTCTTGGAACAATCTACAGCAAGCCAACAGCCAACATCAAATTAAATGGACAGAAACTCAAAGCGATTCCACTAAAATCAGGAACAAGGCAAGGCTGTCTGCTCTCCCATGCTTATTCAATATACTACTTGAAGTTCAAGCCAGAGAAATAAGACAACATAAGGACAGCAAGGGAATACAAATTGGAAAGGAAGAAGTCAAGCTTTCCCTATTTGCAGATGACATGATAGTATACATGAGTGACCCCAAAAATTCAACCAAGGAACTGATACAGCTTATAAACACCTTCAGCAACATAGCAGGATACAAGATCAACTCAAAAAAATCAGTAGCCCTCCTATATACAATAGACAAACAGGCTGAGAAGGAAATCAGAGATAATACACCATTTACAATAGCCACAAATGATATAAAATACCTTGGGGTTAATCTAACTAAGCATGTGAAGGACCTATATGACAAGAATTTTAAGTCCCTGAAAAAAGAAATTGAAGAAGATGTCAGAAAATGGAAAGATCTCCCATGCTCATGGATAGGCAGGATTAACAAACATAATAAAAATGGCAATCTTACCAAAAGCAATCTACAGATTCAATACAATCCCTATCAAATTACCAACACAGTTCTTCACAGATCTGGAAAGAATAATACTCAACTTCCTATCGGAAAACAAAAAACCCAGGCTAGCCAAAAGAATCCTGTACAATAAAACAACCTCTGGAGGCATCACAATCCCCGACCTCAACCTCTACTATAGAGTTACAGCTTGATACTGGCATAAAAACCAACATGTGGACTAATGGAATTGAATTGAAGACCCTGACATTAACCCGTACACCTATGAACATATAATTTTTGACAAAGAAGCCAAAAATGTACAATGGAAAAAAGAAAGCATCTTCAACAAATATTGCTGGCATAACTGGATGTCAATGTGTAGAAGGCTGCAAACAGATCCATATCTGCCACCGTGCACAAAACTTAAGTCCAAGTGGATCAAAGACCTCAACATAAATCCAGTTACACTGAACCTGACAGAAGAGAAAGTAGGAAGTAGTCTCGAATGCATTGGCACCAGAGATGACTTTCTAAATATAACATCAGTAGTACAGACACTGAGAGAAACAATCAATCAATGGGACCTCTTGAAACTTAGAAGCTTTTGTAGAGCAAAGGACATGGCCATCAGGACAAAGTGACAGCCTACAGAATGGGAAAAGGTCTCCACATCTGACAGAGGACTGATATCCAGAATATTAAAGAACTCCAGATATGAGACATCAAAATGCCCAACAGTCCAATTAAGAAATGGACTACAGAACTAAACAGAGAATTCTCAATAGAGGAAGTTCAAATGGCTGAAAGACATTTAAGGAATTGCTCAACATCCCTAATTATCTGGGAAATGCAAAGCAAAACAACTCTGAGATACCACCTTACATCTGTCAGGGACCAAGACTTCCCTGGGGATTCATTTAAACCTGGTGGATTCAGTACAGGCAGGTCCATCCCCTCCTTCCAGGCTGAGCAGTATCCCTGTGTAGTAAGCCCAAGGTTCCTAACAGCCAGCTCATGCACTAAGGACAGGTCCCAGTGCCACTGCCTGGGTGCCTCCCAAACAGTTGAAGCTATTCAATCGTCTCACTTATCCAGAGTGCCTGATCTAGCTGGGGGCTTCATAACCTTTGGTTCATAATGCATGTGCTTCCATTTGTTTGGCTATTTGTCCCTGTGCTTTTTCCAATCTTGGGCTCAATAGTCCATCCTCTTTTCGACAATTGGACACCTGGACCTCCACCTGGGGCCTGGCTGAAGATCTTTGCATCCACTTCCATCAGTTATTGGATGAGAGTTCCAGCTCGACTGGTAGGGTGTTTGGCCATCGGATCACCAGACTATGTCAATTTGAGCTTTCTCTTGACCAGTGCCAATTTTCTAAGGAAGCGCCATATTGATTTCCAAAGTGGCTTTACAAGCTTGCATCAGCAAGCATCAGCAGTGGAGGAGAGTTCCCCTTGTTCCACATCCTCTCTAGCATAAGCTGTCTTCTGTGTTTTTGATCTTAGCCACTCTGACAGGTGTAAGGTGGTATCTCAGAGTCCTTTTGATTTGCATTTCCTGGATAATTAGGGATGTTGAGCAATTCCTTAAATGTCTTTCAGCCATTTGAACTTCCTCTGTGGAGAATTCTCTGTTTAGTTCTATAGCCCATTTCTTAATTGGACTGTTGGGCATTTTTATGTCTAATTTCTTGAGTTCTTTATATATTTTGGATATCAGCCTTCTGTCAGATATGGGGTTGTTTCCCATTCTGTAGGCTGTCACTTTGTCTTGTTGACCATGTCCTTTGCTCTACAAAAGCTTCTCAGTTTCAAGAGATTCCATTGATTTATTGTTTCTCTCAGTGTCTGTGCTACTGGTGTTATATTTAGAAAGTGATCTCTGGTGCCAATGCATTTGAGACTACTTCCTACTTTCTCTTCTGTCAGGTTCAGAGTAACTGGATTTATGGTGAGGTCTTAAATTTTGTGCACGGTGACAGATATGGATCTATTTGCAGCCTTCTACACATTGACATCCAGTTATGCCAGCACCATTTGTTGAAGATGCTTTCTTTTTTCCATTGTACATTTTTGGCTTCTTTGTCAAAAATTATATGTTCATAGGTGTATGGGTTAATGTCAGGGTCTTCAATTCAATTCCATTAGTCCACATGTTGGTTTTTATGCCAGTATCAAGCTGTAACTCTATAGTAGAGGTTGAGGTCAGGGATTGTGATGCCTCCAGAGGTTGTTTTATTGTACAGGATTCTTTTGGCTAGCCTGGGTTTTTTGTTTTCCGATAGGAAGTTGAGTATTATTCTTTCCAGATCTGTGAAGAATTGTGTTGGTAATTTGATAGGGATTGTATTGAATCTGTAGATTGCTTTTGGTAAGATTGCCATTTTTACTATGTTAATCCTGCCTATCCATGAGCATGGGAGATCTTTCCATTTTCTGACATCTTCTTCAATTTCTTTTTTCAAGAACTTAAAGTTCTTGTCCTATAGGTCCTTCACATGCTTAGTTAGATTAACCCCAAGGTATTTTATATCATTTGTGGCTATTGTAAATGGTGTATTATCTCTGATTTCCTTCTCAGCCTGTTTGTCTATTGTATATAGGAGGGCTACTGATTTTTTTTTGAGTTGATCTTGTATCCTGCTATGTTGCTGAAGGTGTTTATAAGCTGTATCAGTTCCTTGGTTGAATTTTTGGGGTCACTCATGTATACTATCATGTCATCTGCAAATAGGGAAAGCTTGACTTCTTCCTTTCCAATTTGTATCCCCTTAATCTCCTTATGTTGTCTTATTTCTCTGGCTAGAACTTCAAGTACTATATTGAATAAGACTGAACCCACAAGGCGATGGGCAGAAGCCAAAGCTAAAGATTTTTATTTTATGTATATGAGTGATCTATCTACATGTATAACTTTATGCTAGCAGAGGATGTCAGATCTCACTGTAGATTGTGAGCCACTATGTGGTTTCTAGGAATTGAACTCAGGACCTCTGGAAGAGCAGCCAATGTTTTAATCACTGAACCATCTTTCCAGCCTCAAGCAACACCTGCTTCTTTTAAATTTGTTTTCACTCGATGATTTTTCACTTGGTAGTGAAACAGTTGTGAGAAGTTTGAAATTGTTTGTGAGTAGCTCAAATATTAATGTGCAAAATTCTACCAGGGAACTCCTACAGCTGATAAACACCTTCAGTATTGTGCCAAATTACAAGATCAACTAAAAAAAATCAGAGCAATATCACCCTTTACAATAGCCACAAATAATATAAAATACTTTGGGATAATTCTAAGCAAGTGAATGACCTGTGTGATAAGAACTTTAAGTCTCTGAAGAAAAAAAAACTTGAAGAAGATATCAGAAAATGGAAAGATTCCCTATTTTCTGATTAATATAGTAGAAATAGCAATGTTACCAAAAGCAATCTACAGATTCAATGCATTCCCCATCAAAATACCAACACAATTCTTCACAGACCTAGAAAGAACAATACTCAACTTACTCAACTTTATTTGGAAAAACAAAAAAGCCCAGGATAGTTAAAATAAATAAATAAATAAATAATCCTGTACAACAAAGCCACCTCTGGAGGCATCACCATCACTGACATCAAGCTCTACTATAGAGCTATAGAAATAAAAAAAACTGCTTACTATTGGCATAAAAACCAACATGTGAAGAATGGAAGCGAATTGTAGACCCTGATATTAATCCATACACCTATGAACATCTAATTTTTGACAAAGAAGCCAACATTGTACAATGGAAAAAAAATCATCTTCAACAAATGGTGCTGGCATAACTGGATATCAACATGTAGAAGCCTGCAAATAGATCCATATCTGTCACCATGCACAAAACGTAAGTCCAAGTGGATCGAAGACCTCAATATTAAACCAGTTTCACTGAACCTGATAGAAGAGACAGTAGAAAATAGTCTTGAACACACTGGCACAGGAGACCCCTTCCTAAATATAATACCATTATCACAGACACTGGGAGAAACAATCAATGAGACCTCTTGGAACTGAGAAGCTTTTGTAGGGCAAAGAACATGATCAATAAGACAAAACAATATCCTACAGAATGGGAAAAGATCTTCACCAACCCCACATCTGACAGAAGGCTGATCTCCAAAATATATAAGGGACTTGAGAAACTAGATATTAAAATAACAAACACTCCAAATTAAACATTGGTAATAGAGCTAAACAGAGTATTCTCAAAGGAAGAATTTCAAATAGCTGAAAGACATTTAAGAAATTATTCAATATTCTTAATTATCATGGAGATACAAATCAAAGTGACTCTTAGATACCATCTTACACATGTCAGAATGGCTAAGCTCAAAAGCACTGCAGACAGCTTATGTTGTAGACAATGTGGAGCAATGGGAACACTCCTCCACTGTTGGTGGAAATGCAAACTGGTACAGCTACTTTCAAAATCACTATGGCAGTTTCTCATCAAATTGTGAATCAATCTACCTCAAGACCCAGCTATTCCACTTTTGGGCATATACCCAAGGAATGCTCAATTATACCACAAGGACACATGCTCAACTGTGTTCATGGCAGCATTATTCGTAGTAGCTAAAACCTGGAAACAACCTAGATGCCCCTCATCTGAAGAATGGATTAAGAAAATGTCTTACATATACACAATGGAGTACTACTTGGAAGAGAAAACAATGACATCATAAAATTTGCAGGCATATGGATGGAGCTAGAAAATATCATCCTTAGTGAGGTAAACCAGACTCAGAAAGACAAATATGGTATGTACTCACTCATCAATGGATACTAGATATAAAACAAAGGATAATCAGGCAACAACCCACAACTCCAGAAAAGCTAACTAACAGGGAAGACCCAAGGAGGAATGCATAGACCACCCTAGGAAGTGGAAATAGATGAGATCTCCATGAGTAAACTGGTGATGAGTGGTGGGCAATGAAGGGTATGGGGTAGGGGATGAGAAGATAAGGGACTGGGATGGTTGAGCTGGATCAGGAATGGAAGGAGAAAGCAATAAAAGAGATACCAGGATAGAGAGAGACATCATGGGGACAGAAAAAAATCCAGTTCTAGGGACATTGTCAGGAATCCCCAAGGATGGCCCCAGCTTGGGAGCAATAGTGTAGAGGGTGCCTGAACTGAACTGGCTTGCCCCAGAGATCAGACTTGTGAATACCCTAACTGTAATTACAGAACTTTTCTCCAATGACTGATGGAAGCAGATGCAGAGATCCACAACTAATCACTAGACAGAGCTCCAGGAGTACACTCAAGGATTGAGAAGCTATGAGGAAGTTCATTAGGATCATGATGGGGAAACATGCAGAGACAACCAAACCAAACTAGAGGGTACTCATGAAAGTTGGATCAATGGCTGTGGAGATTACATGGGACTGGACTAGGCCTTTTCCTTGGCAAGACAGTTGTGTAGCTTGATATGCTTTGGAGGCCCCCTGGTGGTAGGATCAGAATCCATCTGGTGCATGAGCTGGTTTTGTGGAACCCATTATCTATGATGGGACACCCCTTGCAGCCTAGAGGCAGGGAGAAGGGCTTGGACTTGCCTCTCCTGACTGTACCTCCTCCTGGGAGGCCTTGCCTTCTTGTGGGTGGGAGTGGGGGTGGATTGGGAGGAGGAGGTTGGATGGGGTGGGAGTAGGAAAAGTATCTCAACTGTAAATTGAAAATTGCAAATGTTTCATCAAGGAAGTTTGGTTAATTTATTTAAGGTTCTTAAAATTTATCTATCTATTGACCACTTGGAGCTGAAGTACTCAGTGCTAGAAGCTGGCTGTGAACTTATTGTGACGATTTTGGTTAGTAGGTTAATACAGAAAGTTCAGTGGAGGTTGTACAGGTCAGATTGTACTTCTTTCTAAGGTAAATGTGTAAAGCCTGTGTTCTGTAGATACATCTAATACACCATATATCCTAAGTGCTTGGAAATTCATTGAAGGCAACTATAGTTTGAACTTGTCAAACATTTTTTTTTAATTAAAGAGAATATTTACCAAAAAGATTATTCTTAAAAATATTGCCATTTATTATCATGATCTCCACAAATCAAGATTATAACTTCACATCTTGTTCATAAAAGGATATTTTTATCTTATTTTCTCAGATTAGTGGAAGTCATCCCAACTTGTTAAAGGCAAATTATCACTAGGAAACATGCTCCAAAGATTTTAGCAGAACTGTTCTTTGTCCTTACTGCAAATAGTCATTCCCTTAAGAGTGTATTCTGAATGACACTGCTTTGGAGTTGTATTATAGTTCCAGCTTTGTGGGGTCAAGGATTGTGTCATGAACTTTGTTCTATACTCTGCAATGAGGCAAAGCACAAGGAAATGCTGAAGAACAGAAAACATTATCTATTGCATTATTTTCAGAACCCCTTTCAAAGAAGCACGGAAGGTATGTTGGAATGGCCCTGTCTACTGTCCACCTGCTCTCATAAAAACATTAACCTTAGAAAAAGTCTTATAATTTGTTTAATAATAAATCTAGGTGCTTGTCAGAATAAAAAGACAGTGAGATACAAATGGCTTGTACCTAGTTTCTCAGGTGAATTCCCAACACCTGTAAGTGCTGTGTTTCTAATCAGAAAAAGGTAATAATGCATCTGGTAAGAAATTATACAAGCATACCTACACCCTTCTCAAACTCATGACTGCCAGGTTGTCTTTGAGGAAAGCACTGTGCTGAGTCCAAGTTATAGGATACATGGAAACACTGGCATTTGTCAAGTGATGTCCTATGAAAATAAAAATGGTTAAATTTTAGCTAAATGTTCTTCCAAAGCCTCCAGAAGTATAAGACTGACTAGTATGGTTTTAACATTTCATCGTAAGTACTGTCTTATTTTTCCTATTAATTTTTAAAATTTCTCCTCTTTCCTTATTCTACCAGTGTTCACAGGGAATTATAAGCCTTGAAAATATTTATGTTTTCAACATAAAACTACAGTAGAAAGTGGGGTCACTAGGTGTTGAGTTAAAGGAACTCCTTAATCTAAACTGAAAAAAATTTTCTAAATTCTTAGAACAATTTCAGGTGAAGGCACTGAAAATTCATCCCATACTTGTTCTCTCCTGAACAAAAGTGTATGCTTTCACTAGTCCATGTAAGAAAGCACAGTCAGATAAGAATTATGAAAACTAGATCAATGGCACTATTTTTTTCTAGACGTGTCAACATAACTATGCAGAAGTGCACACCTCATTTTCTATTTCTTTATGGCACAGCTGTCCCATAAAGACATACTGTAAATGTTATCATGCTTGGTTTCTGTAAAACAAGAAGCATCCAGAATTTAACTCCTCACTAGGAATTGCAGGAAGAGATTAAAATAATGGCTTTCATGGCAAAAGACTGCTGTGATGACAGTTAGTTAATTTTCCAGGCCTGAAAATTTCAAAAAATGTTTTGACAACCAACAGTGAAAAGCTTTCATCTTTGTTTCAGTCTTACACCAAGTGCCAGGTTTGCATGAATTTGTAATCAGGGTTTCCTCAGATGCACGCAGATTAGCATCCCTGATTTGTTTTCCATTATCACATGAAGGCTCCTTACACTTTGAGTGTCCTACACTGTTTTATAGTTCTTTGGAATAATAATAAACTAATCAAAACACCACAACCATTATGGCATCTGCACAGAAAACTGAAGAACGTATAAAACATTGGAAAGTAAGGAAGACATAGGCACAGATGAAGAAATCTGTTGTTTTAGATTTTCTAAATCAGATCACATGTGAAGGGGTACACTGTGATCTCAAAAAACGGGGAGAGATTCTCCTTTACTGTGTTAAACTTGATATGTTTGCTCTCCTTTTTCTTTTTCTAAATCTGCAAAAGTTCAAAAGAAGTTATAAAAATGTGTGTAAATTCACATAGATGGAATGAAACACAATTATAGTTTCCCTAGAATCTATAAATCCATAAATATCTGTATTTTTCTTCAAAACCCAAAAAATAGTATCTATGTGATATTTTGATGCTGTAATGCAACATTAGCAATGGCATCTGGGCCCAAATTACAGGAACACAATTATCATCTCTCTTCACTATTCATAGTTATCCTCTGAATTTCAGTAAGAAATTTCAACATTTTTGCTTTTTCTGAATTCCAGGCTACCTGTACACAGATCTTTTACATGGAGCATATTAAAGCCAAGAGTTATGAGTATTTTTATCATACTATTCTCTCAAATTTAGATGTTGACATTCATGGGTCAGCTCACTGCTTTTCTTTTCTTCTTTTTTAAATTTTTCTTTTTTTTGTGGTTCTAGTATGCCATTTTCACTTGTGTTCACACATTAGGGGCCAAGGGCCAATATAGATCAATGTGAGTCTTCTTCTAATAGGATTATGGATAGATCATTCTGATTAATGACTAAATAATATCGCAGCGAAGGAGGAAATGTGTAATGAATTGTTGAGCTCTGAAATTACTTTGTTTTTATTTGTAGTTTGATACTAGTGGAAAGAGAAATTTAAAAAAATGAGAAGTAAATGCACATGCTTGACAGTAAATCAGAAGATAAGAAAGAATATACATTTGCATATATCATCTATCACCAATTCTTTGGTAACATTAAGTATATCATATCTACCCAATGATCCTGATATCGAGATTATCAATATTTTGTAATAAATAAAGCCCTTTGATTATTAAAACTACCCATAGTTCAATTAAAAGTGAAAAGGTGCCTGTTCAACTCCAGTGAGATGTATTGTGAAGTTTTCCTGATAAAACTGCCTAGTAAAGGAGGGTATACTGAAAACTGCTTGATTCATGAGTATGAGAAATCCACAGGATCAAAACAGATCTTAACTGCAAAGCAAGCCAAAGAATACCTGATTGTAGAAAGTGAGGGACAGGCATAAGAGAAGACTTACATAGACAAAAAAAAAAAAAAAAAAAATCCTCATCAGGCAGAGAAAACACGGATGCGCACCCAATTTGGGGGAACATGAATTACAGCATGATGGATGGTTCTTCCCCTGTAGCTAATCCATCCTCTCAGAATGCACTCTGCCAGGCACTCTCAGGTAAAAGAGTGCTAAGGCTTATTCCCAGCATCATTCACTGTTAGGTGCTTTTGAATAAGCATCCACCAGACAATGGTAAGTGATGAGTGTATACAAGAAGACCAAATTTAAGACTGGACCCACAAGCATCCTTGATACTTCTGTTCAGGTCTCGTAGTCTTCTTCCTGGTAAGAGGCATTACATACCTTTGGTCACTCTCCCCATACAGCATAATTTAACTGTTAAAGTAACCGTGGAAAAAATAAAATGCACATTGAAAAACATCAAGCAATGGCAAGAATGGCCTGAAGTGTGCTCAGTAATAATTGTATAAAAGCATAAATCTTACAAACAGCCATAGTGGATCCAAAATACAGATCACAGCAATAAATAATCAAAAATCAACTTAGGCACAGTGCTGATGACCTAGATTCTGGTGCTATGAGAAGCCACTTTGGAGGCTTACATTACAGAAGCCCACAAGGACATTGGGTCTTTTTACCAGTAGCCACATGTTATCTCATAGACATTCAAAAAGGAAAATAGCTTTACAGTTCATGCTAATGCTAATTAATCACACATATATTGAATAGTTGACTCAGTCTGATTTAATAAATTCAAGTTTGTAGAACAATACACCTTAGAGCTGTTTTTAAATTGTGTCTTTCCCCTACACTAATTACATGACAAGCTTGCTTTTATGCTTTATATAATCCTCACTTGTGTTCTCCCTGTGTAATTTTGTAATACTCATTATTTTCTGAAACTCACACTGGATCAAGCTTTTTCATCTAAAGTTCACCATAGATCCTTCAATATATTTTGATGCCTTAGGTATTGAATTTGATGAAACACTCCCCGTGAGTAGAAAACAAAACAAGTGTAAACAAAAACCAGACACAGAAAGCTTCAGCTTATTGCTAGGAGGATGTCAATATAAACAGAACACTAAAATTATTAATAAAAAAATCCCTAAGTCAATACTTAGGTTATTTTGCTTCTTTATCTCAAGTTGACAAAAAGGACTCAAAAAGTACTGCTTTTTTATTATTATATGTACTTATATTAACAAATCACCCATTATAAAATATTAAAATTCCAAATTGAAGAACTCCTGTAGTTGTCATTATTATTAATACTCAATTAATAACTTTTAATATGGTAAAGCAAATGTGATGTGTTTACTTCAGGAATGCTTAAAAATAGGTTTAGAGGCTATTTACTTAAAATTATTCAAGGTGATTTATATCAGAAATTATAATATACATGTGCATATTCTAAATTTAAATTTCACTTCCTCCTCTTATATACATGCATTCATACAGACAATACATCTTCACTATATTATGTCATCAGCAGCCAATTTTATAAGGTATGTAATATCCTTTATGTAAATCATTATACTTGAATTATGAAAATAACTACAATGTGACCTTTCAGTCAGAGCCCTTGTGAACATAATCTTATCGCATTATGATGCAGTTTTTAGTAATACATTTGATCATAGTCATGCATGCCATTTAAAAGTTATTGTTGTATAAACATGAATACTTAAAGTTAGATTAACACATCTAAGCGAATCTTTATTTTGTAGTCAAAGTCAAAGTCACCACAATTGCTAGTTCAAATGTAGTTTTATGAGAAGTCACCCAAAGTACTTAAGAACCAAAACCTGCCCATGAATCCTTGGTTTTCTGCATTCTCCTGCTCCTTTCTCCGCCATGGCTGTGTTTCAACAGCTGCCTCATGTAGGCCCGGTCTCATTGACTGTGCACACCCCAGGGCTTCTGGGTACATTTTCTCTCCTTACATAGCTTATACAATCTCCTAGTGTGCTCCAAATGCCAGCTCAGCTGGATTCACTTTGGATTCCTTTCCTGAGAGAGCCGCTCTGTATTCTACACTCACAGAAACCTTGCCATATCAATAATCAATGGCAACATTAATTATACATTCATTGTTTTATGATGGAAGTCTTTTCTTAGTACTTCCCAAGTCGGGAGGGGAGGTGGCTAGTCTTTCTGCAACTTGATCTGCCATGTTGGGCTGATATCTATGGGGGAGGCCAAGTATAAGTATTCTTGTAGGTATAGTCACCACAAGTGTACAGTAGTGCTGACTGCTGGATTCCTCTTGTCTAACTGCAATTTAATGTACTTTGACCAACATCTAACTTTTTCTTTGTCCTAGCTCTTGGTACTACTATTTTTCTTTTAATATATTTATAGGTGTTTGATACTTTTCAGATTCTCTATATAGATATGATCCTCAAACTATAAAGACATTTTAAAAAAAAGAAAGAAAGGGAGGGAGGAAGGGAGCTCTTCTAAAACCAGGTAATCCTTTGTGAGTATCTTCCCAAAAGGTATGAAGACAGTTCCTTGAGGAGATTCCTGTGTCATGTTCACTGCAGCACTGTATGCAATAGCAGAAATGTTGATACAAGAGTCTCCATTAACAGGTGAATGGATAAAGGATGTATGCTATACATATATACAGTGACATACTTTTCAGCATTAACAAGGTAAGAAATCCTACCATGTATGATAGAATCAATGAAGATGGAGGATGATATGTTAAGCAAATTAAGCCAGGCACAGATGAATATTTTCTGTTGCTTCATTATGACTTATTTAGTTCCCACTAATTTATTCAACCTGCCGCTGAGACTCCTTCACAGCTTCACTAGCTATAACACCTCACCACCTTCAGTCTGACAGGATTAGCATATCATTTGCATTTTTACACTTTAAAGATGAACAAAGATGCTACAATAGATGGCTGTACAGAAACTGGTGTAAAAATGCATAAAGGTAGAAAGCAAACATATTGCCATATTCTGTAAGGAATCACAAAGCTGATCCCTTAAGAAATTAAGCAGAAGGCTTAAAAGAGATTTTTCTCCAAGAAACCATGTTTCTATTATATTTTTGTTGCTAGCCTTTGAAAACTAAAATGTCTGAGAAAAGATTGCTATGATTTCAGTGAGCTATAAGGAAACATTCTGGTAAAACAAACAAACAAACAAACAAAAAACACCAAATTGAAATTGCTGTAAGTAAGGGTTGAATTATAGACACATTGTGGTAGAAATAACATATTTATTAATAAAAATTTCAATGTATTTAATATGAAATTAAATGTGGAAGGAAATCATGCCTCATATAATTTAAACATTCAATACATGGCCTATGAAATATCCATGTACATTCAATAAATGTGTTATGAAATAATCATGTATTATACATAGATTCCTTCAGAACTGGTTCTTGACCAACTTTGAAAACAATAACAAAGGCATGTACAAAATCTACCTCCATTTAAACTCCTTCATTTCAGATTTTTCAGGTGCTAACTAGCTAACTCTTACTGTGGTCATTTTCTTTGGTCCTTATTGTATTTCCGTGGATGTGTTCATTGCTGTTATTGGTACCTGACAAGGAAATGACTGATGGGGTGTCAGATAATATCTCCATGAGGGTGTTACTCATGGTTGATACATCCAGGCCTCTAGGATCCAATTTCTTAAAATTCATAGGGAAAAATGGGAGCTGAAAAAGGAACTACTTCCTTACATTTTTTTTTCATTGTTGCAAAGAGATTATTTTCAAGAATGACTGTGACAGAAATAAAGAGACAAGGACATGCAGCCCCCAAACTGTCAAATTGCCAGAATCTTTGCAGCTGCTTCCTGATATATGTCAATGTCTTTTGCCAAAAGAGGAAGTAGGAGTCGGGGGAGGGGAAGAATAACACAATGTTCCTGTTTATTGTTGGTTTGTTTCTAATTGGAAGGACTGAACGTTTTCCCATAGATCAGAACATCTTGAGACAACCTTTTACTAAATCCATTCTGACCCAAATAAGTAAGCACAGGCAATTACTCCCTTCTGTCTGCAGTGTTTGGCCAAATTCATAAGAAATGTGCAGATTTCAGGCTGTGGACTCTAGTTGCATAGAACCTGAAATTGTTCTCTTTGCTGCCTCCCGGTGAAGCAGTCATTGTCACTGTCATTCTTCAGATGAGAAGATTGTATTTCTGAGAGGTTTGGTCCCATGGTAACAGGCATGACTTTGCAGTGGTGTCACTATGCTCTCAGATATCATTCTACCTAACTGAGAAGTGCCAGTGCTTTTCATTGAGCCCAGGCCTTTTCACTCCTCCATGCCAATCCTAATGCAATTGGGAGAAAGAGATAAAATGGAAAGTATATAAGAGAAAGAAAGAAAATATGTGTAAAGGTCTGCTTACGTATTTTTTTACTGGAAAGATTTGCAATTGTATCCCAATTTGTCACATTAATTCAAGTGAATGAGTGGCTGTATCTTACTATAAGATAGCTTACTGATTGGGCATTAGACCATTTAGTAAGAGGTTGGTGAAACTAAAGAGGGGATGATATTGATATCAAAACTTTTTAAAAGAAATTAATTTATCAAGAAACTTGATCAAGAAACCAAGAGAAAATGCAGTTAGAAAGGCTTGCCAGGTTGCTTGCTTTCTTGTTTTCTTTTTTTCCTTCTTAACAAGATATTACCACAAGTCTCAGGCAGCTATGGAATGTGTAATGATTGGACCTTGAATTTCCAAGTACCAAGTATACCATGATTTTTCTTTTGGACTACCAACCAGCCCACTAATCATGAAATGGAGGCATCTTATTCATTTATGAAGGCTCAGTCTAGCTTAAGCTCATTTCTAGCTAGCTCTTTAAATTAATTAAACCTGTTTCTCTTTATGTACTTTTTGCTTTCAGGCTTTTTACCTTTGTCTTTCTGTGTATCTTATTGACCTGCTTGCTCCAGTGTCTGTCTTTCTGGAGGCTGCCTGGCTTCTGGCTCCAGATGCATCCCTCTTTTTCTCCCTTGTTCTTTCCTCTTTCTTCTCTTCTGTCTCTTAAGCATATATTTCATCTCCTTCTTATTCTTTCTACCTGCCAGGTCCCCTACATTTTCTCTGCCTAACTATTGGCCATTCAGCTTTTTATTAAACCAATTGGGTGCCGTAGGCAGGTAAGGTAAAACAAATGCAACACACCTTTACATAATTAAACAAATATACCACAAACAAATGTAACACATCTTCACATAGTTAAAATAATATTCCAGAACATCTAGGGGGTAAAGATAGGTGGAACTTTAACCAATTCCATGGATAGTTTGACTTCAAGATATAGCATGTGGCTGATTTTAAGCTAGCTAACTTTAGTCATGTATTTAATGAAATGTTTTAATTATAACCATGTACTGCATTGCTATCTATTCAGAAATTGGTTCTTTTTTTTTTTGTTACAGTATAAGTTGTTTTGTTAGTCAGACTTTCCATCTTTGTCACAACATATTCGACATAAACTACTTATTGAGAGCTCAAGGTCTCAAATGATTTGTTCACAGCCTTTGGCACTATAGGTTCTGATGAAGAAACAGAACTGAACATCATAGCAGCAGGTCTGTGTCTAAAGGCTGATCATTTCATGGTAGGCAAGAAGCAGAGACAGAGAAAGAGACTAGGGAACAGATGAAACTTCCGAAACCAGTCTCTCACTAGCCTACTTATTGTAGCAGGGCTCCACCTCTTAAAGTTTCTACTGTCTCCAAAATTAATATCAGCACCTAGGAAACAAATAGCCAATCCCATGGGTTTTGGGAACCTTCAGTATTCAAGCCATAACATTCAGGTCCTGATCACCAAAGGCTCATGTCCTTCTCATTATGTAAAATCCTCAAGCAGTCTCAAGCAAGTGTTTTTTTTTTTTTAATTTTATAATTTAATTTTACATATCAGCCAAGGATTTCCCGGTCCTCCCTCCTCCCACCTACCTCCTGACCTTCCCCTAATACATCCCCCATTCCTATCTCCTCCAGGGCAAGCACTCCCCTGGGGATTCAGCTCAGCTTGGTAGATTCAGTCTAGGTGGGTCCAGTCCCCTCCTCCCTTCACCCAGGCTGAGCAAAGTGTCCCAGCATAAGCCCCAGGCTCCAAAAAGCCAGCTCATGCACTAAGGACAGGTCCTGGTCCCACTGTCTGGGGGCCTCCCAAACAGTTCAAGCTAAATGACTGTCTCACTTATCCAGAGGACCTGATCCAGTTGGGGCTCCTCAAGCTATTGGTTCATAGTTCATGTGTTTCCATTAGTTTGGCTATTTATCCCCATGCTTTTTCCAATCATGGTTTCAACATCTCTTACTCATACAATCCCCACATTCTTTAAAAGTTCAAATCTACAATCCCTTCCGAGATTCAAAGATAACTCCTATTGTAAGCCTTTGTAAAATTAAAAAAAAAAATTAAAAAAAAAGTAAAGTCATGTACTTCCAAGAGACAATGTTTTCATCCCAAAGGAAAGGAAAAGTAGAATGGTAAAAAAGGGTCAACCAAGCATGACTAAAACCTATCAGGGAAAACACAAAATTGAGCAGCTCAATATCTGACATGTGGTACATGTGGTGTTTTGATGTAAACTACAACGTGCTTGGGCAATGCTGTTACTCTCCAACATGGTTTTGGGCTGGTTTTCTTTGACAAAGTGTTTCACATTTCTGGAGTCTTCAGTCTTCTAGGGTCTCAGGTTAGATTTGGTTTCACCATGACAGCTTCACACATCACCATCTTAAGGACTCTGTCTCTGTTACATTTTTTTCCTGGCCTCTGAGGATTTCCTTAGGGACAGAAGCATTCAAGAACCTGTGGTTGCTGCATTGCACATGCCTGAAAAGCTAGCATAATGTGGATTATTAACATATTCAACTAGGATCAGGGATAATGGAGTCTCCTTGAGCCCTATCTGAAGTAGCATGTGAGTACCAAGATCTTAAACTTGAATGTGCGCTTGAGCTTGGAGACAGCAAACTTAGATTATAAAAGGTCTATCTTAGTTTATCAAGGCAAAATACTAATGTCTCCAGAAGCCATGCCTTAGTCCCAACTCTTTACAAGATTTTCTTTTCAAACTGCATGGTTTTGTTTGTTTGTTTGTTTGGTTTTTTTTTTTTTTTTTTTGGTGTTTTTTGTTTGTTTGTTTGTTTTCGAGACAGGGTTTCTCTGTGTAGCTTTGCACCTGTCCTGGAACTTGCTTTGGAGACCAGGCTGGCCTTGCACTCACAGAGATCTGCCTGCCTCTGCCTCCTGAGTGCTGGGATTAAAGGCATGCCCCACTACCGCCCGGCTCAAACTGCATGTTTTTAAGTCTTTGTTCTCTGCTTTATGATCCAGATTCTCACTATTATCATTGCCTCAAATAGCTAGCAATAGCCATGCTAAAGTCCTGATGTTGGAAAGTCTTACATTTTCCTCAACAAGTTATTTATCCTATTGCTTTCCATCTCAGATTTATTCACTTTTACACTCTTGGGTATGTAATGTGGCAATGCTGCTTGTTTGGGTGTTATTTTTGTTTTTGATAGCATATTACATGGATGGCCTTTTATCAGCTTCTTTTCCCTTTTATGTGATTGAATACTCTAACAAAAGCAATGTAAGGGACAGAGTGTTTGTTCTCATTCAGAGTACTAGAAGGCAGTCATTATGATGAAGTAGTCAAGAAATCAAGAGCTTGAACCGGCTGGTCACAGTGTTCACACAATCATGAACAAAGAGAATGCTCACTTTCTTCATATGTACACCGTAGTCTTGTTTATAATTAAGATGGGTCTTCGCACATCAGTTAACATAAACAAGGAAATCTCCTACATGCATGAGCAAGAAGTTCATCTCCCAGGTGATTGTAGATTCTGTTAATCTTTCAACTAACATTAATCATCATAAGCCTTGGGTCCATTGTCCAGCAAAGTATCCATTCCATCTGAAATCTCATATTCACAGTTATTGTTACCAATATAATCTGAGTCCCATCATAGTCATTAACTGAACTCAGCTTCACCATAGTAGGCTTTTTCTAACTCATGTCTCCAAAAATTTCCTAAGGATTCCCACAATTGAATTCCAGAGGCTTAAAGACTACATGGTCAGGATTAGATACATCCATCACTCCACCTCTCTGCGGACCATTATTCTGTGTTCCTCATATTGTAATTTTGAGAAAACAACTCTCAGAAAGTATAGAGAGAGTTATAAATTTATTTTACTTTCAATGATTTCAATGGTTTAAGTATAACGAGAGTTATAAATTTATTTTATTTTCAATTATTTCAATGGTTTAACATGTGGGGTAGATATGGCATATGGATTACTTCATTCATGGGAGCCAGGAAAGAAAGAGAACATTCGCATTTGCTGGTATTTTTTTTTTCTTTCCCACTTTTTAATCCTCTCTGGGCTCTTACCCTAAGGGAGATTCAGAGTAGATCGTACCCCCCCCCTTACATAACCCATTTTGAATGTACATATATTAGAAATGTCTTCATAGATGCACTCCAAGGCATGCCTTACTGATCTAGGTACTTGTGAATTCAGTGATGTTGATGATCAAAAGTAATCTCTACATTTGTTGTTCTGTGCTGAACACATGGTGGCTGTGGTTGCTAAAGCTTTCTGATTTCTGTATGGCTTTATGTAAGCATGTTCCTTGAGCTTACATACTTCATTTAGCATATCTACAAAATGAAAGTATATTAGTCAGACTTTCTATTGACATGATAAAACACTTGACAGAAACAAAAGCAAAAGGAGGGTGAGTAGTTTAGCTCATGTTTTTTAGAAGTGTTAGTTCAGGGTCACCTGCCTGTATTTTCCTGGAACTATAAAGACATACTTGTCAAGGTTATATGGTGCCTCAGAAGAGACTGGGCATTGAACATAACCTCCAGGAGAATGCTCCCACCACATTTACAAAAGTAAGGCATCAATTTCTAAGATGTCTTTTGTATCTTAAGCTAGCATCACCACCTGGGTACCACACACTCAACTCATGAGCCAATGAGTTACATTTTATATTCAAAACATAGCAGGTAGAGACACAATGTTCCAAGGTTCTATGATGGTTGAATAAACACTTCACAATTTTGTGACTAATATGCCAATAATAGGGGTGATTATAATCTGTACCTTTCCACTATGGCTTCGTTCATCAACCAAAGCTAAATTTATTATTATAAAAACTAATTGCAAATTGTCCTGATTTTTTGACTTTTTGTAATCCATTGACACTACTTCCACAGTACCAATTTTGAAATTTGAAAGGGTAGGGCTTTGTGGGGTTTCAAGTTTTTCTGATAATTTATTATAATAGAAAGGTCATGAACAGAAAGTTGATAGTTTTTCAATCAAGAGTGGCAAATACATCCTTCCCTTTGCTATTTCCTACTTGTATGATGATGGACATTTCCATTATAATCTTCTAATTTCTTCATTTATAAAGCAGGAGTATGAGAACTCACCAATATCTTATGTGTAAATGTAATGGTACTTCCTATTAAATTGCCCATCTTTCCCTTTGTCTCTAGAAAAATCTACAATTCAGCAAAGTCTTCAGATGTATTACTCAAATCTACTTCTTAAATTTTGCTATAAAAGCTTGATTGATTAAATTTATTTAAGACAGTTGTTAGTAAAATATGATGTAAATAGAGGTGGCCAATATGCAGGTAATAGTGAAGAAGGAGATTTGGTGTTATTTTCTCTAGAATCTTCTAGAGATCCTATTAGTATATCTGAGGGCTGAGATTTTATATCTGAGAAGCCCTGGATTACAATGGTGCTGCTGTTATACAGGGCCACATTCAAACTTAAGGCTTTTGGTATGGGCTCTGCTATCTACAATCTAGGGTTCAATCATAATCTTGGAATTTTGATAAGCAAAAAAACCACTTCTGATATGTATAAGAAATTCAGAATTTAGCTGAAGAGTTGACTCAGTGCTTAAGTGCAAATGCTATTTTTGCAAAAGACCCCAGGTTCTCTTCTCAGTACCTGCAATGGTAGCTCACAAACATCTGCAACTCCAGTTACAGGTGATCCAATACCCTTTTTAGACCTCTGCAGGAATCAAACATGAAAATGGCATGCAAACACACGTGCAGGGAAATACTCATGCATATAAAATGAAATAAATAAATCTAAAAGAAGTTAAAATAAGAGAAATGAGATTCAAGAAT
The DNA here is from genome assembly GCF_903995425.1 of Onychomys torridus. Lineage (NCBI taxonomy): Eukaryota > Metazoa > Chordata > Mammalia > Rodentia > Cricetidae > Onychomys > Onychomys torridus. Next base: position 95,459,543 of record NC_050444.1, read on the forward strand.
CTCAGAGATATTGATTTGTCAGAAGAGTGGTAGTTACTAATAGAAAAAAATTTATTTACAAAGTAAAATTTAACTTTTTTAAATTAACAAACTATTTTAAAAATTATTTTATTTTATGTGTATAGTATTTTACACTTCATGTATACCTGTATACCACTTGCATAACTAGGGCCCAAATGCCCAAGTTAGGGCCTTAGGGCCCTTCAAACTGAAGATATAGACAGTGGTTAACTACTGTGGATGCTCGGAATTTAAACCAAGTCCTCTGGAAGAGAAGTCAGTATTATGAACCACTGAAGCATCTCTATAGTAACAGGAATCTACTTTTAAAGTAAGAAATTCCAAGTGACTTCATTCTGATAGAGACAGTCCTCAATCCAAATTTCCACTGACAACTGAAAATGCTGTGGAAATCAAACATTCTGTGGGTGGAAAGGGTAGCAGCATGTCATTATATAAGTCATTCAAACCCTTGGTTTTACCATCCACAACAATAAGAGAACAACCTGTCTTTATGGAGTGTTAGGATGAAATGAAATAAGACATGAAGTGAAGTGCCATTCAGCCATTATCGAAGGGGTCAAAGAAAATAGGATAGGATCTAGCAAACAACCACTTGCGGCCAAAGACCAAGAAAGCATTCCTGTATTTTTCTGATTCATGGACTATAAAGGCAATTTACAAAATCACTACATTCATTCTGTTCCCTCACTAGCTAGATAGGACTGCTGATTGCCTATTATCAATGATAGAGTCTCACTTCTGCTCTTTATGTCTTGTCTTTTCTTTAATCTGCCCATCTCCTTTCTCTTTCTCCATAGATAAATTTAAGATACATGAATTCATCAACATATTGATTTCTATCCCACCAATTGTGAATATATGTATGAATTAGTGTTGCACATGTGGTTGTAGATACAGAATATATGTTTACAGATATGAAAATAAACACATGTGTATGTAGCTAGATTTCATAGTTCTTAGTAATCTAAGAACATGTAATGCAGCTAACCTTTAAAGCAATGGTAATGTAGCTTTTATGATATGACATTTTAACTCCTTTTAATAATGCATGTTCTTAAATGCTAAGCTAATGCATATGCTATTGTCCCAATGTTTTGATCTAAGTTTCTATTTAGAATATCGAGGGGAATATGGAAAGATTCAGATTTTTATTATAGACTTTTCTAAGCATTATAGTGGCAGTTATTACCACTGTGCTTTTCTCAGCTTGGGAGTTTATTACATTTAAAGGGAGGGGGCTCAGTCTTTTCCTCAGACCATGCCTTATTGGACTGAAAAAAAGGATACCTTCAAAGTTCCATCTTTCCCAGCCTGTGGCAAGGACAAGACTTAGGTCAATGCCTATTACAGAGAGAGTAAAAAATAAAAAAATAAAAAAAAATAATTGTGGATTCAAAGAAAAACCCCATATGATATTTCCTTTGCTCTATATAGAAATTTTAAATGTGAATTAGGCACACAGAAATACAGTAAGTAAGAAAAAAACACAGCTGAGTGCTTCTATTTCCATGTATTAATGTTTCGCACTTAATGAAAAGCCATTTTGCCAACAACCTTTTAGATGGCAGCTATTCACCTGTTTCTGGTCATACCAAGTCTAAGTCATATTGTCCTATATATTATGAGAGTGAGTTATTTGAATACAATGTTTAAAAATCCTATTGCCTATAGTTAATATCTATCTATCCTAAATGATCTGGATATTATGAGTCATGTTATAAGATTTCATAAGTAGACATTTTACCTGTTCACAACATATAAGAAAAATTGAAAATATGCTGCAAACTTTCTTTATTTTAAGGTACTGAATTATGTACATGTTAAATGTAAGGTACTAAAAGACCTATGTAGTAAGACTTAAAAAGCTATATTGTGGTTATTAAATTTTTAAGAGTTTTTTAAAACACTTCTTTCTCAGGAAACAAATACAGTGCAAATTTGTGTGGATGTGGTTCCTTTGGAAAATGGATTGCTTCAACTGGGTTATAATTAAAATGGTGTGCCACAAATAGTATTACTGAAAATGGTTAAATTGAATGACTATTGAGTGTCAGTGACTTTTAGATATAGAAGACTGAGAACATATCTGAAATTGGGTAATAAAATAAAATAAATTAGTACAGTGTGAGGGCTTGTGTGTATGAATGTGTGTATCACAGATAAACATGTTCTTGGGTAAAATGGAATAATCATATATATATATATATACATATACATATACATATATATATCATAACACACACACACATATATATATAAAAAATCTAAACAATGAATATTATATGATTTAATGCATGATTTAAATTACTAGACCAGCATAATTCCTAATTGCATTCTAATTTCTTCATTATATCCACAGATAAATGTGCTTGCACTGCTCCTCAAAGAAGCTTCACTTTAGAGCAAATGGAAGACATTATACAGACACAAAGCAGGACAAAATACAGCTGTCATTGGATCATGTGGAGCCCATCTCCAATAAGCATACTCAGCACAGACCCTGCACATGGGGCTCAGGGAACATCATCGAAAAGGGTGCCGAAAGACTGTAAGAGCCATAGGATCAGAAACACTGCTTTGGGATTGATTGTATCTCCTAATATTGACAGGGAAGCTACACACTTTATACCTCAATAATATGGCTGCTGTGAGCAAGACTTGAACAATAGTATCAATGGACATGTTAACACAGAAAAGAAAAATCTCAAGGAGTCCCACCTTTCAGAAAATGAACTATGGACAACTAGCAACTGACAAGAGAGAAAGAATCAGTCTTCTCCAGGGATCGGCCCCCTAATTGGTTACCCAATACAAATTGATCATCCCTGATACAACTCTGGTAGCTGCTTCTTCCTAACTAGGACTACTGATGGAAGTCCAATAGAAAAGGAGTGTGTGTGAGGGAGAAATGTCCACAAAAATATATGCATTGTTCAATTATAGGACAAACTCATAGTCACAAAACTGTAAATTTGTTTCCTTTTTCCAATATTTGAACAATAAGACCATAAGACTTTAATATTAAGTGGTAAAATAGCCATATCACCATGAAAAATACATATACTCTAACTGGTAGACATCAAATAAGAATTAAATCATAAATTATATGGATAATTAGTGTTTGTGATTGTATTCTCACCACACAACCTTAATTAAATAATGATTGTTAACCTCATACAAGTATACAATATATTGTAATAATATCCAACTATCACCACACCAATTCCTCCTAGTAATTCCCTGCCCTACAAACTATGTCTTCCCTCCAACTTCATCTCTTTTTTAAGGATATGTTTTTCTTTTTATTTGGATCTGTGGTGAATGCCACCCATATGTGTGTACCTGATAAAGCCAGAAGAGGGTATTAGATCCCTTGGAGTTAAGGTAGTTGAAAGTCATCTTATGCATATGTTGGGAACTGAATTTTTGTTCCCTGGAAATATAGATAAATCATTTCTCCAGTTTCCATGCTTTCTTGTTTTTTCTATAATCCAATATGTCCATATGCCTATGAGTTGTGATGCCAGACATTTAAGCACAGGCAACCTACCAGAGGCCACATTTCTAAGGACTCAGATACTGGATGGATCAGATACCTAGGAAATAGCCAAACATGACTGCAGAAAAAATGTCAATGTAATGATGCCTAATGATATTTTGCTATACTCATAGATTGATGCCTAGCCCAATTGTCCTCACAGAGACTTTATCTAGCAGCTAAAGGAAACATGCAGAGACCCACAGCCAAACATTAGGCCAAGTTCAGGGAAACCTGCTGAATAATTGTAGGAACCAGAGGGGTCAAGAACATCACAAGAAAACCCAAAGAATCAATAAACCTGGGCTCATAGACATTCACAGAGACTAAACTGACAACCACGGAGACTGCATGGGACTGATCTAGACCCTCTACATATATGTGACAATTATATAGTTTGGTCTACTTGTGGGACTCCTAACAGTCAGAGTAGGGGCAGTCTTTGACTCTTTTGTTGGCGTTTGGAATTCTCTTCTTCATAATGGGTTGCTTTGCCCTACCTTAATATAAGGGAATGTGCTTAGTCTTACTGCAACTTGATAGGCTATGTTTTATTATATCCTTGGGAGGTCTGCCCTTTTTTGAATAGAAATGGAGGAGGAGAGTATTGGGGGAGGCTGGGCAGAGGTGGGCGGAGATACTGAGAGGAGAGGAGGGAGGGGTAACTATGGTCAGGATGTAAAATAAATAATTAAAAAAAATAGACTATTTTCTATAGCAGCAATCAACTGCTTATAGTTCCTCTGATAATGGTGGGCTTCATGACTCTCTCCCACACTGATATTGGCATGTTGATTGGCTTGATCTTCTGTTGGGGAACCACATCCTTTGGTTCTCACCATCATTGGTTTGATCTCATTCTACATTATTAGGACATCCAGCCTTCATACCATCTCATTACCCTTTCTCCAGCCACGAATTGCTGCCTGGAAATGTGCATGTTGTAAGGCATTTTGTACATAATCACATTCCTTCATATAACTCTGAATCTGTATACTGATAAACACACTACAGATTTACTTTGTCTGTTCCCTTATAGTATATAAACTCCTGCTGAGCAAAGACATGGTGAGAATCACAACATATTGTAGATTCTCAGTAAATTTTGTTTAGTGAAAAAAAGGATATAAAAAAGTAACATCATATTTTAGTATGATATGGAAACAGTGTCAATTTCCCATCTAGTGCCAGGTTAGTCCCATTAAGAACTGCTACATGGAGAAAATTAGAGCCAGAAAGAGTTGGGTCATCAGGATACTCAAACAATCTATGGATGAATTAGAGTGTCAGTGTTTGTTACCAGAAATTAATCTAGCTTGCTGGCTTAAAACGACCCATATTTTTTTTCTCTCATTCTGAAACCAAGGTGCTGGCAAGTCTGTACTGTCTCTAAAACATTAGCAGGTCTCACATTCTCCACACTTGGGGATGATCCTGGCATGCTGGCCTCTAGCAGTATCACTCTGCCGGCTCTAATCTGTCCTTATCCTCGCTGCCTTGGTGATCTCAGGCCCACACCAAATCCCAGATATTCTTTTGAGATACTTTCATCATATCTGAAAATGCCTTGTCTCAAAATTACATACCATTAAAACACTGGAAGGTGGTACTTGGGCAAATAGTTTTTGGTGAAAAAATTTTCTTCAGGAGATAAGATGAGAAATGATTCTATTTCCTCGGCAAAGAATCTGGCTCATAGTATTTCCCCAGAGTGGGAGGATTTGCTCTTCCCAGTGCTTTTCTATGGTTCACTGCTCCTGGAAGTCTTCTGATTTACTTTAGGTATTTTTGTTTGCTTTTTTGTTTTGTTTTTGTTTGCTTTTATTCTTATTTTATTTGTTCTTCTCCTCCCTCTTCTCATCTCACCCTCCCCTGCCCCAATCATCCTCTCCTCTTCTTTTCCTTTCAGAAAAGTGCAGGCATCCCAGGGATATCAACCAAACATGGCATATCAAGTTGCAATAAAAGTAGGCACCTCCTCTCATCTTAAGGTTAGAAGAAACAACCCAGTAAGAGGAAAAGTGTCCCAAATGCAGGCAAAAGAGTCAGAGACAGCCCCCACATGCACTATTAGGAGTCCCACAAGAAGAACAAGCTACAGAACTATAACATATATGCAGAGAAACTAAGTCAGACCAATAAAAGCTTTCTGATTGTCGTTCATTTTCTATGAACCCCTGTGAACTCAGGTTAGTTCATTCTGTGGACAATATTCTGGTGGCATCCTTGACTCCTCTGGCTCCTACAATCTTTCTTTCCCTTCTTCAGCAGGATTCTCCAAGCTCAGCCTGCTGTTTGGCTATGGATTTCTGCATGTTTTCATTTGTTTCTAGATGAAGCCTCTCTGATGACAATATTAGGCTCTCATCTATGAATATAGCAAAATCTCACTGACACTGAAACAAAGTACTTGTCATGAATTAATATACACACCCAGAGTTCTGATACTTTGACATCTAGAAATACAATTTCAAAAATATGTTTAATGAGTGCATGTCACTTTCCTTTTCTGGGGCAATATTTCAGTTGTAGAAAACCACAGGGAAAATCACCCACCTGGGGGATTTCCAATGGTCATGTTAGAAAATACTGAATGAAAGTTTATAAACCAAGGCTAAGAGACTCTTAGAATATTTGGTGAATAAACCTCTGAAATGTATTACTTCCTACTTGGTAAAAGGAAGTAGTAAGTCCTTTATTTGATCATCTAAATCAATGCAGGTATCTGCTTTAGAAGACTGTTTTAAGTGAAGAATGATAAAACAAGTCCAGAGCACTTCACCAAGTGCCATCTTCTAGCAGGTATTCAGCATTCTACCTTGCACTGGATATCACTACTTCAAAATGGTGCATGCAAATCTCTTTAAGGCTCAGAATGTGAACATAGTAGTCACAAAAGAAAGAAAAGTTAAAAAAAAAGGCTTGAAACTTGTAGTCAGTTTACTTCAAAACATGCCCAGATTACCCAATAAGACAATAACAAAATCAATGAATCATGTACATTCTGGAGTAATTCCTGCAACTTGTCCTGTGCTCAGTAGAAGATTAACACTCCATTTTAGTCCAGACCACAGCTAGAATTCAGCAGTGAGTGCCAGCCTCAGGATTTTGAGGGTGACCTTCACAGGCTACAGGACAGATAGGAAAGCAAGGAAGCTGTAAATACACAGGATGAAAAAAGATGAAGGCAGAGAGCATATTTAGCCTGAAGACAACAGTAAGTATAAAAGCGTCTGCTATAATTTTTTTAAAGCTGAATGATGATCATGTGGATAATCATAAAATAAAAGCTAACCGAGTAAAACAGACGATTGGGTCAGAACAAGTAAGATACAAGGAGTAAGATCAGCACTGCACGGAAGCAATGCCTTCCAGTGTCAGCACTGTTGAGCAGCGAAATGAACTACTTTGTCAGACACTGAGCTTTGTAATGACGAGAGCTGCTGATCATCAGAGAGCTTGGCACAGAACTAGCAGCCTTCTTCCACTCTTGCAATCAATCCCCTGGGTAATCCTCTGAGGCAGAGGTTATTATCTCCATTTCCTGGAAGAGGAAATATAAGCCATTTGCTCATGGCCACACAAGTAGAAACGCTAAACTTATTATTTTAACTGCATTCACAGACTTGGCTTTCTGTGACACACTGAGCTGAGCACAACCGTTAGGAATATTTTAAAAGGCTATGATGTATCCTGAGGATGTATATCTGACTTTTAAATGGGACACGTGAAAAATGCTTGCAGGAGTTCTGCTAGGAAGAGCAGCTAAAATGTATTGCATGTAAAAGGATAAATTTTAGAAGAGTGTATAATCACAACACTCATGGATATAAATGAGCATGTATCAAAGGTTTTATTTGTCTCATTAATTAGTTCTGGGGCCAGGAAAATATAACTCCCCAGCACATATGCACCCACCACAAACACAAAAATAATGAAATGAATTGATAAACCTAAACATGTGTTTCAAAGAGGAGACACAAAATCAATGCATCTTATTAGTTCTATTTTTCTATTTTCATGTCTATGGAAAATGATCCTTTTGTATGGCTATTAATTATCCCCAGTGTTTGATGTCTGCAAATAGCTCTAAGACAATGAGAAGTAATATTTCTTCAACACAGCAAAAGGAAAGTGAGGAATCTTACAAAACATCTGGATTTTCTTTGAGGATATATATTTTGACCCATTTCAATATCTCTCATCTGGCTCTATGGCATTATGCTTGTCTAGTACACTTGCAAGCCTGGAATCTTTTTCAAGTGTCACCTAACAAAGGAATAAATGAATGACTAATAAGTCCCACTGTTTCCTTCAGATATATACTACATGGTTGAAAAGTGCACATACATTTGAACTAGCAGCAGAGTGACAGAAGTCAAGCTCTGTTTCAATGAACAATGATGGCAGGCTCCAGCAAACCAGCTTTACTTATTTCAGTGAAATCTGACGTTATTGGAGAGCTATCACCTTTGGCACTATAGATTTTATACTTCATAACAATAATTACTGATAATCTTCTATGTAAATGTAAAGGCTTTCTCTGCAGATATGATCTTTCTTACTAGTCAGAATAATAATACAAGAGCAAAGCATCTATAAAAGCTGCATCATTTCTCCTCTTTACATACAGTGGCATTTAGAATTCATACAGTTGGACTCAGCATTATTTATATTAATCTTAATCACTGATGATATTAATCCCCTTTTCAGTTCCACTTTATTGGTGAACAAATTGAGGCTTACTTTTCAATTAATTTTCTAAGTTCATCCAAGTCATTAATTTTCTCTGAATACAAAGTCTGTGATGGTAATTATTATACCACAAAACTAAGCCAAACTAAGCTGTCATTGAATATAATGCCAATATATTTCCAACCAAACTCACGAGAATAGAAAATAATTTCTACATGATGGCCTTATACAGAAAAAAATCAAGCAACTTAGATCTTCAAAATCTCTATAATGTTAAAGAATTTCAATTACTTTATATATTGGTTCAAAGCAGTAATTTAATATTATCCCATAATGAGACATAAAATTTCCAGTTAAGAAACCCAAGTAAAAGACTTACAGATGAAGGTACAAAAGTGCTGTATTCTGAATCATCTATCTCATATAATACTTGCAGCAGCTGATATACCCTGATTCCTTCTTTCACTCCTCCCATGAATTCCTGCAACTAAATCCCACAGTTTGAGAGAAAGTAAGGAAACTATATAGAAGTTTGAAGTAATGAAGTTTGTTTCTAGGTTCTGGCTATTACAAATAATGCTGCTTTGAACATTGTTGAGCAAGTGTCTTGGTGGTATGATTGAACATCCTTTGGGTATAAACCCAAGAGTGGTATAGCTGCGTCTTGAGATACATTAATTCTCAATTTTCAGAGAAACAACCACACTGATTTCCAAATTGGCTGTACAAGTTTGCACTCGCACCAGCAGTGGAGGAGTGTTCCCCATAGTCTGCATCCTCTCCAACATAAGCTCTCATTAGTGTTTTTATTTTAGCCATTTGCCAGTTTAAGATGGTAGATGGTATTTCAGAACTGTTTTGGTTTGCATTTCTCTGATGACTAAGATGTTGAGCAATTTCTTCAATGACAGGAAACCTACCGAGATAGCTGACCTGAGCTCCTGGTATGTCATGGACTCTGGACTGACAGGTGGGGAGCCTGCATGGGACCGAGCTAGATCTTCTGCATGTGGGTGACAGTAATATGGCTTGTTTTGTTTAAGGGGCCTCTGGCAGTGGGACCAGGAACTATCCCTGGTGTACGAGCTGGCTTTTTGGAGCCCATTTCCTATGGTGGGATGCCTTGCTCAGCCTTGATGCAGTGGGAGGGGCTTACTCCTACCTCAACTTGATGTGCCAGGCTTAGCTGACTTCCCATGGGAGGCCTTATCCTTTCTGGGGAGTGGATGGAGGGTGGGGATGGAGAAGAGATGTAGGGGGAGCAGGAGCAGGGGAGGGAGGGGGAACTGTTGTTGGTATGCAAAATTAATTTTAAAAAAGTAAAAAAAAAGCAAGAGATGAAGATAGCAGAGGTAGTCAAAATTCATTACCCAAAATAAATGGTTATATTTTATTTGATAAACTATTATCAGTTTTTTATTGACTGAGTAGGACTGTAGAATTTTGTCATGTTAGATAATAACAAATCTTCTAAGAGGGTACAGGTATTATAAAAAAGCACCCCTAGTATTTTCAATATTTTCCTTTAATCTTGATTACATGGTATTATATATGAGAATTCTGTTTATAGAAGATTAATTTAACTCAACCCAAATCTTTGTAATTAACCATGTGAAATTTATAGAGATGGTGTTGTAAATTATCTCTGTCTAGCCATGTAATTGGAAGGGAGTAGGGGTGTGAATAATCCTAAATGCTGATTGACTGCAAAATTATTTAGGATTAGATTTAGGATGCATCATACACAGAATCAATATTCATTTTCTAGTTACAGTTTGCTATCTTGAAGTGAAAATAGGAAAACAATACTTAATAAGGAGATGATGTAGCTCTAAGTGTTGAAGTTGCAGAGAAGACATCAGACTGAGTTGCATACTCTATTTGGAATGATTAAATGATGTCAATGGCAAAAAAAGTATATGCAGAGGAAATGTATAGCATATCCAGAAATGCATATGCTATATGCATTTAGTAGGGCCAAATCGTCCTGAATTGCTCTATGTTGTTGGTATTCAAGCCAACAGAAACCTTTGTTTGTGTTGTTACACCTTTGTGGAATGTTTTAAAATCTTTTAAAGTTATTTGAGAATTTCATATATGCATATAATGTATTTGATCAAACTTCCTTCCATTACCTCTTCTCAAATTTCTCCCTTACTCATTCCTCATTTTTCTCCCAACCTCATGTGTATTGTTGTTGTTGCCTTAAACTCGGGAGCTACTTTCTGTTACCTCTATGAGCATGTAGGTCAATCCACTATAGCATACACAGCATTTTTAAGGACCATCAAGTCCCTGAAGAAAACTGATTTCTTTCCTCAAATAGGGATTGAATTTCATGAGCCCTTCTGTAGTTCATGCTGGAATTTTTCTTTGCTTTAGCTGCTGCATGTCTTCTACAAGCTGTCCCAGTCACTGTGAGTTTATGTTTACAATATTGCTGTCATGTCCAGCAAATAATTTCACACTAAAAATGTCTACTATCTATGGTTCCTTCAAGCTTTTCAACCCATTCTATGATGATATATAAGCCTTGGGAGAAGGGAATGTGATATTGATGACCCATTTGGAACTGAACACTCCATAGTCTTTTATTCACTGCAAGCTGACCAGGTGTGTAGTTCCATATTAATTGCCATCTATTTCAAAAAGAATCTTTTCTGCTGAGGGTTGAGGAATGTACTAATTTAAGGGTATAATGATGAAACTTAGGCTTATTCAATCTATGTTCATTTAGCACAGTCGTTCTAAACCATCTTAATGATGCTACCCTTTAATACAGTTCTTCATATTGTGGTAACCCCAACCATAACACTATTTTTAATGCTACTTCATAACTGTAATTTTGCTATTGTTTTGAATCATAATGTAAATATCTGTATTTTCCGATGGTCTTAGGCAACCCCTGTGAAAGGGCCATTCAAATCCTAAAGGGGTCAAAACCCACAGGTTGAGAAACTCTGATTTAGAAGATTAGTATTTCTAGACCCTTTCCTTGTGGGTTTTGAGTCCATTTACCATTGGTAGGAATGTTCTCTGTCTTGTGGATTGGTCTTTAAAGCCAATCAGAAAGTGATTTGTTACTCCCATAGCACTAGTTCCACTATGGTATTAATGGACATATCTTTCCAAACCAGCCATTATTGTAGCTTACTGGGTTTATAGTTGGAAAAGGCAGTTGGTTTTTCTCTCCCAGGAGTACACACAGTAACTTTCAGCATTATGGAAGTTAGCCAGTAGAGATGAAGAGTCCAGGATAATACTAGCTTGATTTCTTCACATTACATGACTCAAATATGTGATGTCTTCAACAATAAAGTCTTAACATCAAATTACTTAGAGTAATTAAGAACAGCAGCAATAGCCTGTGATGTATGGGAATTCTATAGGACTCCAAGACTACTGGCAATGGTCGAGAGAAAGCCTGATCTGACCTAGTCTGGTGATCAGATGGCCAAACACCCTAAAGGTCATGATGGAACTCTCATCCAATAACTGATGGAAGTGGATGCAAAGATCCTTGGCCAGGCCACAGGTGAAGCTCCAGAAGTCCAATTGTCAAGAAAGAGGAGGGACTGTAAGAGTGTGAATTGTTGAGCCCAAGATTGGAAAAGCACAGGGACAAATAGCCAAACTAATGGAAACACATGAATTATGAACCAAAAGCTGTGGAGTCCACAACTGGATCAGGCCCTCTGTATAAGTGAGACAATTGAATAGCTTGAACTGTTTGGGAGGCACCCAGGCATTGAGACCCAGACCTATCCTTAGTTTATGAGCTGGCTGTTTGGAACCTTGGGCTTACACAGGGACACTTTGCTCATCCTGGAAGGAGGGGACTGGACCTGCCTGTACTGAATCCACCAGGTTGAATTGAATCCCCAGGGGAGTCTTGGCCCTGGAGGAGATGGGAATGGAGAGGAGTGAAGGGGCTGGGGGGAAGGTGGGGAGGGGGAGAGAGGGAGAGGACATGGGAACCTATGGCTGATGTGTAAAATTAAAACACAAACATAATAAATAAAAAAAAGGAGAAAAAAATACAAACTTGAAAAAAAAAAAGAACTCAAAAGTGATAACCTGAGGTTTACACAGTATTTGAAAGTATACTTCATGTCCCACATCTTTCACTGAGAAATAAACCTACTATTAACTACTGAGTACTTACTGTTAGTACTTAGTACCAATGCTGAGCCTATCTAGATGCCTACTGCTTGCAGAGAGAACTCCAACAGTAATTTCCTTTTCTTTCTGGTAAGTAACACAGAGGCAGAATGGTAGCATCCTCTTTTCATATCCTAGAACTTCTTGTTCTCTGAATTTGAAGTCTATACTATAGCTTCTGTAACACCAAGAGGCAAATGAAGCTCAATAAGATACTGAGTTTACACTTCTAGTAGTCAGTGCATGCAAAAGCAGAGACTTTGTTACTCTAACTGTGGATGAAATAGTGAAGGAAGTATGGTATTATGGAGGATTGTATTACTTTTTATTTTCCATTGTGGCAACAAGAAATCCATCCACAGAACTGATATAATGTTCTAGCATAAAATATAAGGAAAAGTGAAACTTAGTAGCACATGACAATAACTATTTCTACTGTTGCCTCCACTACTTAACTTGACAGGATTCTCTCCATTTTTAAGTGTTTAGAATGTATTTATTGTATTTGTTTCTGGAAAATTCTTTGTCTCATGAAAAAGATGTGATGAGTTTGAGACAAGTGTATTTAGCCATTCAGCACACTTAAAAGCTAAAACTATAGAGTTAGTTCCTTGTAGATGGCTTTGCAAGGGCTTAAGGGAATCTTGGAATTCAGAAAGAGAGGCACAGATGACTGGAAAGCACCAAGGAATAAGTAAAAATCTGAAAGATGCTGATGAAACAGCATCAGGGCTTCTCTGCAAAGGATTCAACATGCTGGAAGCAAATCAGCATTCATAATACTCTATTCTTTTTCTTGCAGATATACATTGCTGCACTAATTCCAAGTCATAAAATATCAGTATCTCTACCTGTCATAGCCTTTTTTTTTCCCTAAAATGACTCTCACTGAGTTTTGTAAACCATGACACAGTGTGGTGCTTAGTACAATTGTCTCCTATTAGTGCTTAAACTTGGAAGACCAGGCTCTGGCAATTATCTGGAAATAAGAGTGTGGTAATTGTGTAATTATAAGATAGTAAGCTCGAGCATATGACAGTCTGTAGCCATTGTGAAGACATTAAAGACTATAATAATAAATCCAAGTATAATCATTTATTTTCATATAGATGTAGAAATTATCAGTTATCAAGTGATGAATGTTGGAAAGTGCAGGTTTATTGAAATCTGGTTGAAAAAAAAAGAAGATGAAGAAAAAGACAAGAAGCTTTTGAAGAATAAAAGTAGAAATAATTTTCCATGTGTATCAAGGAAGCCTCAGTTCTGATAGCAGACATTCAAATAGTTGATTGTGTGGTAATGAGAACTTCAGTTCTTTGGACCAACTTTTAAAAAACGTCTATTCACATTGTATATGCAGTTGGCAATACTGTAATGTTACAGAGGAATAATAGCCAGGTATTCATAGAGAAAAAGCCTGAAGATTAACTAGCCATACCCACAAAAGAAATCTAAAAAATTGTATTCAAACACTTCCACTTTGCTGGATAGTTGTATGCAAATTTTACACATGGTAATGTCATCTGAGAGGAGAGAATTTAAATTAAAAAAAATGCCTCCATAAGATTTAACTACAAGCAAGCCTGTAGGGCATTTTCTTAATTAGTGATTGATGAGGGGGGGACCTAGGCTGTTGTGAGTGGTGCCATCCCTGGGCTGATGATCCTGGATTTCATAAGACAGCAAGATGAGCAAACCAGAGGGAACAAGCCAGTCAGCACCACTCCATTCTGTCCTCTGCCTCCAGGCTCCTGCCTTGCTTGAGTCCTTGTCTGTGAGATGGGAGTATAAACAAATGAAACCATTTCCTCCCTAAGTTGCTTTATATATGGTGTTTCATCACAGCAGTGATAAACCTAACTAGGACATCCACTGACTAGACATTACCTGCAATTGGCTAACCACAGATATTTTTAAAATAGAATCTGGTGATAGAAATATTTTTTCTTGTCTGAGGTAGCCTGAAAAGAATATGCTATAGACACTGTGGCAGATGTCAGCTGGCAGGGCTGCCTCATGCATCTCTCTTGCTAACAAATGCACTCTTAAGTTAAATGTCTATTTAGCTACCTCAAGTTTCTGGAGTCCAGGCAGTAGAACTAGAAGAAAAAACACAGAATTTAACTGTGTCCCCACTGGTCTAGGCAAAGCATCATAAATTGGACATTTAGAACAATGAAAAGCAAAGATAAATCCCTGAGGACATTGTTGCTAAGAAGAGAAATTTTCCCAAAAAATGATCCTTGAGAAAGTTTGTAGTGAATTGAAGCTACATAGGTGTGACTTCCTATTCTGTACATTTGTACTATCATGGAAGTGGCCACCTTAAGGTCAAATTTAATTTTAAAATCTTAGTTTAAAAATCACCTCTTGAAAATAGTATGTGTCCTATGGGGTAACAAAACATTTAAAATTCTTGGTGACCATATTTGTCTCTTAATATTTTGCCCACAATCATGTGTATAAAGATTTGAATTACAGAAATCAGTATTTGAATTTATGTGTCTCCTTTAGATCTAGGAAATATCAGTGAAGGGATTTCTTAGAAGTAGTGTTCATTTATTAAGTCTCCACAGCACTTCTCCTTTCTCAATTACTGTATGTGATCATCATCTCTACTCTTCACACACAGTTTTTATACAACTACTGTCAAAAAACTATTTAACCAACTCATGGTCTTTGAAAATTAAGAGATAAATGTTCAGACAGGTTAAGAAAAGAACATTGTTTCAGTAACTAGCACTGGAGAAAAATAATGTCCGTCAACTTGGGAAGAATATTCTTGAAATATTAAACTCTGCAGTACTGTCAATACTGTGTTTTAATTTCACATGGTATAAAATGCTCTTTGGCTAGCTGGAGGATCAATTTTCTGTGTAAAACAGTGCTCCATCCTTACTTCCAAGGGCATAGTAGATATCTGGTGAGTGTTGGTGAACCTGAACCTCTATCTGTATTATTAAAAAACTCATCTTTCTCCTAACAAGTTACTGTTGGGGAGCAGTTGAGTTTTAATGTGGGGTGGAAAGCCTACAGAGATCATCTGTATAATATGACTACTACAGATTTGTGTGTATCAAAGATACAGCTGGATTGACATTTGGTATAGAAACAACAGTTGACTATGGTGGTCCTTTGAATAAATTTGGCCCCATAGGCTTATATATTTGAAAGCTTGGTCATCAATAAGTGAAACTGTTTGAAATGATTAGAAGGTTAGGAGGTGTGGACTTGTTGGAGCAAGTGTGTCACTGGGACTGGACTTTAAGATTTTAAAAACCCATGCCAGGACCAGTTTCTGTCTCTTTGCTTGTTGCCTGAGGATCAGGGTGTAAGCTGTCAGCTACTTCTCCAGTGCCACTTCTACCTGCATGTGGCCATACTCCCTGCCATCAAGATGATGGACTCACCATTGGAAACTATAAGGAAGTCCCCTGTTAAATGTTTTGTAAGAGTTGCCAGGACATAGTATCTTTTCATAGCAATAGAACACTAATAAAGGCAGCTACAAAAGTTAACGTCTCATTTGAAGAAAGCTTTTCAGTAGCCATTGACCTTCCTTTGTAATTTATAATCTAATTATGAAATAGGAAGGCTCTAACAAACTGTCACAAGAAAATTTGCAAATTCATCTGTTATGATGAAACTATTAACATGATAGAAAATATAGTTTAGAAACCACTGTTTTAATATACATTTCTGTAATGTGAATCTCTAAAGGTCTTATTAATAAAAAACAAACTGGAAGCCAGGTATTGGGGTGAACCCTGAAAGATCAGAGAAACAGAATAAGCCACAGCTAACCTCACCTTGCCAACTTCTCAGTGGATCCTGTTTCCTCAGACTTGAAGCCTCTTCATCCAAATGGATCTCAGCTGAACTGCTGCTAAATGCCTAAAAGCTTAAAAGGCTAAAGTTTCTGGTCCTCATGCCTTATATACCTTTTTGCTTCCTGCCATCACTTCCTGGGATTAAAGGCATGTGTCTGTCCCAAGCAAGACATGAGATCTCAAGTGCTAGGGTTAAAGGTGTGTTTACCACTGCCTAACTTATAGGTTTAATATAGTGGCTGTTCTGATCTATGATCCCCAGATAAGTTATTGGGGTGCACAATATTTTAACCACACATTTCTCTAGTAAGAATTAGTTTATATACATTTAGAAACTATAACAGCAACTATGGCTACTAAGGATTGCTTTTAACAATAAAGTACATAATGTGGATAAATGCAACAGGATCTAGACTAATATGCAACATGTTTACCACCACCCACTCTAATTACCATTTTGGTAGGAGTGTAGCCACATGCCCTGAATTTACAAGAGATTAATTTTATTTCTCTAAAATCTCTGGAATTTACTCCTGGAATCCATAAATCATATATTGTAGACCTTTTCAAATCAGTTCCTACCAGGCTATGTATCCCTTCTGCTCTCTAAAGACATTTTCACATACTGTAAATATCATTAGTTTTTTTAAATCACTTTCTAAATGTGTTATCTTTTATGTTGTAATCATTATTGTTCGTAATTTTTCTACTTATGATTTTATAGTGAAGTTGAAAGGGTTTTGAATATTTTGCTCTTTAGTATTTTATCTGTCAAATTTTGTTATTTAGCTGGGCGGTGGTGGCACATGCCTTTAATCCCAGCACTTGGGAGGCAGAGCCAGGCAGATCTCTTTGTGTTCCAGGCCAGCCTGTTCTACCAAGTGAGCTCCCGGAAAGGCGCAATGCTACACAGAGGAACCCTGTCTCAAAAAAAAAAAAAACAAAAAAACAAATAAACAAACAAAAAATGTTATTTGGATAACTGAAGTGGGTTATTTTTCTGCAGTGTATGTGTGGTATTACAACAGAAAGAAAATATACTTGTAGGAATATTAAACATTATTGGAGAAATGATCATGTCATCAGATAATATTGGTCTCACAAAACCCATGTTCCATTGTGGAAGACTCTAATACGTGTCTGTATAGTCAAACTGCTTATAACAAAGAAAGACACATGATCAGAGTACTTGGGAATCCTCATGGTGAAGAGAAAGGTTGTGAATGGTTAGTTTTGGAAATAGGTTTAGTGCTCATTTGAAACACAGGTGAATTTTCTGTAGCAGAACTGTTTTGAAGGGAACTGGTTCTAGCTTCTAAGGCTAGGAGCCTCCATGATAGGTATCATGAAATGCCTTGTTATGCTATTATCCAATCCCTGTGTCATCTACCTTTGATAAACTTCCATCCAACTTTTAAATTAAAATAAAACCACACCATATTAGCTTAGTAAATATAAGCAATAGGATACATTTTGACATGATAAGGAAAATTAATATATTACAAATATTCATTAACAATGGTATTGATAAAAGTATTACATTCTCTTCTCTCAGCAATTCAGATACAGCTTACCAACTACTGCATAAGGTGTAGACATCACATTAACTTCATTCCCTTTCTCACTGATACTGTACCAATCTGGTTTCATTTTCTCATTTTTTTCTTTTTAGCTATTGTAACAATATTCCCTGCTTTCCTCTTCTGCATATTTTTTGTTTGTTTTGTATTTTAAACTGAGTAAAAAATTCAGATTTTTTTCTTAGGGTATCCTGAGTTCTGTGCATGTGGAGGTTGTTGAATTGAGACTGGAATATGGACACGTCTAAATCATAGACAGAAATGTTACACCCCTGTTTCTGTGCAATGGTGCTTTATCTTAAATGCTTGTTTGATGTGACATTTGATGAGAAGCTTTGGTGGCTCATCTATGACTATAAAAGTGATAGTGTTAGTCTGTTATCAAAGTCAAGTCAGGGGTGTTTTTAAATTCCAAATTTTGCCCTTTCTAATTTCCCCTGTAATATCATCTGCCACTTCTCTACAGGAGTCTTTATTTCCAACAAAACCAATTAGTTTTGCTATAGGAGGAAGACATTCTCAAATTCATATACTGAAGTTTGTCTTAGTTGGGATTTCTATTGCTGTGATGAACATTATGACCAAAAGCAGCTTGATGAGGAAAAGATTTATGTTGCCTTACAGGTCTATGTAAGAGTTCATCACTGAGGGAAGTCAAGGCAGAAACTCACGGAAAGAACCTGGGAGCAGGGGTTGAAGCAGAAGCCAGGGAGGAATGCTGTTTGTTCCTTATGGCTTGCTCAGATTGTTTTTTTTTTTTTTTATACACCCTAGCACCATCTGTGCATGGGTGGCACCAATAATGGTTTGGGCCTTCATATATCAAATATTAATACAAAATGTCCCACAGATATGCCTGGAGATAAGCGTGGTGGGAGCATTTTCTTCACTGAAGGCCCCTTTTCCCAAGTGATTCTAACTTGTGTCAAGTTGACAAAAACTTACTAGGAAAAAGTTATAACTATCAGGTCTATGAAATGTGACCTAAGTATAACTAGACTGCTGAAGATATTGTTACTTCACAATAGTCAAAAATAAGGGAGACACAGTTTAATGTGATTGATATTCTTATTTAAAAAAAGAGAAATGTGGACAAAAGTGGGCACACAGGGAATATACCAATGCAATGAATGCTGTGATAAGAGCCAGGCATGGAATACAAGAACCCTAGGATAGGCCAGCCACAAGCCACAAACAGGTGGAAATATCTCATTTTCCCCTTGCCTTTATTAGGAGGAACTAACTCTGCTGACATCTTTCTTTCAGACTCTAGAATTGTGAAGCAACAAATCCTTTTGGTTTTTGTCATTAAGTTTGAGCTATTCCCTTAGATCAGACCCAACAACCTAGTAGTATCTATAGCCCCTTGTCCATTTCAGAGAGCTTGTTTTTCTTGCTATGTTTTCATTGGAGACACTTTCCCATTTTAAAACTAATGCAACTTTCATGACTTCCATTGTTTTTAATAGCTTTCACTAACAATAAAACTTTTATTTTTTTAAGAACCTGGTAGCACTTAATAAGTCCATGAAAAACCATCTTGACTTAATAGAAATTGAAGTTATATTAAACATATATATGTATGTATATGATCACTCTCATCAATGTCTGATATCTGCAGCAGCATCCATTGTGTGCTTTAATTTAGGAAATACAAAAAGATAAGAGGCATATAAAGATAAGACTACACTTGATATCCCTAAGGCTGGAAAAGTACTCTGCGATTGTATGCATTTAAGCTCCTGATATCCATTGACACAGACAATGATTTGACCTTTCTCCTGTATACTATTTTGGTAATATTCATCTTAGTTCTTTATGGATTACTTTTTGTTTCACCAGTACAGGAGAATTAGATTTGACAGACTTTGTGAAGTCTGTGCATACTAATCATTGCATAGATTTTCAAGTGCTCTTGGGAACCCTTTCTGTAATCATTCAATTTACAGAACATCCTTCTTAATGCTGTCAATGACTTCTTAATCTAAATATCTAATATCCTGTTTCCATTGCTATTTCTACTTGACATCAAATGTGTTGAGACTGTTGGCCACTTTGTTTCATGCTTCTCTCTCTGTTGGGCTCTTTCCCTTCCCTCTGGCTCTAACATGCTTACCCTTTACTCTCTATTGTTTGTTCCCACCCTCACTGACTTTCATCTCACCAATTCTCAAGGAACCAGCTACCAAAGAAATGTTGGGAGCACCTCTAGTTTCAGCTTCATGCTGTCCCTATACTTTTGGCAGTTTCCTGCTTGTGACAAAACTGATAAATTTTAGTCACTGTCTTATCTGTAGCTAAGAAAATTATTTTCTATATACAATGTAATTCATCTCCATTGCCACTCAAATAGTGTGCTTTGAATCACTTAAGGGGGTTAGGTTTTGGAGCAGTTAAAAAACAACTCTTTCTTATCTTGGTGTGGCTTTTTGTTTGTTTGTTTGTGTTGTTTGTTCTTTTTTAAAACCTTTCATCAGTGTATATTTACTGTACTCACAAGGATTTTTTTTTCTTTGTGAGACTACAAAAGGTGCTCTGAGTTTATGTTCTCCTACCCATCTTTCTCCTTCCCAGTCTACTCTCCTTCCATTAGCCTTGTCGTTTATGTAGATTTGCCTGCTTCTGCTTTCATATCGTTTCCAGATAACGTATTTTATATATCTAGATAAAACTCAAGATTTCAAAATGAGAGGAAATACATTTCTTTCTAAGGCTGACCTAATTCACTTATTGGCATTATGTCCAGTTATATCCATTGTCTTTGAAATGCCATAACTTCATTCTTCTTTATGGTGGAAAGACAGCCCATTGCTCATCTACACCACATTTTCTCTCTCCATTCTTTTGCTGTTGGACACTATGGTGGTTTCAATGAGGAGCACCCCATAGGCTCAAGATTCGAATACTAGGTTTGCATGGTGCTGTTGGGGAGTTTAGGAGGTGTGGCCTTGCTGGAAGAAGTATGACACTGTAGGCAGGATTTAAGATGCTTCTAGTTCACGCTTTCCGTTTTGTGCTTAAAATTCAAGAAGTAAGATATCTGCTTGATATTCTAACCTATTTACCTGCCACTTGCCTGTCATGACTGACCTAACCCTCCAGAACCATAAGTCCAAGCACATTCTTTCTTCCAAAGCTTCCTTGGCCATCCTGTTTCATCACAGCAGTAGAAAGGTAACTGATATAGGAGTCTAAGTTAACTGCAAAATAGGCTGTTTCTACAACGTATCTATATGGTGGGCTGTTGTGGCAGCTCAATGGGAGAATGGATCAGTAACATACATGTGTAAGACCATTGGTTCAGTTTTAAGTATGGAACATTGAGAAGGTTTGTTGTGAATAATGTTGCAGTAAGCATAAATGCACAAGTATCTCTGTAATATGCTAACTTAGAATCATCTAAATACACAGGGGATAGTATATATAGCTTTAAGTTGATTTCACCAATGGCTAGTAAGATTCCACTTTCCTCACATTATCAGCACTTTGTGTTTTATCCTATGTAGACATGTACACCATTTTTATTATGTTTTATATAAATAGGCATGCTTGATTGTTCATTTGATTGATTTTAAAATACTTTTACCAATTCTATGAAATTTTGTACATTTTTACAATGAATTTTGATCATATCTATTTATTATTATCTTCCTCCAACTCCTTCTAGGCCATCGCACTGTCACCCTCCCCAATTCATGTCTTCTTTTAAGCTATTATAACTCCTTGAGACCAATTAGTATCTTCTATACGTGCATGGAAGTGTGGCCATCAACACTTGAATGCTTGGACTATGTATTAGTTGCAATGTCCTCAATGGTGAGTGATTCTCCTTCCTTCAGCAACAGTCAATTGCCAATAGTCCTAATCTAGAAGTTAGATCAACTACTTCTAATGATACTGATGTTATACAGACTGATGTGTGCATCAGCAAATCCAGATCTAAAAATTAGCATTTCACTGCTCTCTCCACACTATGTTAGCTTTTGCATTCTTTATTCCCTTTTCTTTCATAATTTAACTTCAGCCAAAGCTAGAGGTAAGTTGAAATAGAGGACTCATCCTCAGCTGAACAAACACATATACTTATACTTGGCACTTTCATATGGTATGTCTATGCATTAGCTGCTACCCAGTGCAAAAAGAATATTCTCTGACCAAAGTTGAGAGCAGCAAAATATATGGGTATAAAATAAGTACTTAGAAGACAGATTGACATCATGTCAGTTTAGCAAAATTAACAGTAAATTTCTTCCCTAAGGCCTAGGTTTCCTGTCTCATGGGCTTTTGACCAGGTTAAAATCCTTCCAATTCAGCAGAAATCATATCCAATTAGAAAGTCGTTGATCATCCTTATAGTGACATGCCGCTATTGTACCAGTGGGTATATTTTGCCAGGAAGTTCTGTATTATAGCATGCAAGTTTCAAGTGATGGATGATACCGTTGATATGATTTCAATCCTCAGCAACTTCAATAGCAACAATTGGCACTATGTTAGCTAGCCCAAAGGGTTGCCTAGTCAGTGCAAGGTTTATTTTTCTATGTTCTGCATCCAAAATGAATGTTGTCTTCAACAATAGGGCCTTACCACCTAGTTATGATGGGAAACTAAGAGCAATGACAACAACCTATGTTTTTAGGTGGAACCTTTGGACCTCTCTGACCAATAACTCATATGATGGTATCCCATGCCTAACACTAAGATTTTAATTTAGTAAGCCATATCTTCTTGGATCAGCATTGTGCATCCATGTACAACAATTCTATCCAATGTTTTAACATACATTTAATTTTAGATTGTCTTTTAGCTAGTGGATTTCTTTAATTTCCATTTATTTCTATGACATTTAAAATTTCCTTCTTAATCTCTTTGATCTCTTTCCTTTCATCAATTAATATATTGTTCAATCTCCTGGATCTGTGCATGTTACACAGTTCCTATTACTGTTGATTTCCAATTTTACTCTTTTGTGGTCTATATTTTATATAAAATACAAAACCCTCTTCCTTTCAGTTTACCCAGGGGTTTGTTCAGAGTTACTTTTTGTCTTATGTGATCTGTTTCAAAGACAATTCAAAGCAATGCTGAGATGAATAAACATTCTGAAGTGCTTGGGTGTAATATTCTGCAGATGTCCATTAGTCTTATTTTATCTATGATGTTACTTAATTCAAATATTTCTCAAGCTTATGTTGACAATTGGTGAAAACAGGGTACTGAATTCATCCATGGTTATCCTGTTGTGGTTAGTCTATATCTTTACCTATAGCAGTGTTTGTTTTATGAAATTGTGTGCATCAGTGCTCAGTGCCTATATGCTTAAACTTATATATTTCAAGGTTAGCTTGATGAATATTTTCTCAGATCGAAGAACAGTGACTCCCAGTGGCTTCTTGTTCCAATTTTCTCTCTGTGTGGGTAGCATTTGTTGTTGGTTGAAAGGTATATTTCTTAGTAGGGAACAATAAATTGATTCTATTTTTGTTGTTGTTTGTTTCGTTTATTTGTTTTTGTTTTTTTAGATCCAGCCCCAATAAGCTCTGATTGGGGAATCAGGACCACTAATATTCAGATATATTATCTAAAGTTATACAATAATTCTTATATAATAGTGTTTGACGTCTTCTTAGTCCCCATTTTTTTTAACTACTGTTCTTTCTTGAAGCATCTTGGAAGGCATTATGATTCTCTGCACTCCAAACAATCCCTTACAGGCTCTTTCATAGCATTTCCTTAGTGGTCATGAGATGTTCTAGCCTGTTTTTATTGTGAATTTTTTTCCACTTTTGCCAGTGATAGTTTTTCTGAATTTAGGAATTTGTGCTGGTCGACAGATGAGATTTAGAGATTGAAATACATCATTGAAAGCCATCCTACTATATTTTTAAAGATACAGTTAAGAAATACGTGTTTGCCCTGATCTGAATTGGTGTTATTTTTTACTTTCAATACATCTTCCTTGTCTTGCAGTCTGTGCCCTTGTTATCCTGTGGACTGTGGCTCAGATCCTGTTTCTACCTCATTGACTACTGCATCACTTTACAGCAAAATTTCTTTTCCACAGTCTACAGTTATTCTTCACACATGATTTCAATGTATGGTCCTATGGAACATGCTATGAAGTTTCCAAGACTGTGGTTCACAGAGGTCTAGGACCATCAGAGGTCTTTTTAAATGGCATCTCTCTTCTGCTCAGGGGATTATGAAAAGATGGGGTTTGCCAAATGTTCCTCCTTACTTGGCTACAGTCCCACATAATTCCTTTCTCTCTCTCTCTCTCTCTCTCTCTCTCTCTCTCTCTCTCTCTCTCTCTCTCTCTCCTATCTTTGCTGTTCTTTACAGATGTCTATTACCCAAGATACCCTGCAGACATTCTAAGTCTCTTTCTTACTTGTACCTCTGATTGCCTGCTGTACTTCTCTTGAGTGTGAGGAGAGAGCTCCTCAAACCTTGCTGATCCATGAATGAACTTTGCACTTTCTCTTGCTCTGATCCATAGGCGATCCCATTTAACTTTGCTATTTAAACTTCTGTAGTTAGAGTTTTCCTGCCTGGCCCAGTCAGGACAAATCTCTCTTACCCGCCAGTCCCACAGTTGCTCAGACCCAATCAAGAAAGCACACAGAAACTTACATTGTTTAGAAACTGTATGGCCGTGGCAGGCTGCTTGTTATTAACCCATTTCTGTTAGTCTATACTTTGCCATATGGCTTGTGGCTTACCAGTGTCTTTACATGTTGTTTTCCATGGCAGCGGCTGGCGGTGTCTCCCTTCAGTCTTCTACTTCCCAGAATTCTCTTCTCTCTTGTCCTGCCTATACTTCCTGCCTGGCCACTGGCCAATCAGAACTTTATTTACACAGAGCGATATCCACAGCAAACTTCCTCTTTTGGCTTATCCCTAACTTCTTCTAATAGCTGTTATCCAACTTACACTGACCTGTTCATCAAAGATTCTAAAATAGTGTGCTTGTGTGTCATCTAGTATCTTCCAATCCAACCACATTAAATTATTTAAAAGTCCATCATCATTGAACAAAGTAAATAGTAAACATTTTATAACACACACACACACACACACACACACACACACACACACACACACACATTTCTTCTTTAGCTTTGTGGTGGATGTAACCCAAGAGTTTTATAAACACTTCGCTTTGGTGGCATGATTTTCTGATGCTAACTTGCAAATAATATTGCAGAAATTAATTTTTTTTTTTTGTTTTTTGAGACAGGGTTTCTCTGTGTAGCTTTGTGCCTTTCTTGGAACTCTCTTTGTAGACCAGGCTAGCCTCAAACTCACAGAGATCCCCCTGCCACTGCCTCCCAAGTGCTGGGATTAATGGTGTGTGCCCCCACTGCCTGGCCTGCAGAAATTAATTTTTAAAAGTACATTAATACATTTTTCTTGGATTCTGGTGAAGCTATTTATATGATTAAAAATTTTTCAGTGGTTCTTTGTTACTTTTGTATGCATCTGAATCTTCAACTAGCATTTATAGCCTTATATCCAATTTTAACTTTTCAACTCTTTCTCCTCTACTAGGTCATATTGCTTCTGTTCCTACTGCACTAACTCACTAGTCATTCATAAATAGATCTGATTTTAGTGTCTGATTTCAGTGTGTATGGTCATTTCCTAAGATTCCTTCCTATATGTAGTAGCTTCCATATTCTGTTTCTATCATTAAATTCCAAGATCATCCTTAGCACAAAGACCAATTCTACAACAATATTTTCATCTTTGTCTGTGTGATATTGTCCTCTCTTCGAAGGGTAATAATACCAATTCTCTAGTTCGTTATCATGGGTATAGTGCTTTTCTTGAGTTTCTTGAAGTCAGAAATGCACACTCACTTAATGTTACCAACTGCAAGGTGTGACACAAAAGCAGCACCTATTCACAGAAGGCAGCTGCAGCTGCCAACGAAGGTTGGTGTTCTGTGCCACAGTTGCAAAACTCAAAATAGGACTGAATCCTTAGTGATTAAAAATAAATATTCAGCCGCTAAATATTTCCTGAGTGGCAGAAAGAGTGCAAATAATAATGCTACTGACTAAGAATGGAGAGAAAAATGAGAAGGATGAAAGGAAAAGAAATCCTAAGCCACAAAGAGCTGATATATGCTCCTTGTTTCAGAGCCAAAGCAGACTTTGGAGCAGGCAGGGGAACTAGACCTGGGAAATGAGACTCCCAGACTTGCCTTTATAAAGCACTGTCCAAAGTAGGTCAGTACTTCCTGAAAATAAGAGACGAGGAGCACACACATTCAGAAAAGAATAGGAAGAACAAACCCCTTAAAGCTTTGCTAGCCGCCATCTAATGCAGGGAGAAGGACAGGAGAGGGAAAGTAATGTCAAGAGGCACAAACAAGGGCAAGCAGAACCCATTTGTTGTGACTAGGCTGCAGTGGAGGTTACACAACGCTAGCTGTGCTTTCTATGAGGAAAACAGAGCAGGGATAGAAAAAATCTCTCAGTGAAGCCGTGGATGTATTTTAATTTTGATCATCTGCTGCTAGCGTCTGATGGCATTTAGAACCATTGCTTTGAGGGAAAAAAAAAAGGGTAGGTTTATCTTGAATCTTAGTGTCCCCCATGGAGCATAGATGAAACAGGATGAACTTGTTTTTGCTTCCTGTGACTTCTGTGTATGATACAAATAAGATCAGCACTTACAACTAGGTTCACTAAAGGAACACAAAGTAGACATTAGGCATTTAGCACACAACCTGCACTGTTAAGTGTTTGATAGGCATTAGCTATTATTTTTGGTCTTTAAATGTGCTATTCTTGAGACACTGTAGGTAGGGTTTTGTGCCCACAGATACATGGGTTATCACAGTATATCAGTTACTTACTGTTCTTCCATAAGTAATATAAAAAAGGATGTAATTTGTCAGTTATCCACTTTCAACCTCAATACTCTTCATAACCAAATTTGATCACTATACAATAGAAATCTTTTTGTGTGGAAGAGTCAATAAAGAATGGTGAGGAATAGGAGACTCTCAGTAGGAAGGGGCAAGCGGCAAACTGCTTCTTAATTTTGCTAAAACCAGTTTCAGGCTGTAAGCACCCCCATCATTCACCCAGTAATTATAGCTCCTTCAGACTATTTCCATAGTTTGAATAACACCAAAATGTAGGGGAGCAATTGAAATTTCAAATGTGCTGAGACAGCATTATGCTATATTTAAAAAATAATCAATGGAGAAGAATGATTTTGCTCTATGCTCGCTTCTTATCATGTATACTGTTCTATTCACCAGTTTTATGATTACATTGATTATGGGAGGCAGGCTAATACAGATTTAGAAAAAAGAGTCAAATGTTATACTGAGAAAGTTCATAACAGCAATCAGCAGTTAGAACTGGTAGTGCTTATTCATAAGACATTAGATGAGTAGTCCTTTTTATATTATGAAATAAAAACAAAGTGTACATAAGATTCATATCACAAGATAGTTAAGTCACACAATTTTGAGAAAATAAAATTCATTTTAAATTAATATGGTAACATTCTGAGTGTTTTAAAACAGTGAAGGCACTGTTATAAGTACCTTTTAAGTGTTTACAATTATTTCCATTTTGCCAATTAAGAAAACAAAACCACTGAGTTCAAATTCCTCCTAAGGGATCATACACGTTTGTAAGTGGTAAACTGAGTTAAGTCAGACTCTTTCACATACATCTCTTTAAATATACTTATGTCTTAGGTAGAATACCACTTTCCTACTTAGCAATGAAAAAAATCTCCAATTTGGTAAAAATAGGACATACATCCACAAACTAAAAACTAACATATGTTATTGATCTTAATGCATTTTAAATTGCCCCTTCCTATACTACAGGTAAGCAAATAGCTGTATACTTTTAACAAGTTTGATATCGCCACAAAAATACCAGTTCTATCAGAAATTATAACGATCATCTAACTCATATCTGTTCTTTGTAAGGCATTTGAAACTCAAGAGGTGAAAACAAATCCTTTAATGGAGTCCAGAACAGAATTGTTGTTATGCTAAATAAAAGGAAAATGATCACAAATGGCAAAAAAGAAAAAAAAAAAAAAAGAAAGAAACAAAAGCCAGAGGAAATAAAAATGTATGCAGCTTTCTAAGGTAAGATAAAAAGCTATTGCAACTCAGGTGGGCTCAGGTGCTGGTCAGATCTGTGCTGTATTCATTCCTGTCTTTCTATTCATGTGCTGTGCTGAGGAGCTTGCTGCATTCCTCCTGCTATTAGGTATGATGAATAAAAGGCAACCCACACTGCCTAAAAATAGCCCTCAGTCTACTTTAGCAAAGCACTTTATCCACAGCTCTTGGCTACCAGACTGCCTAAACCAGTGGAGACATCAGCATCATCTATCTCCTTTCTATTGGAGAGTTTGCAAGGCTGCTCTATTTTGACCTGTCTCCACTGTAAAGGAAGGATTTGATTTGTAAAAAGACACAGGACTGTCTTCCACAGAGATTAATGAATCAGCAATGGAAGCCTTCATACAGCTGTAGAGCAGCCTGTCAGCATTTCCATTATAACTTTCCACTTCTAATGGATTGGACTATGCTTGCAAAAAGCCCACCTCAGAATGAAATTTGACACAAGATCTATTCATTTCTGAGATGATCCTGATTAGTTTTTCTTTACATTAATCACTACCATCAAATTAAAAATCAGCATTTTATCTACAGTGCCATGCCGAAAACTAATGAAAATGATATTACAAAATGAGAATAATCAGGACACCTACAAAACTTCATTTTCATAGGAAAATGTGGAAATAAACATGTCTATTAAAATAAAAAACCTTTTTTGTTTGATGTATATGAAATTCTTCCATCAAAACAGTATCTACAAATCTACATAGAGAAAAGAATAAGAGAGGATTTTGATCACACTTTAAAACTCTTTCAAAGATGTCCTCAATAACTAATATTCAATCTTCAAAATGATTTCATTAAGTTACAACTCAATATATTCATGAAAACTCCATAAAACTTGAAGGTGAATGTAAATGTCGTACCTGCACATTTGTGGTTGTATGTTATTGTAATGTGCTTTGTTCTTATCTATTATACAAGATTAAATATAAGCATAGTGGAAAAAATCTACAAAGAATAATACAAGAATGGGAAAATAAAAATGATTCAAATACCATCCAAATATAACATTTTGTTCATATTTTAGTTAAATTATTAAATCTCAAAGATGCTTATAAAATATAATATAGATATATGTGAATTTTATGTTCCAACTTCAGATATCCAAACTTTACAATTTATTTAATATCTTATCAAATAACAGTTTTCACAGGAGACTTCTGTGGTTTTGAAATCTGCTCATTTCACATTCCATATATCAACTTTATTTAGTTTTTTCCACTGTCTATAGCTGAAAAGATAATGAAGTTATTCATATATCGACCCTGATGCCATTTGTGTATATGTATGACTGTAGATGCTCAAATATACATATACACAAAATACATACATATATGTATGTACATGTATATATATATACATGTATACAAAGAATTATTTAATTGTACTACCTATGCAAATGATAAAGTGAAATGACTTAATAAAACATCTATAAGATTGATAAAAATCAGTATCTTGGTGTAATTAAAATTTTTGGAGGGGAGAGAAAACTACTAAGCAAAGAGGTAAAAATCACTTGAAATAAGGACATTTACTCTGAAAGTAGTTGTGTTTGAACAGGTTGAAATTATGACCTGAGGGAAGGACAATGCAGGATTGGCCTACAACTCAGATATCATAGATATGTTTTATGCCTGTAGGAATTTAGAATGTGGAATGTGCATGGATTGGTGTCTGGGAGATATCCCAGAGTTCTTTGTGTTGGAGTTTCCTGAACTCAAGCTCTTGCAACCTAACCCAATGGGTGGAGAAAAGTCTGTAGAGGACCACAAATATTTCAAGTCCCCCTTACCCAGCCTTGGTGGATTCTGAAGAAAAAGAAAGGCTCAGGTAGGTTGGAAAAATTTAAGCATTACAGTTCTTGGTATCCCCTAATTCTTTGCTTGCAGCAGTTGTTCTAAGAACCAAGATGTCCTCACACGTAGTCAAAACATGTGGGGAATTCTAAGAGCAATGGAAACATATATAGTAATTCTCTCTCTCTCTCTCTCTCTCTCTCTCTCTCTCTCTCTCTCTCTCTCTCTCTCTTACTTCCTTTTTTTTAATATTTATTGTTTGTGGGTTTCACACCATACATAATGATCCCACTAATCTCCCTGTCTCTTCCCTTCTACCCTCTGTCCTTGTAAACTCCCTCTCCAAAAACAAAATTTTAAAGCAAAACCTTAAAATGTTAATAACAACAACAAAAAAACAAAAAATGTTTTGTACTTGGTACCACCACCAGTGCCAAGAAGTGACCTCATTAGTGTCACCATAGGAGCAAATATGTGGCTGACTCCAGAAAAGTTATAAATGCTGTGCTGTACTGTCCATGCAGGGGGCACATGTTTCCTATAAAGAGGAATACTAGAAGACTGGAAAGATAATTGATTGAGTTCTTAAATCTAAGACTGAGGGAGTCACATGAACCAATACTTAAACTAATTGAGTCAGACAGAATGCTGTTATTTAACAACTTTTGGTCAGAATAAAAAGGTCCAGGGAGAAGATAAGATATATAAGTTTCAGAC
This sequence comes from Onychomys torridus, assembly GCF_903995425.1. Classification (NCBI taxonomy): domain Eukaryota; kingdom Metazoa; phylum Chordata; class Mammalia; order Rodentia; family Cricetidae; genus Onychomys; species Onychomys torridus. Next base: position 95,490,055 of record NC_050444.1, read on the forward strand.
CTATGTATGCTTCACACATGTGAATAAAATACCCGTAAGTAGTAAGCCCACTGACATGACTAAATTGGATGGCCAGATACTTTGCCAATAGTTGTACTTGATAGTTATTTTCAGGTATGTGGAGGTAAAGAGAGACACAATTTCTCAAACAGCATTGTTCTGCCCTGTGTCCCATGCTTTTCTTTGCTTGCAGTTTCAAAGACAAGGATGGGCATAAATATCAGCAAAGAACATAACACTGCAAATATCAGACACAGGAGAGGTTCTTGGTATCTTCTTCTATTCTCCAGTTTCCACAATTTTCAAGGGAAGCCTGAACTCACAATTCTGTCTATTCTTTACCTAGTTTCATTTTTTCCATCAAATAAGCCCAGTGATATTTCTCTGCAGGCTCTGCATGTCTCTCAGGATGCTGACTACAGGTAATAGAGATGCAGGTATTCATTTCAAACAGATTATAATTTAGAAAATGAAGGAGATACAAGCCACACTTCACCTCTTCAAACTTGAGTCACTGTCTTATTTAGGGTTACTATTGCTGTGACAAAACTCTATATGACCAATAGCAACTTATGAAGCAAAGGATTTATTTCACTCACAGTTCCATGTAACAGTTCATCATCAAAAGCAATGAGGGTAGGAACTCACAAATTGGCAAGAACCTGGAGGCAGAAGCTGATTCAGAGGCCATGGAAGAGTACTGCTTACTGTCTGGCTTCTAATAGCTTGCTATAGAACCCAGGACCACCAGCCCAGGGATAGCACCACCTGCAATGGCCTGGGTCCTGCTCTATCAATCACTAATTAAGAAAATATGCTATGTACTTGCCAACAGCCTGATCTTTTGGAGGCATTTTCTTTTTTCTTTTTTGTTTGTTTGTTTTTGTTTTTTGTTTTTTGTTTGTGTGTTTGTTTTGGTTTTTCGAGACACGGTTTCTCTATGTAGCCTTTCCTGGATCTCGCTCTGTAGACCAGGCTGGCCTCGAACTCACAGAGATCCACTTGCCTCTGCCTCCTGAGTGCTGTGATTAAAGGCATGCCACCACCGCCTGGCTGGAGGCATTTTCTTAATTTGATGTTTTCTCCTCTCAGATGGCCTTGTGTCAAGTTGACATAAAACTATCTAGCACAGATATTTTTACAAATAAGGATGTCTAAGTAGCTATCAACCACTTCTTAAGAAAGTTGAATGAAAAACAGTAATGTAGAATATTGCGTAGAAAAATTATAATATATAGAAGCTACCTTTAAACTGGTATTTTACATTGGATGCTGTATTGTGAAACACATCTTACACCAGTGGTTCTCAGCCCAGGTTGAAGGCTACAATCACAAGGAGAGCATTATGAAAGCATGATTCCTGGCCACAAAAAAACATTTAAATCCTAACTTGGCAGTAGGAACCTGGTCTCTGCAGATATTAAAACTCCATGAGGACCTCCGTGTGTGGAACAGTCTGGACATTTTAGCCTCAGTTATAACTCTAAAATGTTTTCATTATTGTGTATAAACCTTAAAAATGTAGTTCTGCGTTTAGCTCCTTTATATAGTACTAGGATTGAGTAGGAAGAGACTGGAACGTGATGACAGAAATGTGGTTTCAGAATAAGTTATTGGTTTTCAGTGTGCTTCCTGTAGGTGGCTCACAAACGCACTTCATTCACACAATGGAAGGAGAATGTAAGACTTATTCACAATGAGCAGAGGTATCCTTCTATTATGACTACACAGCAAGTACAAGTCAGCAGCCGTGTATGTGTGCTATACTCAGAAGGAGGAAAATGAACAGACACTAGCATTATTCTGACAAAAACATACAGTCCAAGCACTGATGCTGCAACTTCATCTACTTTCAACAATTTTTCTAAGACTTTATTAAAACACAATGTGTCAGAAACTTTGCTATATGAGGAAACAAACTTGGGGACTCTGGACCAGATTTGATCAGGAGATGATTTTCCTTTTGTGCATATATACTTTAAGCATATGAGAATGCCAAAATGAATAATACACACACACACACACACACACACACACACACACACACACACACACACACACACGCTGTGTTCCAGGATGTTTCCCTGGACGGGCAAGTGTCTGTACATGGCAGGAACTGACTTTACTAAATAGCAAGTGATACACTCAGGCAGTGTGCTGTGTCCACCTTACACCTGACTTGGCTCCTTGAATATTTGACTTCACCCCTCTCTGGAATCTTAACTCTAGTCTCAGGCTCAGGGACATTTACTCAGTTGATTGTGAATCCACCTGACTATGATATGGGTGATTATACACACTTTATATAGACAATATTTGTAAATTGGCAATGTAAGCTCCTGTGTATTATTCTAATTGTTAAGATTCATCATGGAAACTTAACTTCAGTAACAGTGAGCCTGTGAACAGAGTTAAAGAGTTATAGTCTCTAACTAAAATCAAGAGATTCAGACTTGAAGTAATATTCATAATGTTTGGAAGGAGTCTGGTGGAAGAACCACATCAACTCCCTTCCCCATTTCTTTCCCTAAACTGCCCCTTCAAAGCCCACCAAACAGCTCCTCCCCCAGAGAGGCTCAAGACTACTCCCACAGGGTATATAAGCTGTATCCCTGAAAACAGACAGGTGGTTCTTCAGGTCTCATGTCCCCATCTTCTCTCTGTGGAGAGGCCTTTGGGAGTGCAAAAGACTTTATTCACATCTAGAGTTTCCACTGGGTTGAGGTGACTTTTCCGCACTGGCTCAGGGCCACTTGGTGGGAAAACACTCCTCTCCCCCACATCTGGTCTCCAGTAGACTAAGATCAGCTCTTGGCTGGGTAAGTTGCCCTTTCCAAGTCTTTGCCTAGGAGGCCCAAGGCCTCTTTCTTTTTCAAGGTGTCCTGCCAGAGACACAGCCGTCCCAGGTTGTGACCAGTTCTGGAGCACAGGGCTGCCTTTGCTCCTCTCTGACCTATACTAGTGTGAAGGGCTGGGTTTGTTCCATGGGAATGCTTCTCCAGAACACATTCTGTTGAAGGTAATTTCCCACACTACCAACCCTGTTTTTGACCCAAGACTTACCACAGTGGATGCATTGTACTAGGACTCCAGCATAGACTTGAGAAATGGCACTTGCCATTCAAAGCCTGATCGCCAAATGCCCCTGTGTGGTCTTTTACAAAATCTATTAAACTTGGGGCTTGGTTTTTGAGTTCTACGTTCCCTGCCCTCTCTACAGGGGCCAATGTCCAACAGCACTGGCCCATTCACTGCTGGAGATACTGACCCCTCACCCACTTCCCCCAAATTCTACCTACCCAAACCCCTCCTCTGGGGCTATAAATCTAAGACAAAATTCCTCCTCCTTAGCCTCCGTCCCATCCTCCTCTCCCTGCACTGCTCCCTCCATCTCCCAATGCCTCAGCCCATACACTGGCCTAACACCCCAAAATCTTTCTTGGTTTCTTCTTATACTCAGTCTTTCTAGACTTCTACTTTCCCACCCATTTCATTTTTCAGTCAGCACCACATATTAGAAAAAAAATAAAAGTCTGAGGAGTATCCCCAAACTCCCCTAATGGAATTGGTGAAAATGGCTTTTAAAGTTTTTAATGCTTGAGAATGGGAGCCGAGTCAACCTGACAGACAGGGCTGCAACAGAATACACTCTTAGCAGCTGCTCTGAGGCCACCAGGGCCCCCACCAGGGGTACAAGGGAAGTTGGTCACAAGGCTTCATCCCACTGGAGCTCAGCCCAAGTCAAGTCCACCAAAAACTTGCTTCAAATACAGCAATCAGGGACACTGGTCATGGTATTCCCTGACCCCCAGGCAGCCAGGAGGCCATCTCCTGTCTGCCGACAGCCTGAGCACTAGATATCAGAGTGCTCCCATACAGGCCCATCCTCTATGCCATGCCATGGAGGTCCAGCCTTACCAACACCAGTGACTGAGAACTCATAAGCCTGACAGAGAACTGACACAGCCTAGATCTGCTGACTCCCATTGCCCTATCCGAGCCTAGGGTGACACTTCAGGTAACAGGTAAGCCCATTGACTTTCTTTTGCACATGGTAGCTACCTATTCTGTTTTGAAATCTCATTCAAGTCCTACAGTCCCCTCACCAATTTCAGTCACAGAGGTGGACAGGATCCCTTCCTTCCCAATTAAGACCCTGACATTTCCCCTGCATTCTTGCAGGGTGATTCTTCTCACACTCTTTTTCTGGTCATACCTGTTTGCCCTGCATCTCTGCTTGGTTGCAATGTTCTCAGCCTTTTTGGGGCCACACTCTTTGTCCCCCACACTCTCCTGAGGATTTCACAGGTCCATTTACAGGGGCCTTCCAGATATGTCAGCCTTTGCACCAGCTTCAAGGACATTAACCAGGTGAGGATTGGCATGTGGACTTCACTCACCTATCCACACCTAAAGGACTCCATTACCTCCTAACTATGGTAGACACCTTTATCCTTAGAAAAGGTTGAGAAGGCCAATGAACTCATCAAACAACAGCTCATCATTCTCTCCAGTGAACACAGGTTATCTTGGCCCTCCCTTCTCCCCATTGTCCTTACTCACCCCAGGCCACCACCCTATGCTCTCTTACAGGTAGGTCTGAGCCCTTTTGAGCTCCTTTATGGAAGGCTGTTCCTCTTCAATCACCACCTCCCAGTCCAAACTCCCCCACTAGTTGGGTACCTGCCCTACCTCTCTCTTTATTTTAACTGGCATCCCTATACCCCCAAAGTCTAGAATGTTTGGGTGGGAGGTCCACCTCAACCCCTGGCACCCTGGCATCCCTATATCCAAAGAGTCTGGAATGTTTGGAAGGAGTCTTGGTAGAAGATCCACCTCAACTCCTCGCCCCATTTCTTTTCCTAAACCTGCCCCTTCAAAGCCCTCCAAACACAGCTCCTCCCCAAACATGCTCCTTCAAAGCCTGCCAAACATAGCTCCTCCCCGAGAGAGGCTCAAGACCACTCCTGAAGGTTATATAAGCTACATCCCTGAAAACAGACACATGGTTATTCCAGTCTGGCTTCCCAGATTCCTCTCTGTAGGCCAGGGAATCGCCCAGGAGCACTTTACCCATTAAACCTGGGCTTTTCTAATTTGATCTGATTCAGTTTGTTGAGATGGCAGAGAGGTCTTCAGGGTGCAAAAGACTTATCACATAGCACTAAGGAAGGGAAGAAAAATCAGCACAGAACACTCATTGTAAACATTATTCCTTGCAGACGCAAGATAATATGTTTAGAAAAAGATTATCACAAATTCACAAAGTCAAATGACTATTTGACAACATCATGATATTGTCTTAAACGTTTTATGTTTGCTTCTGAAAGAGAGATAATCACATGCTTGACATTATACAGCCATATAAGTGATTTTATATATATATATAGTAATGATATATAGTGATATATATACATATATATATTTATCACATCACTATTTTATCCTTATATGTTTTTTTCTAGAATACATTATTATTAAAGTATCTCCTTTTGTCATAGACATAAGTTTAAATTCACACATGGAACATTTATATGTCATTTATATATTTTTATTGTCTGATTAACCATGCTGTTTTATAATTATATCATTTGTTTTTAATTTTAAGTTTTAAATCTGTATATATATTTTGAGTATAAATAATTCGTTACACATGTGATTTCCAAATATTTTCTTTGTTTTTATCTTAAATTTACTAGAGACTTTTTAAATAAATATGATGTCTGAAAATAGAGGAATGGTATAGAACTTTAGAGGGCAGTAATTTCTACAACTCATGACAGTCTTGAATCTGGCATGATTGTTTCTTTTGTAAAAGCAAATGAAAAAATTTGTTTTCTCAAAATCATTTTTTAAAAAAATTGATCTGGGCTGTGGTGGCACACAGCTTTAGTCCCATCCATGCTTGGGAGGCAGAGGCAAGCAGATTACTATGAATTCAAGGCCACTCTGGTCTACAAAGCTAGTTCCAGGACAGCCAAGGCTGTTACACAGTAAAACGCTCCCTCAAAAAATCCAAAACCAAACAAACAACAGAAAAAAAGCTTAAAAAATTATATATATAAAATTTATATAAGAATTTTAAGAACCACGTGATCAGGAAATCTCCTGTGAGATTGTATCAACTAGAAGTTACCATGAAGCTTCACCCATGAAGTTTCTCAACAATATGGCTGCCAAAAGAAGACCGGAACAAGTACAACACCAATAGACATACTAACATGCAAGGCAGAAATCTCACAGGGCCTCTGCCCTATTATTAAAGAACTCTAGGCAACTAATTTTCTGAGTGCTGAGAACAGGAGAACAGTCTTCCCCTGAGATGAGACCACAATTGAAGAAAAAGAGTGTATGACTTTAAGAAGCAAAGGACTGAAAGAGGTTGGAGGAAGGTAAGGAGGCAGGAAATGATGATGTTGTAATTACACTTTAATTTCTTAAAAGGTAAATGAGGAAGAGTGTACATGAGAGAGATAAATTAGTGGGTAGAGGTGCTTGCCACCACGCCTGTGGGATGGAGTTGGATCTCAAGAACCCATCTGGTGGAAGATGGGAACTGAGTTCCGATTTTTGTCCCATGACCTTGGAAAGTATGCACATGTGATGCTTGTGCCCACAAATATATGCACACATACACAAATAAATAAATATAGAAAAATATGAAGGCTATTACATATTTATATTTCCATGTATATTTGTATTTCCATGTAAAATTTGAAATTTATTTGTTAATATTTTTAGAAAGAATTCCTTTAGAATTATAGTTCAATTGAATCTGTGGATTGGAGATTACAATTCTTAATATATTTTCTATCAGTGATGAATTTTTTTCATTTTATATTTTGATGTTAAGGTCAATTTTTGCTACACAGCCTTGTAAATAATTCATTAGATTCACACAGAGATTATATTTACCTTGGGTAATCTTCAAACTAATCTGAGTTATGGTATTTTACAATTTTACTTGTATATTATATATTGTTAATATATAGTGATACAATCAGATTTTGAGCTCTGTCCTGTACCATTAAGCATATTAAACTTCACTGATTACATTTCTTACAGTAGGTGTATAGTTTTGGGGATTTTATAAAAGAGAAGTCAGGCCATCCCTTCTTCTAAATTGTCTATTCTATGTTTATGGCTTTTTTTTTTTTATTATACATCAGCCATGGGTTCTCCTGTCTTCCCCCCTCCTGCTCCCACTGCCACCTTCCCCCCCCAGCCCCTCCCCTCCATTTCCATGTTCTCCAGGACCAAGGCACCCCTTGGGATTCATTTAAACCTGGTGGATTCAGTACAGGCAGTTCCTGTCCCCTCCTTCCAGGCTGAGCATGTGTCCCTGTGTAAGCCCAAGGTTCCAAACAGCCAGCTCATACACTAAGGACAGGTCCCGGTCCCACAGCCTGGGTGCCTCCCAAACAGTTCAAGCTATTCAATTGCCTCACTTAGCCAGAGGGTCTGATCTAGCTAGGGGCTCCACCGCCGTTGGTTCATAATTCATGTGCTTTCTTTCGATTGGCTATTTGTCCCTGTGCTTTTTGCAACCTTGGATTCAACAATTCACACTCTTGCAGTCCCTCCTCTTCTGGACAGTTGGACACCTGGAGCTCCACCTGGGGCCTGGCTGATGATCTCTGCCTCCACTTCCATCAGTTATTTGATGAGAGTTCCAAGACAACTGTTAGGGTGTTTAGTCATCTGATCAACAGACTAGGTCAGATCAGGCTTTCTCTCGACCATTGCCAGCAGTCTACAGAGGATAGATATATCATTGTGGATTTCTGGGGACCTCTTGAGCACTCCTGTTCTCATGTGGTCTTCATTTATCATGGTCTGCTATTCCTCATTCTCCCTTTCTGTTCTTGTTCCAGCTAGGATCTCCTGCTCCCCTAAGCTTTCTTTCCCTCAAATCTTGCCCTTCATTACTCCCACTGTTGTCCAGGTTGTTCATGTAGATCTCATCCATTTCTCTGTCATTGGGTGATCCCTGTGTCTTTCCTAGGGTCCCGTTTTCTAGGTATTCTCCCTGGAGTTGTGTAGCAGTCTAGTCATCTTTGTTTTACATCTAATATCCTCCTATGAGTGAGTACATACCATGTTTGTTCTTCTGAGTCTGGGTTACCTCACTCAGGATGATTTTTTTCTAGATCCATCCATTTGCCTACAAACCTCATGATGTCATTGTTTTTCTCTGCTGAGTAGTACTCCATTGTGTATATGTACCATATTTTCTTTATCCATTCATTCATGTGTTTTATGGTATGTTAGAAGCCCAGTTATAATATCAAGTAAGAACAATATGAGGAGGCTTCTTTGTTTAGATTATAATCTTAGGTTCAAACATCCATTTATATTACTTAAGGTGACAGTTGTGTTTTTTTGTGCATGACTTTGTAAATTTAAGGTATTTTTCTGTCCTAGTTTGTTAATAGGTATTATCATGACTAGATAATTGGATTTAGTAAAAAGTATTTTCTTAGAACTGAGGTATTTGTATGGTTTTCTTTCTTGATATAAATTACAGTAATTAATTTAAGAAATATTTAACCAGTAATACATTTTAACAGCATACATATTACTAAATATATAAATGTATAGTTAACTAAATACAAATTTTTTTTGTAATTGTTATGATTTCTCCTGTAAGATCTTAGACAAATATATCATGAAACTAACTGGACATGGGAATATGTTCAGTAGTTCATTGTACGGTTTCTTATGGATGAGTTTCTCTTCTTAATTCTCAGGGAATCTATTCAGTTGTACTAAACAGTGAGATTTGCTTAAAGTTGATTAGTGATATTTTTATTGATGATCTTGGCTAATTTGTGGTTTACATTCATTTTTTATCAACTTCTCTAAATTTTTATACATTTTTATGGATATTCTCCTTGTCTAGGTATTTGCTTGTATATTAATTTTCTATGTATTCAGAATTTATTAAGTACTTCCTCATATATATGAACTTTTGATTGATGCTATTTAAAATCACACATAAGCTACATTAGGACTAGGAATAGAAAAATCCATTGACAGAAAAGACATATTTAAAGATAATGTTTTCTTCAGAGACTGCTCTTTTTTTTTTTCAAGATTAAATTTAAATAAAAGTTTAGTTTTATCATGAATGTTACTTGGAGAATATTTGCAATTAAGCATCCGAAGTTGCTGGGAAAGAAAAAAAATTGGGAAAGGAAAAAAAATAAACCTTTAAATTTCCAAAGTCATCTACATAAAAAAATTAAGAACAAACCATAATTGGGGAAGAAGACAGGATGTATCCATAGGAGCTCTAATACGTGCACAGTCAGGTGTGTAGGGACAGTTGGTCCTCTGGTGACTATTTTACTTGTGTCCTGAAGCCCTTATGTAAACAGAATACAAAGCTCATGGGGGAGCCTCAATCCACAAATAATAAAACTTGAAAACTTTATCTATTTTTGTGTAGTCCATGGTCTCTGAATTCACAAGACTGTTAATTGCAATAGTAGAGAGCAATACATGCTCCATGCTGAAATTAATTCACTTATTTTAAATTCCAATTCAACATCTCAAAATTCAAGTTATAAACTTGAGTAGTGAAGTGATTTTGATATTACTGAATAACTCTCTAATCAAAACTTTTAAGCAATCCAAAAAAGCTCAAATAAAGTCTTAATATAAAATTCAAATTTTAAGTACCTTGATTTAAAAAAAAAAACTTTGATTAAATTATATAATGAGCATTCACTATTACCTATCCATATTATGCAAATGAGCATGAATCAAATAACTAATTCTTTTGGTTAGCCAATCAAGGGGTAAGCCATTGGGACATCTCTATTTCACCTATTCATTTGCCTTTCTGATGCTCAAAATTTTATGAATACCTAAGTCTTCATATGAGTCTGATAAATGGTCAGCTTTTGCGTTGATTTATATGACTACAGTGCCAACTCTCCTGACAGAAAATCAGACTGGCTCCTGCCTACAATCTCAGAATTGGTATTGCCACTTCAGATTCCAGCATGCTGGTTCTCTTGATCTCATTTTCTTTGTCTGTTGAAAAACCCATTTAGGTCCTTCTCCTTCATATCTTTCTCTGTCCTCTGAACTTTCCCTGTCTCTTGTTAAGAAGATATCACTCCATACTGCTGCCCTTTCCAGCTCCTATTCAGACTTACTCCGCTATTTTTAACTCCCAGAAATAGCTTCTTCCCCACTGAACCAATTCCAGCAATGCTCTATGGCAGTTTATTTCTCTTTACTCAAATATAGTAATGTAGAGCCCCCATATAACTGCAAAATGGAAGGAAAGACATTTACCAAATCAACAAAATATGTAGCCTAGTGCTTAATTACCTTTCTTTAATAAGATTCACACTGTTTATTAAATAGTTTTCATTATTTAAATTGGAAATACTTGTTTCAGTGGGCAAAATTATGTTTCCAGGATTATGAAACACATGCTGAGGCCTGACAATCATGTTTGTTTGCTAACAGACACTTGTATTGAGCACTTCCTACATGTCAGTCCAGACACATTGACTCTGATGGTCACCCATGGCCCCTTGAAGAAAGCTCTATATCTGTCACTAGATCATTGTCGTAAGCTTCATTGATGGGAAAAACAAAATATTTCAACAAAATATTCAGAAAATGAGATTTTATTATTCAAGTCCAACAGGAATGTTGGACCTTAATAATGTTTACTATCATGCATCATGGCTTGATTAGTCTATATTAAATACACACTTGTTTGTGTGTGTGTGCCCATATATTAATGTTTGTGTAAAACATATATACAATATTTATATTATTTTATTATTATATTTCATATTACACACACACACACACACACACACACATATATGTAATGCTTATAGCCTTTCCTTCATTGGCCATTGCTTAGGAGAAATATAAGCTTCATGCAGTAGTAAATTTCAAAAATTATTTGAACTCCAAAGTGAGAAATTAATGTAAAAATATCACCATCAATATAGCAGTTGTATTCAGGGGGAAGGAAGAGAAAGGGAAAAGGAAACTAAAGTAAGAAAAAATAAATGTGATCATTTTATCATGTTTAATAAAAATAATTCACCTTCTATTGAATGTTTTTATCTAACTCATGCAATTTAAAATCATTTTCACTTTTTTTGTTTACTTGCTTCTTATTTGAATTTTTCATGCAGACTAGTGAATCTGCCATGCATTTTAATTGATTTTAAAAACCAACTTTGAAACATCCTGAATGTTATTTTGAATATATTTTTTACCACCCTTGTGATGTATGTGAAGAGAGACATCCTTTAACTCGGATGCTATTTTAAAACATTTACAGTAGAATTTATTTGTATCTGAATGTATTTTGAATTTATGGGCAGACTAGAACAAGTATACTTTCTTCAGCTAAAATTCCATTAAGTTTGGTTACAGTGTTTTGTGCTAAAAACATATTTTTTATTTTACTATACATTTCAATGGATGTAGTTTATACTTAATATATAGAACAAAATGTAAGATTGAAAATCAACTCACTGTGTTTCAAATGGCACAAAATTTACAACAATTCCTCCAAATATTAACCAAGGTGAGTTTCCCAGTGTGCAATACATTCTTGAGGCATTGTCTTCAAAATAATACTTTTAAAAATAATATAAAATCAAGCCAGGGCACATATTGTTACTCTGACGCTGGGTAATGTCAAACTATCTAGTAAACACACAGACACATACACACATACACATGCACAAATAGACACACACATACATACCACACACAAACCACACACCATACACACACATACACCTCCCCACTCACATGCCACACTCACAAACACATGACACACATACACCATACACACACATACACACCACACACACACACACACACACACACACACCACACCACACCATACACACACATACATCCCCCACTCACACGCCACACTCACAAACACATGACACACATACACCATACACACACATACACACCACACACACACACACACACACACACACACACACACCACACCACACCATACACACACATACATCCCCCACTCACACGCCACACTCACAAACACATGACACACATACACCATACACACACATACACACCACACACACACACACACACACACACACACACACACACACCACACCACACCATACACACACATACATCCCCCACTCACACGCCACACTCACAAACACACGACACACACACGACACACACATACACACCACACACACACACACACACACACACACACACACACACCATACACACACATACATCCCCCCACTCACACGCCACACTCACAAACACACGGCACACACACATGACACACAGACACAAACACACACACAAACAAAATGCATGTGTGCATGTGCACAAGAATTAAAAAAAAAAAATAGTAGCATACACCTTTACTCTCAGCAGCACTTGGAAGGCAGAAGCACACAAATATCTCAGTAGAAGCCAGACTCGGAGCCAGTTGCAGAAAAGTCAAGGCTTCACAGAGAAACCCTGTCTCAAAAAAACTAAAGCAAACAAACCAACAAAGACAGCTAGGCCTGATGCAAAGGACAAAATAATGGTATCACTATTCTTCCAAGAGGGAAAATGTAGCTGAATAACAGTAATTAACTGACATGTGTGTCTTAGTGCCCAGGATACCTGTATTATTATTCAAGAACATTGAGGGATTATATAGTACAAAAAGGGAAATTTTATATTGACATTTAGGCATCATTTCTATAAAACTTGGATCTATGTTTATCCCATTCATTTAGTGTCTTCCAGAGGCTCATAAAGTCAAACACTTAAGAAATGGAAATGACACCACTGTACTATCAATTAGGTACTTAGAATTTTCTCAGCTGAAATCACTTACAGTTTATAGTCATGGATTTTCAAGCTGGCAGTTTTGTATTCTGATACACAAATTTTGCCGTCAGTAGATCACCTTTTGTGTTGCCTTGTTAAAATGGTTTGGAGCAGTCCCAGAAATCTCATTTTACAGAGAGCTGTGATAAGTCATATGACTGATATGTTCTAGGAAAATAGCAATCTTGTCATATTAGTTTTGAAGCTGTGATTTGAGTAAGATACAAAAGAAAATCCTACATATGATATTCTTGGGCTTCACAAATCAAAATCATCCAATTAGCAAGATTTTCTCCACATTAACAGATCATGTAATTTTATCTGAATGTGGATATTCAAATAAAATTTTGCTGTAACATGTTTCCACATTTGAAGCTACTTTATATGAAAAACAATCACATTTAACGTATCATAGTTCTTCAGGTGTGAAAATGTGGCTAGTAGAATGTTTTGTTTTCCAGCTAGTCATATATTAGCATTTTGAAGAACTCAGTTCTTCCAAATGAGTACCAAATGCTGTTAAAAGTATTGCCACAAATAACAGTAAGAATCCTCAATACATGTAGTATACATAAGATATATTATAAAAGAATATTTATAAAAGTACTTTGTATAAAATAGAGTAAAAACACATTGAAATGATTATGCAGTCTAGACACAATATTCCCCATGCTTGTAGAAAGATGAACTTTTAAAGGGACAAACTCTAAATGTATATGAAATTTAAATACATGCATACACTTAGCATATATATGCATAGCACATAGCACACTCTTCCTGTCTGCCTCTTTTTCTCTCTAGGCATGTCCAAACTTGCAGTATTGTTTATGTAGACACTGCACGTTTAAGTTCCTTAAAAAGGAAGAAATGAAAAAGTGCTCACACTGCTGAAAGATATGTGAGAGAAAGCCTCTATTTGTCTGTATGTCACATGACCCTATCACGACAGGACAAAGCCCAGGCTCTCTTTGTTTGGAAGGTAATGTAACTTTTTTGTTTGTTTTCCTGAAATAGTCATTTTCACAGATCTGCTGGGAAGAAGCTTTGTTGTCCAGTGCAGTAATGGTTTCATTAATTCAGCTAGTCATCAGGTGCAATTCATCAACTGCACAGCCCTTTGTGTTCTATTTTTTGCTAAATGCTTCTCTGGAATTTAAATTATGAAGAAAAAGTGGCTGACTAATCTGAATTTCTCAATTTATTCACGTTCAATGAAAAGCTATTCATCAGCATAAACTCTGCTGTGAGTTCAAATCAAATTTAAGCCACCTGGGAGTAAACAGAATTGTTCTTCCCTAGCACTTGGAAGAAGATAAAAATAACACATTTTCAAGAAACGCATGGTGCTAATGTGTTCAACTAAAATAAAGTGTGAGGAGAGTGCACGAAGCCCTTTACTGTGTCAGAACCTTTATCCATATACTAATAGACTCTGGTGTGGTATCTTACAGTTTCATTTTCATAATATAAGTCTGATTTCATTTATACTTTATAATTATGAAATCATCAGTTTTCTCAGTACCTGACATGCTCATAAAATCTCTAACACTGTGGTTTTACTCCTTTGCTTTTAAAACAAACTATGAAACAAATTATTCACTTTCAGAATACTCATTAGACACCTCAATCTAAGTCCTGTATATCTAAATCATCAATTTACCTGGTATTTAGATTTTTCTGTTTCTTAGTCTTATACTTTGAGATATTATTCATAAGAAACACAGGGCTAAGAAGTATAAAATGTGGGAAGGAGGCAAACAGGAATTTAGTGACATCTGAGGTATCCAAAGATTGCTACCAGGAACTCAACCTTACTGTTTAAAGACACATGGCAATGTGTGGTTATCCATAATGCTACAGAGTTTTGAATCCATAAATGTTCATCTAAACAAGAGTGCTCTGAAATGGTAATTCATTCTGTTTTACTAATTTTTAAAAGTTATTTCAGGAACAGTGATTGATATCAGGGATCTTAGTAATGCTGGTCCAGTACTCAACCACTTAGTTAACTCTTCAGCCCTCATAGGGTCTCTCCAGTTACTTTGGCTGGCCTTGAACTTACTCTGTAGCCCAGGCAGGCTTTAAATTTGTGATATTCCACATAATCTATGACCATAGGTGTGCAACAAAGGTCAATCATTTTCACTGGATTTTATTGATGATTCAAGGATATATCTATAAAGTCTCTCTCTCTCTCTCTCTCTCTCTATATATATATATATATATATATATATATATATATATATATTATGGACGGTAGACAAATATCAATGGTTGGTTAAGCAACCAGAAAACTAATTTTGTTCCTAAAATGGAGCAAAAGGGAACCCAAATTCTTGCATTATAGCACTACTTTCTAATGCCCATTCAAAATTATTATTAGCAGGGCTAAAAGTGTGCAAATTGCAAAAAAAAAAAAAAAGACCTAAAAAAGATAGAACTGTATGATGATCTGATAACAGCAGTCAGTGTTGGCTTTGTAAATGGACTGTTAAATCTGTTAAAAAAAAAAAAGACTATTCAGAGATTCACACACAGGTCAGAAATACTGTGTATCATTCCAGGTATTTTCTTTAAGATACTACCTAACAAACACTTTTTAATTATGGTTTTAGGGAAACAATTCCTATTCATAAATTCTAATTTTAGGAAAACTTGGTGGTTACAAGTTAATCTTAGTGTTAGCTTGAATAAGCTAGGTGCAAAGAAATGATCAAGTTACGATATTTTAAGTTTAGATTTTATTCTTAGTTCCCCTCCAAATCACCTGCTAATTTTGCTTCTGACAGAACTGTGTAAAGTCCAAAACTCACCTCCTGAAATAGTGGTGCGAGTTTTATGGAAATGATGACAGTGGTCACAATTTCATAGTTGTAAAATCACAAGAAGCTGCAGAAGGCATTCTGTGGCAAGAGTGACTGACTTGAACCACCTTGGTTCATGGAGCCTTATAAGGCTCATATCCCAGGATATGGAGGCAAGCAGTGGAAGCAAAAATTCTATTTTTGTATTTGAAAGAAAGAAATATTAATCAGTAGAAATGAAACTATCATTGCATGTGCCATAGGAGAACACGAGCCACACCTAGCAGTATAATAAAATGTGTAGTAAAAGTCTATACTTACATTTGATCATTTCACCCACATTCTGATAAATATTAAACCATGAATTTTATGATGTAGATCTTGAAATTATCAAAGATCTTCTATTACTTATTATTCTTTAAACCTACAGGGTTCATTAAACTAGGCACTGGTATTTAAAATATCTATGTAATAGTCTACTCTCTTGTCTGCAGGGGACATTATGTTTCCACTGCTGTTGGAGTCAGCCATGTCCTTTATGAGGTCTTCCGCTGCATGGGTTCTTCTTTCTACCACTTGCCTTTCAAACACTCTGTAGAGATCTAACAGTAAAATCACACAAACGGCGTCTTTTGTGCTTCTCCCTTTCTTGCAATGCCACAGTGTCTTCCATATTTAAAAAGACAAGAAAGAAAAGCCTCTAATCTTTCATTTTACAATATAAAGTGGTTTAGCTAAAGGTATTTATTAAAAGAAAACAGATCTTTCACACATTAATTCAGTAGCTAGCTATAAAAGTTTGAAACTTTTCATTTTAGACTAAAGTAGCACTGAGTGTAAATTTCAGCCCTGACTCAAAGAGATGGAGGTCTAGAATTTAAATCTAAAAATGATTAGCTGATCCATGTTTACAGGAAGATTGACATAAAATGCAATGCAATTAACATCATACATTTATATTTTTTTCCTCAGAGGGTTGCCAGGTTTACCAGACTGGAAAAACCAATCATTTCGGAAATTATAGGCATAAGAGTAACAGTGGATTCTGACCAATAACTCATCCTAAATATTGTGTGAAATAGCTTGATTCAAATAGATAGATTTTAGAGATAAGAACAGAATAGTGGTTGACACCATACTACCACAGCCATTGATATATTCATGACATTTATTTAAGAGAGAAAAATGTGTGAATTAAAAGAAAACAGTAGGAAGATTTGGTTTTATAGTACAAGGATGAAATGGATGTTCTTTTAAAAAACACTAATAAATTGAACAAAAGAAATTCAAGCAAATTCAACTATATAACGCTAGTATAACCAGAGGGACAGTCCTCCTTGTAAGGGTACAGTCATTATTACACAGCTTTATAGCTGCATTGTACACCCAAATAAAACATCACAGTTTTTCCAGTGAAAGGTGCCACAGTCAAGAGTCCATGTAGGAAGCTTATAAGACACACTTACTCTCTATCCCCATGATGTCTCTCTCTATCATTGTATCTCTTTCATTGCATTCCCCCTCCCCAACTGTTCCAGCTCAACCATCCCATTCCTTTATGTTCTCAGCCCCTACCCCTACCCTCCATTTCCCACCCCTCATCCCCAGTTTACTCATGGAGATCTCATTTGTTTACCCTTCCAAGGGCAATCTATGCATCCCTCTTTGGGTCTTCCCTGTTATTTAGCTTCTCTGGAGTTGTGGGCTTTTGCCTGATTACCCTTTGCTTTATATCTAGTATCCACTTACGAATGGGTATATATCATGTTTGTCCTTCTGAGTCTGAGTTACCTCACTCTGGACGATATTTTTTAGTTCCATCCATTTGCCTGCAAATTTGATGATGTCAACTAGGGAAGTTGCCAGGAATCCCCAAGGATGACCCCAGCCTGGGCTACTAGCAATAGTGGAGAGAGTGCCTGAACTGAACTGGCTTGCCCCAGACATTAGACCGGAGAGTACCCTGACTGTCATCACAGAACTTTTCTCCAATGACTGATGGAAGCAGATGCAGAGATCCACAACCAATCACTAGACAGAGCTCCAGGAGTCCATCAAAGAGAGAGAAGATGAGCAAGTGCATCGGGATCATGATGGGGAAACATGCAGGAACAACCAAACCAAACTAGAGGGAACTCATGAAAGTTGCATCAATGGCTGTGGAGCCTGCATGGGACTGGACTAGGCCCTTGGCATGGTGAGACAATTGTGTACCTTAATCTGCTTGAGAGTGCCCTGGCAGTAGGATCAGAATCAATCCCTGGTACATGAGTGGGCTTTACAGAGTCTGCTACCTATGATGGGACATATCTTGAAGCCTTGAGGCAGGGGAAGGGCTTGGACTTGCCTCTACTGATGTGCCTCTCTATAGGATGCCTTGCCTTCTTGTGGATGGGAGTGGGGGATGGGTTAGGAGGGGAAGACTAGGGACAGGAGGAGAAAATAGGGGGATCTTTGATTGATGTGTAAAATGGATGAAAAATTTTCTTAATTAAAAAAAACAACACACACACACAGACACACTTAGTATAGTGCCAGGTTTTCTGGGCAGATTAGTAGACATTCAAGTAAGTACGATCCTTATTCTAAATACTCAAGAGAAAATGGCTCCCAGTGGTCCTTGATATTCAATTTAGAACATAAAACTTCAAAATACCTGGACATACATTCAAATATGGCTAAAAAAAAAAAAAACTATGCTCAAAGGATTAAAGAAATATGCTAGCAATAAAATGTTCCTACACTACAAATGCCAGAGAAACATTCTTCAACTTCAGCCTAAGACAGAACACAGAGAAACTTTGGTGTGTGGAGAATTCAAGAATGTTAAGGAACATAAGAGTTTCATGTTTTCTGGTTCATTTATTCCATGCTGGCAACAATATGCCTGATGCCATCTAGGGTCTCACCTGTTAGGGAAAACTCTATTGAGAAATTGGACAAGAATCTTTGTTGACACAGGCCTCTTTCCAAAGTGGTCATTAAAAGCAAATTGATATCACTGTCTCATTTGGCATTATCAACTTTTCTGGCAACATATATATATAAGCTCAATGGACAATGATGGTTATAGGATAACCTCCTCTTTCAGAGTAGATATGCAGCCTGATCCATGGGAGGGATCTCATGTTTGGTATATGACTGGAGAGATCATAGGTTATACTTAATAGCCATATTGTCAAACTGTGTTCAAAACATTTGTATGATGCCTTAGATTTGTGCTGCTTTCAATTTGTTCAGAGAAACTTACTTTTTCCCATTGGGTAGTAGTTGATGAAGAGACTCATAACTTTTCAATGTGTCAAGTAGACACCCCAGCGAGTACTCAGGTGTGGATGAATCATCTGTATTTCCTTTCTCTATCCAGGGATCAGGGCTGCGAAATGCAGACTTCTGGACATGACATGACAGCTGCACACATCAACTCAGTACTGTTGTTAACTCCATAAGATCTGCACAACACCAAGAGTCAAATTTTCAGCACAAATGAGGGAAGGGATATGAGTCCCCTCCCCTTTGTCAGAGGAGCTAGTAGGATTTAATAGCTATGAGGGAGGGATCCACTGTTTATTGGGGACTTTGCCATTGGGAGGTCACCCCTATCTAGTGGATGGCCCCACAACCATTTACATGTGGATTCAGAGGTATATTGATGCAACAAAAAGAGCATGAAGTTGAGAGAGTGTTGGGGTACGGACACCAGGAGGAGTTGGAGGAAAGTAATGTTGGATACAAACAAAATAATGTATCTAAATATGAATTTTTAATAATAAAAATAGAAGTGTTATTTTAAAAGAATAGAATCAAAACAAAACAGCCTTAACGTCATTCATATTCTACATACTGTCATCATGTTTTCAGGTATCATAGATTTCTTTTACCATTCCCAATTGAAAATAGCTTAACATTCTGGAGCAATGTTTTGTTTTGTTTTTCACACAAAGTGACTTTAGTACTTGCAGGAGAAAAATATCATACAAAACCTCACAGAAAGAGATGTGCCAGTGTGGGGCAGCTGTCACATCTGTTTCTCTCAGACTCATTCATGCTTCTGGCTTTCATGGAACACAAGATTGGAGGCTGAGTCTGAGGGCATTCACAAATAATGAGCAAGCTGGAGCTTTACAGTTTCATATGGATAGTGAAATGCGTGATAAATTTAACATAGTAGACATCTGTCTTAGCACTCTGATCGCCCTGGAAGAACAACCTCTGCTAAGATTCCAGGAAGTTTGTCTGTACTACTAACTAAAGACTAAAGTCATGTACATATATAAAGGCAAGTCATGTACATACTTCATATCCATTATACGGACATAAAAGCAAGTACTCTGGCCAGGCTGTGGTGGCACACACCTTTAATCCCAGCACGTGGAGACAGAGGCAGGCTGATCTCTGTGAGCTTGAGGCCAGCCTGATCTACAAATCAAGTTCCAGGATAGCCAGGGCTGCTATACAGAGAATCCTTGACTTGAAAAACAAAGCAAAACAAAACAACAACAAAAGAAGCAAGTGCTCTATTTAGAAGGACAGTTCTGAGCATTAGTTGACTTTTATTTAGTATCACTTACTAAATGAGGAGAATGTCTCTAAAGTGGCAAGAGTGAGGGTTGAAGATTTCACTTATATATTTTGCTCTTTTAAACATCATATAGTATAAAGAGTTTTGTTTTCTTTCAGTTTTCTTCTTAAAGTTTAAACATTTATGACCAATTTAATTAAAGTTTTGATTACATGCAAGACAAGATATTAACAACCTATTGCTAGATACATCACATATTTAAGTCTTATAATTCAGAGAAATAAAATAGGTACTGGCATGGAAACATCATCCCTACTGGCTAGCTTCCATAGTACTGGAATGTACTATGCACACTATTAGGAAAAAAAGTAGTCATCAATGATTTTCAGCTGCTAGCCATGTGAGCTACAATGGTGATTTTCCTGACAAGATGTACTGGGTGACAAAATAGTGACATGCACTCAATTGGAATAATCCCTGCTTTTTAAGTGGATTAAAGGTACCGTCCATGAGATGGAGCCCTTATCTTCCATTATTGTTGGGGCAAAGAACTTGTGGGCCTAGACTAGTCATAGGCTCTAGGGAAGAAACTATTATTACCCTGCTAAATAGACAAAATATCAAAATGGCAGAGACCCACAGTCAGACAATATGCGGAGAGTAAGAGACATTGGAATATTCAGTCAAAAAAGGGATGCCTCTACAAAATCCCTTACCTCAGGATTCAAGGAACCCTTCAGAAGAAGTGGTGGAAAAGGTTAAGAGCAAAAGGGGATGGAGGACACCAAGGAAATAAGACCTTCTATATCAACTTGATGGGTGCACATAGGAACTCACAGAGATTGTGGCAGCATCCACAGGGCCTTTATGGATCTGCATAAGATGGGGAACTAGGGATGAAAAAATAAATGGACACATGCCCCCATCTCTAACCCGGAAGCTATTTCCAATTGATAATTATTTGAAAATGAAAATTTAGTTTTATCTAAGGAAGTCTCATTGGGGACACAAACTACTTTTAAGAGTAAGTTGCATCCCCAGCAGTAGATGGCTGAAAGAAGATGAACTCAATGGCATCTTTGGAAGTTCCTTGTTTCATAAAATCATATCATGGCTTTTATTTTTTAAATTTAATTTAATTTTTATATTTTTTATTTTATTCAACAGAATTATGTGATATGAATTTTTTATATTTTGTAAAATATTCTTAAGAGCAATTCACTAAATTAATACATATAAAAGAATATATAGCCTTGATTTAATGTGGTTTTAACAATTAATATTATATATATATATATCATCAATATATATGTATATATTCATAACTTCATTTGGGAAAAAAGGGGGGAAGGGAGAAAAATAAAATGAAGAAAAATCTCAACATGGATAATGTAAAGTATTATTAAAGGTGGTTTTATTAGCATTCAACAATGTCCATTTATGTGTTGGGCTGCAAAACAGAGTAGCAAAACATGTAAAACTAAGCTGCAAATGGCTTGTTATTGTTCCTCCCAAATGCAATGCATTACAAACAAGATTTGCTAAGGAGCTTTTCTTTCCTTTGGAAGTAATGGCCACAAAAGCGAGGGCTTTTCTTTTAGGAATAGGACTTGTATTAGTTTAAATACTCCTTACTTAAGATAACAGAATTGTTTGTATCAATTTGAATATTATACATAAATCTAGTATTTTATTTAAACCCCTTTGTACATGTGAATAACAATTTCTATGTAAAACTTTTCAACTCAAGGTCAAAACTCTTCAATGACTTATTTTTTATTCTATTGAGAATTCGGTCGAAGCTTAAATCATACTTTCAGAATATCAAAATCTAGGCATGTTATAGACTATGGAGCCCAATCTAAGTATAGAAGTCTATCATGGATATTGGCTCAAGTAGAAGGTAAAGAGAATCATTATACTCAGAAAGGTATTACAGATGAACAATGGCTGAGTATCCCAGGACATAGGAACATCGTTAAAAACCTTTCAACAATCCAAACCACACATTTCAGATTACTCACAAAACTGGTTAGAACATAGAGAAGAAAACTAGCAAAGTTATACACCCACATATACACACAGACACAAACATGTATATATCTATATCCTCATATCTATATCTGTATTATATATCTATATATACATATTTATATATAAACTATATCTATATGTTCAATATAATTATCAGACCTGTAAGTTAACCAAGAGAGAATCCAGGAAACAAGAAATAGACATCAAACTCAGGTTTTTTTGAAAGTAACATAATAAAAGTGATTGGAAGGGGTAACCTTGAATAAAGGTTCTCACAAACACATAAATCATACAAGTAATTATCTTTGCATAGTGACAGGGCTTTGGAAGTGAGCTGTTTTAAGAGTGGCCTCTAGAGATCTTTAGCCATATTTATGAGCAGCAGCCACCTCTGTAAATGACAAGTTCCAAGTAAATCTATTTTTCTTCTTCATTTTCTGAAGCACATTCTTGTAAAGAGAAAGCAGCCAGCATAGGTTGCTGGCTTTGTCCACACTATTAATGGCTCTGTTGATACCTAGTTCTTCCACTGTTGTGCACTCTGACAACTCAGCCATGTCAGGGCCATATTAGGCCCTTGGGAATCTAGTAATACTGAGTTTTTGGCCTTCCTAAACTTATACTCTACAAGTGGACAGGTGAAAATAGAGGTGTAAAGCTGCCTTATACTGTGATGTATACCATAAAGGGAAGGTATGATTGATTGCAGAATTCTTCATACATTTGAACTCAGACTTGGAGGCCAAGACTGCCACAAGAAGTGGGTGAGAAACAAAGTATTCAAGGATGGACATATAAATAATAACATTCAGAGAATAAAATAAGAAATTGAAAAGAATACAAAGGTAAGGAGTAGTCGGAGACTTAGAAATCAAGGATTCCAGAAGGAGGTATTACAGACAAACTGCATTCCAGAACAGAGGCATATTATTAAAAGCTTTTACAACAGAACATCATGATGGAACTTTTAGATTAGATCTCACACCTTGGACTACAGATATAGCTCAGTTGGTGTAGTACTTTCATGGTATACAGGAAGCTCTTCTTTAGATACCCACTTCACAGGAAACAAATTTGTTGCTACATGTTTGTAAATTCAGGATGTGGGAGGTAGAAGGAAAAGGCTTATACATTTAAGGTCATCCTCTGGCTGGGATACATGAGATCTTGCCTCAAAAGTAGTAAGTAAAATTAAAATAACAAGAATATCTTAGTGGCACTGTGGTACTTTGAATAAGAATGGCCTCCAAAGCCTCATATATTTGAATGTTTGCTTAGTTACCAGGGAGCAGAACTGCTTGAAAGAATTCGGATTAGGAGGTATGACCTTCATAAAAGGAGTGTGTCACTGGTGGTGGGCATTGAGGTTTCAAAGTCTGTGCCAGGCCCTGTCTGTCTGTCTGTCTTTGTCTCTGTCTGTCTCTTTCTCTCTGTCTCTCTCTTTCTCTGCTTGTGGCTCAGGATGTAACTGGCAGCTACTTTTCCAGCACTTCCCCTGCTTGATACCATACTCTCTGCTGTGATGATAATGGTCTAAGCTACTGCAACTATAAGCAAGCTCCCAATGAAATGCTTTCCTTTATAAGAAGAGTTGCCTTGGTCTTAGTATCTCTTAAAGCAAAGGAACAGGGCCAAAACCAGGAACCGTGAAAAAAGTAAGAAAACAAAGGGATTAGCAAGACCCGCAGAGAAAAAGTAGATCCTCTGATCCAGACAAAAAATATGAGAAAATCTGGATAATATCCATGGAATAAAGACAAAATATAAATTGGAAATATTTTCATTATTTTATATTTATTTATTTTATTTTATGTGCATGTATGTTTTGCTTGATGTGTTTTTGTGTCTAACTTGCACTCCTGGTGCTGGGGGAGATCAGGGGAAGATATAGGGTCCTGTGGAAATGGAGCTGTGGATGGCTGTGAAACGGATGTGGATGTTGTACCAGGATGGAGGCCCTATGAATGGCTCTTAACCACGGAGCTACTCTCTAGCCCTGAAAATAAGTTTGCAAGTGTAGAATTAAGAAGACTTCATAGCTGAGGACCAGGAGTGAGCTGCAACTCGCAGCACTTGTTTCTTTCTTTAGCTCTGTCTTTTTGAACAAGGGGTCTGATTTAAATATTATCTCATTTCTCACTCTCAAGCCAGTAGGTCTCAATTTGGCAATTTTTTTAAAGCAATTCCATCTACTGTGGTTAAAACAATGATTATCTCTGGTACATTCAGGATAGCAGATACTGCAAATTGCAAACCAAAATGGTAGAGGACTGGGGATCAGGGGTGGTGAGATGAGCTGGAGGGGATCATTCTTGTCATGGGCTTTTTGTTTCCCCAGTCACCGGATCATTATTTGATCTGTTATGTTCAATACAGGGTGTCCAAGTTCCTAAGTATTCCTCCCTATTGAACTAATACAAACTCTATTAATGAGTGGTTAGTAGAGGAACATCCACCAGAGGAATTCTTTTTGTAGAAGCAGTTTAATTTGTCAAGATGTAAGAAACACTGGTCTTAAATGAGAGCTGGGCACAGGAAGGACTGTTCACAGGACAGAAAACTACAGTCTACACCTGGTCTCTACACACTTCAGTTAGCATAGGACATAGGAGGCCAAGAATCTCATTCTGAAGGAAAAATCATATTAAAGAAAGGCAAATCATAAGAACAGTATGAACACTTTAATTTCTGAAAAAGAATAAGAAAACTGAACTTTAAATATTTAAACTTACATAAATAGAATTCATAATGTTGAAGTACAAGAGGTGTGGTGAGGCATTCACTTTCAGTGTAGTAAGTGAGCTTGACACAGTAATATAATTTAGTGTGAAAAGCCTAAGAACACATGCATACTATAGGTCTTTTTGAAATTTCCCTTAGAAGGTATGATCAGCTCTAGGAGGGAGCAGGAAGATATGAAATAAGGAATTCACAAAATTTATTAAATGTGTTGCTTTACAAAAGAATAACAGTGATGGTAAAGTATATTACTAAAAATTTAGGATGAAAATTTAAAGTTACTCTAACAATGTCCTTCTCCCCATGCTGCATGGAGAGAGTGCTGTTTTAAAGACAAGGCATTAGGAGTGCAGGTTATTACATGTAATATGCTGCTTCTGAATTATTGTATCAATAGCTCCCAAGTAGTATGTGTTTACCACATGAAATGTACCGGTGAAAACATACTGCCTGCAATTTAACTCGTGTAGTCCTAATAAAAATAACTATGAGGTTGTCGATAATACTGTTCTTTATTTAAAAATGAGAATATGAGGCAAAAAGCCCAAATCCTTTGCACTGTGTCCCAGGATTAAGATCCAACCCATGAATATGGTTACTAACCCTATACTCCAGCAACAACTCTACAAGTAACTAGGAAACACAGCTATTAATTAGTCTCAGTTGATGACTAGAAATGTAAATAAGTGCTATAAAAATAAATGGAATAATCAGAACATTTAATCAAAGCAAAAGATAGGAATAAAAATGAATAATATACAGAAGTATGAAGAAGGTCAATGGGAGGGTACAATGATGAAACAATGCAAATGTTACAGTGCTAAATTTGCTGCACAGAAGACAGAAATTCACTTCTAATTTATAGGACCAAATCATGAGAAGATTACATTATTAAAGATAAAATATCATTCAAGAAAGATATGGGAGATTTTGAAAATACAAAAAAAACCTTGAAAATCAAATAAAATTTGTTCTTACAATCCATTGATGATAAAGAAAATTTTAACTTAAAATAACATAATACACAAATATTTACATGAAATAGTTTGCAAAAAGGACACCTAGCCAAGTTGAAAAACCCAGCTCTCAATGAGAGAAGACTTTGAGGCCATCTTGAACTACTACAACACAAGTACAAAGCAAGATCCAGGACAGCCAGGGCTACACAGAGAAACCTCATCTCAAAAATCTAAAAAAAAAAAAAAAAAAAATATATATATATATATATATATATATAAATGATAGAAATGGAGAAATCAGCTCATTAATTAAATCATATTCAAGTTATAAAAGAAAATGGCGAATCATTCATAATGATATATACTTTATATGAGAAATGCGAGTGTGGCTCATATTAGATTATACAGAAGTGTAAATATTTATATTAGTAGCCCAAATTATGCCAATAAGATAATCCTATTATTTATGCAGAAAAAAGTTGGATTTGTAAACTTAAAATATATTTCCAATTTAAAAAGTAAATTAATGACTAATGTATAAATTTCCACACTTTGGGTAAAGTAATAAAAAGTCAATTATACTCAAGGGATATATTATAGAAGGTCTAGTAAGATCAATAAGCACTCAGATTTGTCCCATACCATCAGTAGGTTAAGTGCAGAGCAACTGTAACGGCACCAGAAATACAGTGAGGGGTTGGAAAAGGAAGGAAATATGTTTGGATTGTCTAAAATCACAGAGGTTTCTACACTTAGTTTTGGTAATTAATATTTTATAGATGGTGAAGTCGATGTGAAAGAGTATGTACTTTAGGTATAAATTCAAAAACATGACAATGTAGGTAAATGTGAGTTAAAACTGCAAATTTCTACATACAACCTTGTACCCCAAATATAAAGCAAAGTGGGTTGGGGATTTAGCTCAGTGGTAGAGTGCTTGATTAGCAAGTACAAGACCTGGGTTCGGTCCTCAGCTCCGGCAATATATATATATCTCAAAGGATTATAAAGTTGGGAGTCTAGAGACCATATGGAAATGGAACTATAAATGGGTGCAAACACCATAGACATCATCTGGAAATAATTCATGAAAGCATGTGTGCCAGCCACTCTTCTTTGAGTCACTACGCACACAGTGAAGTGGAAGGGAGTCTTAAGAACAGAGCATGATTTCCTAAGCTCATAGGCTCCCCAACACATACTGTGTTTTCACATATTAGCTTTTGTGGCTGGCAACGTTGTATTATTCTCTTGGCAGCAAAGAAAGCAAAAATGATAGACCAGGGTAATCACAATAGTGATAAAATTAAAAGAAGAATAATTGCTTCATAGTTGTTACATGCTTGAACTGTGAATTTCCAGGTTATGATCCAATACACAAGAATTGATGGATTGGTGTTCATTATTTTTAAAGTAATATGCACTTTGTCATCCCTAAATGGAGAGATAATATTCTAAATACATTAGAGTGGGTGCCTCTAAAAAGTCTAGATAATAATGTTTCACAAAAAAAGTTCTGACCAAACTGCATACATGCAACTTCACTTAAGAGCAACAAAGGAAAAGAATTATGATTGGATGAGTAAAATGTAAATGCAAGTCTTCCACAAATAAAATTTCTTCTTCCATGGAGTGTTTAAAATAACAAATCAGCACCATCCATGAGTTAAAGGGGGACAGATAATATAAGCAGAGGAGGCATTGCTGAAGCTACTTGGTTTATTTGCTCCCCTGCCTTTCTTCAAGGACTCAGCAAAAACCAGTATACAGGCTTGCATAAAAGGAGAATAGGGACAGAGAGATGAAAAATGAAGGGATAAATGAAGGTGACAGAGACAGGACACAGGAAGAAGTCACAGAGTTATTTTAAGACAGAAGAAAATAGAGAAAAGTTCAAAATGATTAGTCTTGTTTCACTATCATAAGCAGACTACAAAATTCCCAGGCAGCATAATGTAGAGCAACTGTAAGCTGTGCAGTGAGGATGATCACATGGACTAATTCTCTACTCACTTGAAATAATGTGGTACACTCTCGAATAGTTTTATTTCATTCTTAATCATTTGAATACATTCTATGATATCTTAGAAATTCGTTTTAATTTCATTATTTATCAAAATCATGGGAGGGGAGCAATGGAGGGACAGGAAAGAGTAGAGGGAGGGGAAACTTTATTCAGCATATATTGTATGAGAAAAGAATATATTTTCAAAAGAAAGGGAAAATACAAAATAAAATAATTCTTTATTTGACATGTATTCTAGTTAGCATTAAAATTGTCAATTAAGGATTTAAAACATACATGATCAAGCCTTTGCTTTTAATGTGTTGGTTTAGAGATTAAACAGTTGCAATCTCATTTACTTGGGCCCAAAGTATAAAAGAGATTATTCTTAAACTTTCTAATAATCAATAGTTCACCAGCTTAAAGAGGAAATCACTCATTTTTTTTTAGCTATCTTAAAAGTCATATATTTCCATCTTCCTTTTTTTCCACTTTAAAACATTTGTTTTAGTAAAGCCCCCCTTCCATTTCATTGCCCTGTATCCTCATGCTTGGGCGAATCTACAGACCATGTGTACTGAAACAATATTAATGATGTACAAAACAAAACAAAACAAAACAAAAAACTATGTTGAAAGATACTTGTTCTGTCAAGTCTACTAGTTCTCCTGGAACACTGTTAGCTAAATGTATTAAAAATGCCATCATTCTTGGTCTTCACAAAATGTATATTTCTATGTAAGAGGTCCAAGGTTTTCATTTATTTTGACAGGCTCTATGCATTGGAAGGGTGAAAAGGATAGTTTTTAATTGCCAAATACGCCTAAGACCAAAGAAAAGGCACTGAATATGTGATGCAGTAATTTACATGAAATTTTTAGATTAGAAAAATGCATAATCTTCCACTATAATAGGAAATTTCCTTTCTGTCTGTGACTCCTAGAGGAGAAGAAAAAAGTAGTATCAGTCTTCTAGATGCCCTCTTCTATGACTCTATAGCTAGAAATCTTATAGACCTCTGTTATCACAGTCAGTCTTCATACAAGCCTCTTTGGGACAATTGATAATTTTTTTGTTATACAAACAACTTATTATAACCCGATTATGGTCATATAGCTAATATTTACAAAACAAGAGCTGGAAAAATATTACTTTAAAGATATATGCATTATAATTCTCTTCTTATCTACATATCAGATGGCAATTATAGATGCAAAAATTGAAAAATAGGTATTTTGAGTAGAAATTCAAGAACACTTGAAAGTAGATATATGTAAATTAAAACTATTACTTTCTATATGGATCCTTTTGTCACAAGGAGGGAAGCATGAAGTTTGGAGTCTGTATGCCATTTGAATTGTAGAACAGTTTTCCTTCCTTATTGTTCCTATTAACTGATGCCTAATGTGTAAGCTATGGACAGAGTCATCAGCTAATATTTGAAGAGGATGGTGGAGTAGAGGCTTAACTGCCATGTCAATTCACAGTAGAGAGACAAGTGTCCAGCAATGGTTTCCAAGATGATTTCTACTGGAACTCTGCATTTGTATGCTCCTTCTTTAAATAATGACTTCAGTTTGACAGGTGCTAATAGTTTTATTAGCGTGTCATTGCTAGCAAAGTACACTGGTAGGGGACAGGTGGCCTGCAAGTGAACAATATATCTTGTTAGTAATGAGAAGATCAGAGAGAATTTATTCAACCAAGCTTCTAATCAATTCATGCTAGCAGAAGTTTAAAAGGGTTGAATCCACCCTGTGAGTCGGGCATTCTCTCCTATTTGACCTGTATGTTAGTTAGCATTAAAATTGTCTGCACAATTAAAGACTTCAAAGATATATGATCAAGCCTTTGCTTTTAATGTATTGGTTTATAGATTAAACAGTTGCAATCTCATTTACTTGGGCCCAATTTTCTCATTTGATTTCAGTTACTAAATGACTAAAAGAAAAGCTAAGGAGAAAGCATTTTATCACATTAATGCAACACTTGCAATTTGATTTACCAGTATGATAGATGAAAGGAAGAGGCTATTACATCATGATACATTTATCATTTTACACAAATCCTCTCCTAAACAAAATTAACTCTGAACTATTTCCAGCAAGGTTTCTAAAGCCAAGATAGGTTTTTGATTCATAAATAACACTGGTAGAAAAAAAATCACTAAATGCTACATAAACTCAGCATCAGATTCACTTGAATGTGAAACATTAAGAACAAGCTTGAAAAGGCACCCTCAGATATGTAAAGCATTCATCTGCATGACAGTGCTTAGTCTAACATTACAAGTAATGGGCTGTTCAGATTATTTTGATACCTGAGCAAGAGAGCAGAAAAGAAAGGGCTAAGAAACAAACCTGCATGTTAAGCAGCAGCAGTAGCAGCAGCATTAGGGGCTCTGCTGCCTTCTTGCTGTCTCTAAGAATGTTCATGATCAATGCTCAAGAGAAGAAGAGTCCTCACATTCTCATCTAATGATCAATGTAAAGAAAGATTTAACAACCTTGATTCAGCTTATGTACTTTTTCTTCCTAATAATCTATAAATCTTCTCCACAGTTAGTAAGACTGGATTCAGTATCACTGGGTTTTGAAAACGCTTCTAGAATGGCAACTGCAGAGGGAACATCTACCCTGAGTGTAGATGAGATGAAACAGTGATCTCTGTCTGACTAAAAAGAGAAAACACACTTAATATAAGCATTCATCTGTCTCTGTTTCCGTACTCTGAATGCAATGTGATGAGCTAA
Organism: Onychomys torridus; assembly: GCF_903995425.1. Lineage (NCBI taxonomy): Eukaryota > Metazoa > Chordata > Mammalia > Rodentia > Cricetidae > Onychomys > Onychomys torridus. Next base: position 95,520,743 of record NC_050444.1, read on the forward strand.
CTCTCCCTCCTGCCTCCATGCCTCCCCTGCCAGGAAAAATTCTATCCTCTCCAAGGCTAAACTAAAATAAATGCCTCTTTTAGGTTGTTTCTTGTCAGATATGTGATCATATCAAGGAGAAAAGTAACCAATACAGCAAACAAGGAGGAAATGGGACAGGATGCTTTCTCTGCTAAAGGAGCAGTAAGATGAGCCTGAAGGCCAAGTAACGTTACACAGAATGAAAGAGAAATGAAGACATGTGCCTTGTGAAGAGGATGCTAAGGTAGAGCCAAGTGATTTTAAGAGGATGCCAGAATCCAAAGAACAACAACTGACATCATCTTACAGAATTCAATTCTGAGAACCCCAGTACCATAGGAGCAGGTTTTTAAAAATCAAGGTGATACTGATACTCAGATTGCAGATTAGAAAAACAACTGACGACTTGGGATGGAGCTCTGACAAGTGGACTCTGAACAAGAGTTCACAAGTAGAAGAATGTAATTATACAGAGGTTGTGAGGTTCACATGTGGCCAATAGCCTGACTGTCTAGCATAAACTTTAATTTAGGAAACAGTTCACTGTTGATCTAAGAATAGGAAATGGCGGGATATGAGATCACCTTGTTTAGTCAACAGAAGAAAAGGTGAACAATGATCAGTCCTGTAGAAAATGTCCAAAGGGATTGTTTTAAGTACACTCTCTAGGTTTTGATATTCTGGAAATTGCAAAAAATTGTAGGACTCAGACAACCAGTAACAGCAAATGTCTATGTGGCCACTTTTCATGAATTATACTAAGCTAAAAGGAAGGGAGAACTTACATTTTGGTTTTAGAATACTGATATTAAAATAAAGCTGGAAATACATTAAATTATACTGAGCATGGTAAGCCAAAAAGACAAACATTGCATGTTTTCTCTTATATGTGAGTGATAGCTTTTAAGCTTTAGATGTGTGCTTCAATCATAATAACCATGGAAGTTAAGTAGCTAGAAAATGACCAGGGAGGGGGAGAGGGTCTTCCAAGGAAGATGAAATAGATTATAATGTAGTACAGAGATAAAGGGGAGAATAGAATAGGAGGATTAAATGGGAAGAGCAAGGGAGGAGGACAGGGTAATGGAGAAAATGGGGAGAGAGACTACTAATACTAGAGGCCTTTTGAGAACCCATGAGCACTTACTGTAGGATTTCTGTAGTAGCTTCTTAAAATATGTACATATATTAAAGGATTTTAAAGGAAGTCACAATAAAATGGAGGAGAAAAATGTTCCAATTAGACATCTTATGCCACCCAGTAAAACCCCCAGTGGCAGTAATTGGTTTCATTTTGCTGAGTTGTCACAAGGAGTTCCATAGTAAACCCCTCACACACATACCAGGCCTTTCAGGCAATTTCCTGGATGATTGGTTACTTTCTGTAACTTGATGATAAGGTCCTATTGCTGAAGACACCACTTACCTATGTCATCAAACATGGAGAAACTGAGCTGGTACCTAACTAGAAGCTTCATCCTTACTGACCAGCATTCATAATGCACACTACCAGAGAGAGGAAATAAGAAACCGTCAATATCATCTAGCTATAAAACCTGTAACGTACAACACTAGCCATCCTGCATGATATACTGGTGCAATAGTAATAAAAATGTTATGAGAGTAACCAATCAATTTTAAAAATTTTATTTAAAGCACATTCCATGAGATGGAACCCATAGCTGAAACCTAACATGGCCAAAAACCAGAGAGAAGATAGGTTATGAACCCTACAAATACCTACTATGATTGTGCTAAAGGAACATAGCAGTAATATGATTCCTAATGACATTTCTAGACACATACAGCAGTGCTCCATCCTTTTGAGAGAAGCTTGTTTTTCCACTAGATGGTAAATAACAGAGACACATAACTAGACAGTATGCAAAGTGAAGGCTTTGGAGCACTAGTCCTAAAAGAGATGTCTTTATCAAACCTTCCCATCAAGGCTCAGGGATCAATACAGAAGGGGAGCCAGAAAAATTGTCAGAACAAAAGGTGGTGAAGGACTCCAAGAAAGAAGAGTTCTTTTTATAAAAGGGTTGATACACATTTGAACTTAGAAATGGACAGTAAGATCTAACAAGACAAAAACCCCAACATGGAGAAAGGGAATCATACAAGGAGTCCCACATCTACCAACAAGCTCTTTACCACTGATGCCTTGCTGGAAAGGGAAAAATAATTTTTCTTCAATAGAATGTCACTAGATGTACCAGACACATTCCAGGGCAGGCCCTATCTCCTGGAGTAGATATGCAACACCAAGCATATTTCATTTTTGTGTGTTTGCATTTTTTTATAATTTTTGTCTTATTGTGGTTTTCCTGTAATTTGTTTTAATTTTAGTATTTTTCCCTAGTTTTAGTTGAGATATGAGAGAGGGAGAGCAAGGAGATACAGAGAAAGAAAGAGAAGGAAGAAGAAGTAAAAGAATAGGAAGAAGATGAAGTTGGATGTATAATGATGTAGTGTAGATCTGACAGGAGTTGGGAAGGAGAGAGAATATTTGATCAAAATGTACTGTATTTTTTAATTAAAAAATCTTACAAATAGGCATATTTTATGAACTACCTACCATCTTACAAACATCTAAATACTAGTCAATTTATCTTCTTCAAAATACAGAAAAATATGCATACTTGCTATTATTTTCATAAAAAAATTAAGACTGGAATACACAAATACACCTGAATATCAATTGTTACTATGCTACTATTAATGTAGCATTTATATGCATTTAGAGAAGCTAATACTATTTTAAGGTTTTAAAACTGAAGAAAAGGATAGAATGACTGAACTGAGTAAAACATCAAATAATAATTACACCTTCTATTTTCCATAGCCCACTGCAGCAGACTCTGAGATCGACTTCTCTAATAAAATTGAGTCTGCAGGAACTGACAGTTTTCAGAAAGCTCTTAGCTCCTCTCTTCTTGAGTGGTCTACTAGTTCATACACGGTTAGAAGTTGGCTCTTAGTTACCCTTGCAGTTCCCGTTACCTGAGGCATTGTCTCCCTTCTTGGAATGCCCTGGGTGTTGTACTTGATGTTCTACTATACTGCCATTTATCCCACTGCTCTGTAGCTACATCTTCCTTCTTAACTTCAAATCTGTGTGAAATATTCAATACTAAATTCTTTTATCTAATGGCTTGCTGAGAGTAATGTGAAAACACAAGTTAATGAACAGACATTGCACTATGTGTACTCCAAGTGAAAACTCCTGGTTAGCAAACCACAGAAGGTCATTTGGCTATTATCCAGTGGTAAGAGAATGGAAACACAGGAAAGACTATTACTTGAGTAAGGTCTACAGGATAATATACTCTAACTGGAAGTCCTATGCATCTGGAAACAAGTTCCTGCAAAATGTCCAGGGGAAGGGTGACTTAATTTGAATATGCCAGTATGAGTTTCAAGGTTTTCACTACTAGACTAGGAAATAAAAATTTGTGCAACTTCCGAGTGAACACAGCTTGTGTCATGGCCTGGAACTTTAATGTACAAATTCTGCATTTTATACTGTTGATTCAGTTAGTTATAACAACATTTTTCTATACATTTCTTGAGGCCAGAATTTAAATTGGTATTATAGGAATAAAGTCAATGTGATGGCAAGGTGATGATTGAGGAAAACAACCCACAGACCAACAGAACATCACACATGTCAATACCTGTAGTTGTCCTCAGGAAAGAGCTTCTATTACATACCATCCATTTAATGAAATCAATATCAAAAGGATGATGTGTAGGCCAACTGTTCTATGCTCTATATAAATGTCTGTGTTCTCACACTGAGACAAACAGACTTCAGGAGACCCTAAACACTGACTTTGCTGTTCAGCTTACAACAACTGCCCTTGGACCCAGTCATAAAAACGACTGCTATGAAAGTATCACAGCCACAGGGAGATGAGCATTTTATGGATCCCAGCAGATTAAAACAAGCATAGTCAAAAAGCAGTGCTAATGACAGCTTCAGAATAACATGAACAACTATTATAGGAACCATGAGGTTCTACTTTAGATCCCAGAAACAGAAACCTAAACATCTATCTTATTTTTCAAAAGTTCCATGAACACAGTCTCCTAAATTGCCATGTAAACCTTTGACTTTGACTTTTTTTTTCATAGACAATACTAGATCTCCCTTACTAAAGACAGATAAGTTTTTGTTTCTTCTCCATCAGTTCATGCTGCCCATAAAATATTGGTTATTTCTATCATCCAATTACTTCTTCCTCTTCTGCTATCCAGCTTACATGTTAAATAGTTTCTCTGTTTTAGAGACTATAGTTTGTTTTCTAATTTACTTACACTTTCTTTTTCTTTTTCTTTTATAGCAGGGGACTCACCCTCAGGCTTGCCTGGCCTTCAGTACATAGGCCAGGCTGAATGCAAACATTAAATCCTCCCTCAAGATTAAGAGTACTTGTTCTAGCATGGAACCAGCATGCTTGCTTTAACATTTACTTTTGGAACATTGAATTAATCCACACAGACACTTTCCTAGAATAATTTAATTTATATATTTGACTTAAAAAATTTTGTCAATGGAAAAAAAAAATGAAAATAAAAGCATTGCTGCCTAGATACCCTTCTGGCCAAATTTAACGTCCTGTCTATCTGTATGTATCTGGCTTGGAAGAATGCAGAGGAGGGTCTGTTTACCATGTGCAAACTTTCAGATTGCCTAGGAGAGACAAACAATTAAATAGAGAAATATCATGGGAATGAAGCAATTGCCTAAAGGCAAATAATGTAAAATCAGAGGGAAAAAATAGCACATTCCCATATTGGCAGCATTTTATGAACTGATACAGGACTGGAGGATGTTCCCAAATTTAAAATATCAAGAAGTAGTATTTATGAACACATTTGAATGTGGATGCCAATGAAGAATTTATTCTTAAAATTCTATTACTATTCTTGCTGCAGAGGGTATCTTCTTTGGAGTAATATGCATAATAAATTGAAGAAACTTTAAGGAAATAATTTCTTGAATATTTCAGGTCTATAAAATTTTTCCCACTGATTTAAAATAATCAGTAACTTGAGAGTATTATAGGCACCATAGGGGAAAATTAGAAGAAATAGTACCATTTTCTTAATCCAGTAATGAGAGATTTATTATTGTTCATGCCATCAGGAAGTAATGAGAAGAGCAGTGGGTAGAAAACTATCAGGAACTGGAGTGTGGGGATATCTGAAGATTCTAGTCCTAGGTTGCCCTGGAAGGAGGCTAACAGTACCAGAAAGTGGCTTTTCCTCCTGCTTTTCTGGAATTTTATTGTTCTGATTCTCCTTTTATACCAAAAAGGAAAATATGTCACTGCCTGGAAGCTATACATGAGGATGTGATGAAAGTGAGAGAAAACACCGGAACACCACAGGCAGGCAGAACGGACTGATCCCATGCCAAGCCTCGCCCAAGTGTTTGTACCTGGACACTACAAATGGG